>NW_026848225.1:4200000-4565430 GCF_030549165.1 Lasiosphaeria miniovina
AAATGGCAATGCAACCATGCATGCAGCGGAGGTGCTCGTACCAAATCAGGAAAACCTTGCACCCATCGATGCTGCAAAGACGGCCTCGACAGGCCGAGAAAGCGACATCCGCCACGGTCGAAGAAGAGAAAGGCGGGAGACGAAGCAGATGAGAATTTCGACATTGTGCCAGCCAAGGTACAACCAAAGGTGCAGCCAAAATCTACCCCAGAACCCCAAACCAAACGGCTGAAGGCGGGGCGGGAGTCATCTAAGTTCAAGATGGACTCCTTTCACGTGCGTGACCGATCAATCGGCAAAGCTTCACTAAAACTCTGGAAACCCATGAACTTCGACGACATGGATATAGAGTGCATCGATCTGTCCATGGCTGACGACGAGGTGGTCTTCCCATCGAACGCTGCTACAAACACGTCTAAGGCAGAGGAAGAAAGGGTATCTTATACTAAGAAAAAGTTCACTTCTGCTCGCCTTAAGCCCAAAAAGGGCACATCGTCACCGGAGTCTAAAAAACGCGACTATTTCGATGGGGATGATTCATCATCTCTTGATGATATATTGTTTGCCGAGATTCACAAACCACGTCAGACCCCATTCAGGGCGGGGGGAAGTGATGTGGTACTTTATCAGGGCACCTCCAGAGGGTCTGCCGGCACAGGACTGGATGTCTTCTCGGACGGGCTTATTCCCGTATCTCGGGCCTCAGTTGTGGGAGAGAACGGGGAGAGTTCCAAGCCCGATAATCCCAACTCGAGCTTGTTTCTGCAGGGCACTAAGTTTAACAGCAGTTCCGCCACACCGGGCTCAGAAGCTGACCCTCTAACTGTGGACGATATTCTCGGCCCCGAGTCCCCCGCAGTTGAAGATGAGATGTCGGATGCGAAGCTGATCAAAGAAGGGCCAGCCTGGGAGTCTGGATTCGACCAGGACGTTGTGAACATGCTTCGGAGTTGCGTGACCTTTGTGTGATATATGTAGTGTGTTTGGGCTGGTTGTTGCGTGTTCAACCTGCTGTCGCTGGTGTATATCGAGTTGCTTTTGCTTGAAAACATTGGGGATTGCAGAACTCTATGTTGGCGTTGGTAGCCTATAGGCTTCGGGGTCGTTTACACTTTGCTGAAAATTGCCTTCTGGCTGCCTGTTTCAGAGTCGGGACTAGTTCGGGTTGGCAAAAGAGCTGGAAGTAGGTAGAAATTTTCTTATAATGGAATGTCCAATCTACGTCGGGCTGAATGGATCCAGAATCACGCCGTCACATTACCGTCTCCGTTTTAAACCTTGACCAGAGTGCCCAAAAGTTTAATATTTAACATGTGTTGATTCGGAAAAAGAACCAATAACCCAACTTGGATAACATTTAAAAAATAATTGGATTCTCCAATTCCCAAACCCCGACCCGGTTGACAAAGATTAGAACTTCAGCTAATTACACCCCTGAGCCCCTTGAGCACCGAGAATATCCATAGAGCATGAGCAGGCAAAACAAACGGACAGCTACCTTGCGTGGTTCTACGGATAACTAACGCACGCCGCCTGCAGTAGAGTGACCTCCTTGCAGCTGTCCACGCCGCCCGACACGACGCACAGCGAGTCGCAGACCACACCCTCGGCGACCCACACGCGGTGCTCCTGCCCCGCCACCGGCAGCCGCCACTGCGCCGCCGCATCCCCGTCCGTGTGCCCAGTCGCCTTGAACCCCGGCCGGCACGCGCACGCCGCCCGCGGCTTGGCCACGCGCGGATCCGGGAACGTGCATGTTGGTGCCGTCGTCGCGTCGCATTTGTTGGAGTGGATGTCGCATCCTGCCGGGCAGGTGCCGCCGGGCGTGTTGGGGTCTTTCTTGGGGTCCTCCTTTGGCGTGTCTTCTTTGGGGTCCTTCTTGGGGTCCTTCTTGGGGTCCTTCTCCTTAGGATCGTTGGGGTCTTTGTTGGGATCTTTCTCCTTAGGGTCCGGCGGGCTCGACACCTTGGGGCACGTCGGCGCGGTACCATCTGGACACAGGCCGCCTCCGCCAACGCGGTCCACGGCGCCAGGACAGGTGCCCGTCGACCCCGCGTCAGTGGCGCATGGCGGCGCAGAGCCGTCGGGGCACATGAGTACGCCGTCGCACGGCGGGGCCGACCCATCGGAGCAGTACGCCTGCAGCGTGCACGGCGGGGCCGAGCCGTCCGGGCACCGCGCCCCCGTCGACGGCGCCGCGCACGTCCCGTCCTCGTCGCACGCCACCACCTCCCCGCTGCCAATGTCGATGGCCTGCGGCGTGTTGGCGTCGGCCGGCGCCGCGCACAGCTTCTTGAGCTGCTCCAGCAGCCGGTCGCCCTGCCGCAGCAGCTTGGCCCCGCGGAAGTCGCGCTTCTGGATCCCGCCCTCGCGTTTTTTCTTGAGGACCCCGAACTCGCGCGCCGTCAGCGCTGGCGGGGCCTCGAACCACACCGGGTACGTGTTGCAGTCGATGCCGCCCGGCGGCGGCGCGCGGCGCAGCGTGTAGAAGGCGGCGAAGATGTGGGCGCGCTGCTCCGTCGTCCACGGCATGGTGCCCGGGTCGTCACCCGGGTTGTAGTGGCCGGCCTGCTCGCTGTAGCTCATGTAGTTGGTGACGTTGATGGGGGTCTCGTCGGCGCACGCGGCCCACTTCTTGTTTGCGCCGGCGCCCGTCGAGCAGCACTGCGGCTGCTGCGGCTTGAACATGTCGTCGTTGTTGGGGAACTGGAACGTATCGCCAATATTATCACTTTCACCGTCGCAGCCGGCGCCGGCGGCCTCGGGAAACACGTGCGGCAGGTCGAAGAAGTGGCCCAGCTCGTGCGTCAGGGTGGTTCCTGTGCCCGGCCCGCCGCGGAACGACACGCCCGGCAGCGAGTCGATGGTGATGGCGCACCCGTCGACGTTGTGGTTTTCGTGCGCCAGGTTGCGCGCCATGCTGCAGTAGCCGTATGTCAGCACCCCCGTCGTGCAGTTGACCTCGTCGATGGACTCGACCACCCAGACGTTGACCTCGTCGTTGCCGCCGTAGCGATTTGCGGCCTTCACGCCCTGCGAGTAGGCGTAGTAGTCGGCGTCGCCGGGGTTCTTGTTCTTGGTGAAGCGGTTCCACTGCAGCCCAATGTGGTAGTTGATGCTGGCGATGAAGAAGGTTATGTTGAGCGGCGCGAAGGCGGTGTTGGTGACGTTGATCTGCTGCTCTAGCGATGTGCTGTCGACCCGCCAGGCCGTCGTCAGGTTGGTGGCGAAGACTGTGAAGTGCACGGGGATCACCAGCGTCTTGGGGATGCACACGGGGCGGGGGATCAGCTTGGGAACTTTTGGGGGCTTATCAAGGAAGGGTGTCACTGAGCTGCTTGTTAGCTAGAACCGTTTCAATGACAACGAGCCATGAAGGGCCAGACTTACGGATGGAGCCCAGTCCTTTCTCGACCTCCTTTTCAACCTTCTTCAACCCCTCGCCAATCTGGCCCAGCGTGCCGCCAATCTTGTCGGGGATGATCTTGCCGCAGCCCAACAGCTTCTTGCACTTTCTCTCCTCGAGTTTCCGCTTGTGCACCTCGAGGCTCGGGAGGCCGCAGTAGGGAAGGCTAACAGGTTTCTGGAAGGGCATGGGCCTCTTGGAGAACTCGACCAGGTATTCCAAGTTCAGCAGGTGGTAGAAGGCATAGTCCTCGAGGTCGACGACGTAGTCCTTGGGCGAATCGCCGTATTTGGTCGTCGGCGGCAGCTTCCCGGCTTGCAACAGCGGCGATCTGGGTAAACAGAACGGGCAAGTTGCTGACGGAGTGTCGCAGTAGCGAAATGTGTCGATGCCGCAGGCGACACCCGGCGCAGGCCGCGGCGCAGCAGGGCAGCGGGCATCAGAGATGGGGAAGACTTGGGCTTGTGCAGCCAGCGCCAGCGCCACCGCGCCCACGCAACGCACGAGTCTCATGGTTCCCGTGAGAAAGTCGTGGGTACAACAGAGGGGAGTTGAAGGGGCCAATGAGCCAGCACGTCAACTTTGAGCTCTTCAGTCGACAGACTCCATGACATGGAAGTAATATATGTGGCAGAGAGGGGTGACAGTGCGAGGCGTGTAGTAAATAACTGACAACAAAAATCCAAGACATCGTGCTGCCTTTGTTCATTGTCACTGACCAAAACAGCCTTGGCTGGATCGACGCAAACAGACGCCAGCAATGGAGAAAAAAGTCTGGGCATGTTCCTTTCAGCGGTCCAGACTGAGGGCCAGCGAGCTTGGCAGCACATAATCCTGACTGCCAAGATGCCAAGTGCAATAGAGCGCTGGTTAGGCGTAGGGCTGAAGAGCTACCAGCGCCGAAGCCAACAGTAGCGGTCGCCAGAGGCCGTCTCTTTCGGATTAGTCGCGTTCCGGAGAGCCAGCTGCTCTGATGAAACGGGTGCGCACCCCGAGCCGCAGCTCTGGTTGGCGATTAGGTTTTGTTTGTCGTGTCTTGGCGGGTGAGAGTCAGGGCCGGCAGCAGCCACGTCCGGACGCCCACGACACTCAAGCGGCCGCTCGTCCCCGAAAACTCACATATGACCCTGTCTTGTCGTTTGGGCGCTCATCATTAAGACCCAAGCACCCAAACGAACCCCGAATTTCTCTCGGCCAGCACGGGTCTCGTCAGCACCACCACCAGACGGCCAGCAGCAGAGTCCATCATGGCCAAGAGATTCACTTGGAGCATACTTCTGCTCCCACTCGTCCTCCTTCTCCATGCCGGCGTTTTTGTCGGCGAGATTCTCGTCCTGCACGCCGGCACGGGCGCCATTGACAGCGGCGACCGTCTCCCTTCGGGGTATGGCCTGTATACTGTTTTGGTGAGTTGGCCAGTGAATTATTATTTTGCCTGCCACCATTCCCGAACGAGTTCTGACAAAAATACAGATTGAGGCCGATGAGTACTCGTACGGTGTCGAGGGAGGGGGCGATAGCGTCAAGGGCCTGCCCGACTCGCACGACTTCTCGCGCAACAAGGACTGGTTCGCCATCTACGCCGGCGCCTACTGCAGCGGCAAGAAGCACGGCCCCGACCGCTACGAGGCCACGTACTGCTCGCCCTGGGCCAAGCAGTTCTTTGACCTGCAGTGGTGAGTGCCAGCCGTGTGTGCCAGCCGTGTGTAAGCCAACAAGTGTCATTTTTAGTTTCGCTGACTTTGACGTTTATAGGCTGTGGCGCGTCTGGGGCGTCGACCTCGTCGAGAAGAACTTTGTCGGCTCGAACCCGCAGATCATCTTTGGCAGCCTCTTGGCGGCCGTCATCACCACAGCTCTTACGGCCGTGTTTGGCCTGTTTGCTTTCTGTTCGCACTGGAGCATCGTCATTGCCGCCGTGGTGACATGGGTACGTGCCTCCGAATCATCCCTCCCAAGTCCCTTTCTCACCGCCATGTCTGTATTGACCCCGGGGACAGATAGCCACAGCGGCAACAATCACGGCGACGCTGGTGGCACATTTCTTCGCCAAGAAGTTCGTGCACGACATATCCGACATCAAGCTGTCGGGCACGGGCAAGCTGGTAGTGAGCAGCAACGGCGTCGCTGACCGCGTGGGCTACACGGCCAGCGCGCTGGCGCTGGTGGCGTCGCTGCTGTGGGCCTTCATCGCCTGGCGCGAGCGGCGGCGCGTGCGCAGCGAGCGCAGCGGTCGAGGCAGGGGCCGCACGTCGTACAAGCACCTGTCAGTTCCCGGCGAAGGCACCGGCGAAGAGCTCAACAGCCTGCGCTACGCGTCGCAGGTCGATCTCGTGCAGCCCAGGTCGCGTGCACAGTCCATGGAGCCGCCGGTTGTCGTCGTTGTCGGCGCTGGCGGGGGCGCGGCGTACGAGCCGATGCGCCATCGCGATGTGGGATGATTGATTGCAGGTTGCGGTTTGTCATTCATCGATGACGTTGGTTCTAGGTTGGGGGTGGTGCGATGGTGTGTGACAATGTGACGGTGGGACTGCGAATTAATTACGGCTTGGTTGTTTTTCCTCGGCCAATTCTGCTTATTAACTACGTACGTATTAGCTGCCTAAATACCGTACTGTTATACAATGACGAACGGCGTGGAAAATCGAGAAAACCACAGTTAAATGACAATTAGTGCCGTTAATTATGTAATGAATCATTGCAACCGTTCCAAGTAACTTCCGCAAACGGCGGACCACCGAGGAATTCCATTATCGCTGCTTCGGGCTTCAGGCTTCGGGCTGTAAGAAACAGAAAATATGAAGCAGCAAAGGAGCAACCACCCGGCAAGGCATTTGTTCTAAATTGCCAGCCAAGCACTTGGATCTTGTAATTAATGGGCCCACTAGACGGCCATCAACACGCCCCAAACGATGACGGTGCGACTCTCTCTCAGACGGCCGCGCCGCATTTCCGCCGCCACATCTGTTCGACATAATGTCGGCTTGTGTGGCGTTGGAAATTCCCGTCGGTGCTTATCGGCTGTCGTTGCTTATCGGCTGTCGTAGGACTTTTTCTGGGCCCGCGAACATGCCAGCGCAATTAAAACTCTTGACAAGCCATCCACGCCGTATTGGCAAAACGCCGACACAAGGCCACCGTCGTTCGGCGGGGCCACACAATTGTTTTGGAAAACATCAGTTGACATATTTTGTTTCGGGCAGACATGGTGAGTTGGTCGTCCCTTGTCCTGTTATCATGGGACGACCATGATGCAGGCCCGGGTTCCACCCGACTTGGTCATGCAGTGTCTCGGACGATAGTTGGGCTTAGCCGCCCCATGTGTGCAAAAGCGAATGACTTCACAAATTTTATTTCTTATCAGAGTTTGACTCTACTCCCAACTTCTTCTTCATTTTCCCATCTACTTAGTCTTTCGTTTCCTCCGTGCTGCCTGCTGAACTTACTTCAGTATTCGAAAATATTGGAAAATTTCACACTCCTTTTTTAACAAAAACCTTACGGCGCGCTTTCATCATCGCAAGTAACAGCACCATGTGAGGATCCTCACGACCAACCGGCGGTGATGTGCAAGATGATACGGCGCATGCGCATATCTTCGAAGCTCTTTCCATCATGATAGACGCACTAAAAAGTGTTGGATAGGCTGCCATTTTGGCTCGCGACCTTATATACCTCGTGTTGTAAGATCTCTCTTGTCGCTACTAAGGTCATTAGACTGCACAGGCCAGTCAGCTATGGCTGACGCCTGATCACGCCGGTCTTCTGTCTCATCCTTCTTCCGCACCTTCCGTATCCCCGGGTTTAGGTAGCTCTTATCACATTCCCTACACCTTCCCCAGTTGAACACATCGACACAGGCTAGAGTAAATCTGGGTGTCTGAATGATCCAGGGAGACGGGCTAGGTCGTGGCCATGATCTAGTTGGTTGGTCTTTCTTTTTCACTGCTGACAGCCAACAAGTGAGGGCGTGGTGGTAATTAAGTGTTCGAGATGACGGCTTGTTGGCTGGCCGCCAGAACCTTCTCTGAGCCTGTGTGGGCCGTCCGATAACGGCCGCCTGTCGAGGTTGGCAGCGCCATGCCTGAGGCAAACAGACCCAAAAAGTCCACACCATCTTGATGAAACGCTTACGCTGGGTTGCCGCCGCGAGGCCGGACCACACAATTGTTTGGGACATGCTCGATAGTTCGTCCCCAGTTCTAGGACCATGATACACGCTCGGCTTCTAGCTGACTCGGCCGTCTAATTTTTTGGACGACGGCCTCCGTTCTAACCCCCCTCGCGCATCCGACCTCGCCTCCATTTCATAATCACAGTTTGACCCCATTTCCATATCTACTTCTATCTTGCAAAAAGATTCTCCTTTACCCGGCGCCGGCATTTTGTTGCTTTAGAATTGTTAATATACGTCCCCTTCCTACAACTTCCAAGACGCTTTTATTATGTCAAGTGCGGAATCTTCGTAGTTAGCTAGTGGAGCTGGCCAAGACGAATTCTACCAGCATATACTAAAGAATCTGTCCACGGCAATAACGGCCCTGAGAGCGATCAAAATGCTCCATGGTCTCCAAGGAAATGGACTTCTTGCAGCATGGCCAATATCCAGATGGCACAAAACTCGAGAAATGGACCATTCTCAACACAAACGACGACCTGGCAACGATACACTCGATGCTGAAGAAGAAGGTTACTGACACTGGGGTGACGTGGAGGATTACCGATACAACAAAAACGTCAGTACGTTAATTGTCTCTGAAAACCACGCCCTTACTGATAGTTTGTTGGTATATATGTAGAGGCCTCTATATGTATGTGCTCTCTGTTATCATTTGCATCTAGACCTAGCAGACCACAACAGACACCTAACCCCAGGCGGGGACGAATGAAGGGAATGGTTCCCGGGGAGGGACCAATCAAGGGAACGCTGTGCCTATCGCAAAGGAGGACGTCCTCAGCTTGAATGCCAAAATTATTGTGGTCGAAATCCGGGAAGTAAGAGGCAATCCCCCCTACCGCGACGGATGGCCTGTGCCAGACAAAGCTGTCCCACTCCCAAACCCAAATTAGTAATTCCCAAGGCGATCCTTCCTTCGACGGCCTCACGACATAGCAAAGGGGCATTGATGTCCCGATGTCTTAGATCGAAGGCACCAGTCTAGCCAGATATCTGACAGGTTTAGGTCTCTGATTTACTCATTGATGCATGGAGTGCCGCATTCGGTCGGGCTTATTATGCAAGTTAACTACACATATGCCGCCCAACTACCAACCAAGAGGTAAGCCAATACTCCATATACAATACTCTAACCGGTTCTTCCCGGGATGCCACGTCATCGGGTACGTGTTAATAGGCCGCTTGTCTGTCTCGTGGGAGGATTTCTAAACGGCGGGGGGCTCGCGTCTAGTATATGTATAATCATCACATTCGCCGCACAGCGATCATTCTCGTCTCTAGATTCCACCATCCTCAAGCAAAAGTATTAAGTGTATCACTCAACTAATAAGTATATCGTTCAACGCCAGGAACACCAACATCAAATTTTGGCTTGATTATAGGGCTTCTGCATCACTGAGTATTTATCGACTTTCTTACGCGGCCATGCCGACACGAGGGTCATTTGACACCACTGACTGGCCGGCCCCAGAGCCGGCCCCGAACCCGGCTCCGGCTCCCACAACTGGGAATAAACGAAGCTGATCCTCCCGTATAAGGCACCCGTGGTGAGTTTATCTTCTCTTGTATCGTGAAGATATTGGGCTATCTGGTGGTCCTTAATAACTGTTGTGCGAATCGTTAAATTAGGAGTTGGTGGATATGGAGAGACAAACAACTTTTACTTCGACGCAATTATTAGTGTTGGACGTTGCATCAACTTTGATAAGAATGGAGGAATGTTTTCTTGGCGAGCAAGTGACAGTAGCTCTAGTATGGCAAATGACTTGAGATTTTGTAATTATGCTTTGCACCATGTTCGAAGAGAGAAGTGGTTGGAGACTCTACATTGCGAACTCTGTGATATTTTCTACTGATTAAGTGGACCGGCCTTTAGACTGAGGCTACGCAATGCACTGGCGTGCAGGCGATGTTCTCTTCATTCAACTGCTGCACTCTTCATTCAGCTGCTGCAATTGAACCAGCCCCTTGCGAGCTTATCTATCTCCAGGAGTTCCCATACGCTTTGGTCCGTGGCGCTTGAAGGTTGTGGAAGGTTTGGGCCGAGCCTTGACGACAAGACGGTCAGTGCAGATGCCCAAGCAACTAAGGTAGAGACGTCGGCGGCGGAGGTCAATCCTGTGGCTTCATAAACGTAATGCGTCTGTTGGCCAGGCATCTCGGCTCTTTCCTGAGCTGCGCTCTCAGGTAGTTCGGCAACGCGGTGCACGACTTTGTCCGCAGGTAGCTCGGTTGGGCCACACAAGTCCAACCTGACGCCTCCTCGCGGCGCGGCCTAGACACGTCAATTCAGTTGACGGCCAAGTTCGGGAAACGACATTGTACTCTTCGACCGCCGCGCACGCTGCCAGGAGCGTTTTCACCGAATCTTGAGCTCTGCCAGACCGACCGAGTGCGCCCCGACCGAGTGTGCCCCGACCGGCACCCTCACGACAAACCGTCTCGAGTCGATCTTGGGCGTACATTAGATGAGCGCGGTTGTATGGTGAGACCCCCGTGGCTGCCACTGTGCCCGAGCAGTTTGCCATACATGGAGCGCCAGCGGTTCAATGGGCATAACCTGTGAAACCTCACCGACTTTCCGGATGCGGTAACTTGTGTCGGAAGAAGCCGAGCCACGTTACCCGGCTGACTATTTCCGGCTCTACACTCAAGGACAAAGACCCCATTTTCCCCTATAAAGCAGGGCACTTAGAATTCACGGCCTTTCTTCCTTCTTCCGAATACGAGCACTCTCTGACGAGTACACTCGTGGAGGCAGAAGGAACTAATAACTGCTCTCCACAAACCCGAAGAAGCGGAGTAGCCACTATATACAGAAGTGGTTGATCAAAAGAGAGAAAAGGAAAAAAGGAATCAACGAGACTGCATTTGGTGAGGGTAAAGAAACCCCTTGTTGCCATGGACCCCCGAATCCTGCGCCTGCAAGCCACTCGGCCCGGCCTATTGCTATGCCCCGTCGCCCGCAGCCTCGGACTCCAGGATCGCGCTCGGAACCTGTTGAATCCTTCGGTCTCATCTTGACCATGGTTCGGCCCATGCCGTCTACTTTAATTGGTCAGGCGGCGTCGTCTGATCTTCCTGAGGCGGGCTCCAACATCTCATGTTCCAGGCTCTAGTTATGTAGGCCGAAGGCAAAACAAACACAAAACAAAATGAAAGAAAACGAGAAACAAACCACGGTGTGGTCGAGGTTCGTGGATCCGCATCGTGGTTCATAGTCCAGAGCATTAATTTCCATCTCATTTAAAACTTGCCGCGGCCGCTGGTCAAGATGGCTGGACGCGAGTTCATTACCCCCAGCACTTGTTTGTCCTTGCTCTCCAAGACACCGTCCCGCGCCCCGTGTCCCTATTTTGATTCAATATAATTCTGGGCATCCTTTAAGAAAACACTTCACGACTAATTATATGCATCCCGGGTAAAGTCTCACCAAACCTAGCTAGGGCAAGAGTGGCCAAGTAGTCTTCTATTGGCCACGTAAGGAACGAACGCCACGGAAGTCCCGAAGCATCGCCAACCCATGTCTCAAATCCTGACTACCCTTTTGCATTTCGAAGGACCTTATAAATCGAATGATGGACTTGAAGGCACACGCCCCGTCGTTAAGCAAGCCGAGAACCTTATCGAAGCTAAACTTGTCATGATCACGCTGCTAGCGGACGCTGGGATAGGGGCGACTCCGCAACTCGACTGTTACGTAACGGGTCGCATGGCCTTTTTCTACCAGCGGGCTGACTGTGCGGTTTCAGTGGTTGATCTTCGTATCAACTGGGATGCGGAGAGAATCTTGACCGCTATGAATAGACAGGCAACAGGAAGAGGACCGATAAAAGAACTATACCACAGGTCCGCGCGCGCGCAATACTCCCTCTTCCCCTCACCGAGCTTCTTTGGCAGAGGTATCTAGACCGGCTAATTAATGCCATTCATGCAACAATAGCGTCCGAATCCATAAAACTAAGTGGGCCAACGGCTGGCCTATCCAGTTTCAAGTTAAAGTTAGAGGGCCAGAACCGATTCATGTTAACGTGTGGCCGCCATGTAATATAGCGTCCTTCAAGTCAGGTTATACATAGGCACGGGCTGACTTCTTTTCTCTAGTCATCACTCCGGATAAGGGACGAAGAGACCATGAAGAACGTCTTGGAGATATGGACGGCTTCGACTTCGAGTTCAACAGAAAACGTGGTTACACCAATGCCGCAAAGAATCTCCAGGATAAGCTTTATGAGCTTGGGGACCGGAAGGACGCTTTATTAAAACCGCCTCTATACAAAGAGATCTTGTTCATGCTAGAGGACCCGAATGTGCATCAATTGCTGACAAAGTGGGGATTGGGAAAAGAAGAATTGCAGCTCGATGGGTTAGATCACTTTCGGGATTACGCAAAGCAGATAGATGAGAACGATCAGAAAGCCAAGTGGGATAAACTGGTAAAAACCTTGGGAAAGAGCATACCAGCTGAGATGCGTGGGCGGTTTAGTTCAATTTAAAACTTCAAAGCCTAGAGACTAGATCTTTTCAGGAGTAACTCGTCCTTGAGAAAATGTGGCATTTTTGATGTGAGTCTATTCAATACTGAATCTCATATGGCTCTTGCTTAGCGTGAACCCTTCCGGATGCAAGGCAGGGTTTCCACCGAGGCCGAAGCAGAGAACGCCCGTATCCATGGACGACGGAACGGAGTTTGGGCTTCTTTCTACCACGTTTCCTAGACACTACCAGAACTTCCATTTTTGTCGCAAAGGGTTCTTCTATTCTGCTCGGGCTCCCATCTATTTTCTACATTCTTACAAGCCAAACCAACCCCCCCGCCCCAAAGAAAGGGCCCAGGTGCTGTATTATCCATGCAATAATGAGTATGTCTCCACTAGAAGTGTTGTAAATCGCGTCGAAGCGTTAGCAAATTGAACAATGGAATTGTGACACCTCGCTCCAGTCCATCAGTTATAGTAATTACCAAGCCGACATCCTGAAAGTGGGTGGGAGCTCTGTTGAGCCTTGACGAAGCACCGGAAACAGATACCCCGCACTCAATTAAGAAAGGGCTGTGGGAAGATTGCTGCCGCTGCTGAGGCCATGGCGGTCATGCAGCCGGACCTTGCCATTGTTACGTAATCAAGTGCAGCTAAGTGCACGGACCTACCACACTCATTTAGGTGCTCGCAGGGCATCTTAGCTTCCTGAGAATCATCTTCCTTTACACACAATCTCATAATGCCACGTTTAGCCACAACAATGATAGCTGCGACTACAACGTCGTAGCGACCTATACCATACCATAATCGAGCTCGTCAGGCGCCGAAAGGACGATTTTTCTCCTTTCGCTGGCCAGGAAAGCCCACCAAAGTCTTCCGCGCGCACCACAGCACCGTACCCTGTCTTCGGTTTTCCATCAATTGTGCATCGTTTTCCATCAATTGCGTATCGTTTTCCATCAATTGCGCATCCTTTTCCATCCCCTTCCATGAAGCACACTCACCTCTGCATCTCCCTGTGACCATTGAAACCTGCATTTTCACACCCGGCCATTTCCTGTGAACCCGTGCCAGAACCCCGCGATCTGACCCAGTAATTGGCCCTTTTTTGCCCAGTTTAATTAATTCCTAGGCCCCGCCCGCAAAACCCTGCACGAGCCCGCAGTAGCATAGACTACCGGTTCGTAATATAGCAAAGACCTATAGAGACTACTATACCTATACCCAATCCTATATAATTTTGTTAATGGATCTATAGCCCCGCGAGTATCTCGTCGGAACCTAAATCCTTTACTATATTGCAAGGAAAGAGCCCCAATGCCACACACACGACCAACTCGCTCGCGTACCGAGCGGGCCAAGACCTCACTCCTTTGTCAATGGCCCACCCTGCACTCTGTCATGTATATAAGCAGTGGCCCTCGCCCCTTCCTTTGCGAGGGCCAGGTTGAAATCTCTTACCAATACCAGCCATTGCTCGCTCTCTTCAGTACCTTCATTGTGACCACCTTGATCAGGCGTACCTGCCTTCACTTACAAAGACATCCGTGGTCTACCCACACTGGACCGAAATGCAGGCCATGTTGCGGCTGGCGCCACATCCGCACGTCTTGGCCATCGACTGCGCCGTGCTCGACGAGATTGAGCGCAAGCGCGTGGCCGGCTTCACGATGTGCGTCATTTCAAACGGGGGTCTCGGCCCTTTAAACTTAAATGGTTGCGGTAGTTGATGCAGGCCGTCGACGACCTGAACCTCAAGTTCGGCGTTTTGCACGAAAACTTTCGCTCCCGCAAGTTCCTAGTCGACAGATACGGACAACGTTTTGCTTACCGACTTTGTCATGGCCGCCATGGTCGGGCAGACCATCGACGAGAGAGGTGGAGTCTTGGGGAGAATATTGCCCTCCATTGAAAGACCGCTAAGGAATGATGTCAAGGCGTCATGATGTTCCGCTACGAGATTGTCACTCGATCCGCCTTCTACACAGACTTCCTAGACATATTTGGATATTGAATTGGTCGACGAGGCCGACATGGTCAGGCAAGACAAGTGGATCAAGCACCCGGAAGTGGAGCTCGACCACGACATTGAAGTTTTCTATCAAGAGATGATGCGGCGGGTGAGGAGGCGGCGGCCAGATGGTACTCAGGCCCTGGGAGCGTCCTATGTCCGTGCTAGCCGATCATGCGAGGATCTTGCTTGCCACAGGTAGGTACCTGGATGACTTGGACGGGGTAGATCAAAGCCCTCCCTGACGAACCGAGATCTATAATTTCTGAATCATCTTCACAACAGTGCACTAATTATCCAATTCTGCCAATCTGAGGGGCTCGATCATGCATTAGCAGGGTCTCTCGCACTTCTTTCTAATTATAATTATGGTACATGATTCTTAACACTTACATCTTTTTTATCTCCAGTTGTACATAACAACATTGTCCTGGTTTCGAATCCGAATCTCTGTCAACTTTCCAGGCTCTTCAGCCATCCACGTTAGCCATCCACGTTAGCCATCGCCACAATGTTGAAATCCGTGCCATTCAGGGACGCGTTGCGGCAATGCCCGCGCCAAGCGAGCGGCAAGCGGTTTCATGTTGGGCCCAAATCCATCTCATGTCTGTTGGCCTTCGTTTCGGCCATGGCTTTCGCATCTGATGTTTCGTGCCGACCGTCTGGTCTTGGGAGCCAAGCTAATTACGCACAATATTGTACACGTCCTGTACTGGTGTCGGTTGATCCGAGCCAGTCGTCCCACACCGCTCCCCGACGGAATGATGCGAGAGATTACGCTCGCGCCAATTGGCGAACCGCTTCTTTACCAAAAGTCCGCGCAGTAGGCCAAACGATGGTGCTTCGAAACGTCGCGACCGCCAACAAGGCGAGGACGCCTCAAGCTAGCAAAAACGCCGAAAAAAAAGACCGTCCAGGCTCCACATTGTCTGCTCAAGATAGTTATATATAACGAGGAACACTCTACTCTCTGGATAGTTGTATTTATCAGCTCACTCTTGATAAAATTCGACTTTACCTACCTCAATTCGCAGGTAATCATCATCAGTTCCCGCTGTGCCGGCCGCCGCGCAAAACTCCCTCCAGCATGCAAGCGACACCAAAGGGCGACCACGGTCCTTACCATCCTCCCTCCAATGTTGAGCTCGAATACAGATATAAGATGGAGAAAGCAACTTTTCCCCTGGGAGCTTTGAAATTCTTGGAGAATTTCATGCGACTTGTCTGTTCCGAGCAGGACCGGCTTAAGAAGTTGGAGAAGGTTGGGGAGTGGAAGTGGCAAGTAACGGGATTCAGCGCGTTACGCTTCTGCCCATTCGTAGATCCTGGCGCACCCATCCAGCAGGTTGACTTGGGTATCACATGGCCGATCAACATTTTTTTTGACGTGGTCAAAATATTGATGTTACGAGGATCCATTGAGGATCATTCATTTCAGATCGTAGCACCTCCCCTCGGCCTTGCATTCCCTGACGATACTAGTAAAGCACCATCACGCCAACCGGTCGAGATCATGCTTCATTACCACGGCCATGGCAGAGATCCAGACAGCTTACCGATCTGTGTACGGCATGATAGAGGTGCGCAAAGGTCCCGATTCCGAGTTCCGAGGCAATTATTTGAAGAGCTAACAAGGTCGGCGCAGGACCGGGAGCGTTTTCTGACGGGTCGGTCTTCCATGTTCAAAGTCTCCTCGTCGCACGACCACACAAGATGTTGCAGGATATGCTGGTGGCATATTACGAAGTGCCGGAGGGCGAAAACAAACGGAAAGAAAGATATTATTGTGAGATTGGAAACATTCTGGTAGAACTCCGCCACAAAATATCAAATGAGGCGCCCTTGAATGGATTCTTATACGGGCCCGAGTTTCTCAAGGATGCAGCCGCTAGGAATATGAGCAAGAATCTTTTAGACGACTGGCGGCCCTTCCTGTCTCCACCCGTCAAGGGTCAGGTCACTGGTAGCCACTGAGGACACTGGATACAGTGATGCACTCTTGAGACACGCAGTGTTTTTGGGGGTTTCTTTCTAACGGGCTTTGTATTTGGCACGCCCGAGTGGGTGGGAGGGGGGTGCCCGGGGGGGGCGGGGAGGGCGGGTGGGGGGGGGGGGGGGGGGGGTTACGCAAGATAGGGCTGAATCAGGTTGGCCATTCCCAGCCGAAAAAGGTTAGCAGAAACGTATTAGATAGCATCCAAGTGCAGAAAAGATGACTCTTTAACGCCTTTCAGGCTAGCTGCAAGTTCCTGAAGGACTGCAATGTCCGAGCTCCTCAGCCTCGCATAATTCGCACACAGTTGTCAGCGGTGAGTCACGGCGATGACTCCCGCCAAGGACAGCCCCTCGCCCGCTGGCACTCACACTATTAACACTGACAACCTCGAGGTATGAATGAAGGGTAAATCTAAATCTGCCTTACAGTTTGGGCCTCTGTGTCGACAAGAGTTCAACAGCTACACGATCGAGAATGGAAACGATAGGAGACTCAGACACAGGGCTCAAAGTCGCCGTCATCGGCTGCGTAAGTTGTACCATCCCCCTAACGCCCTCGCAAATCATTGCTAATGGTCTAGGGTCATGGGATGTTGGACACGATATACGCCACGCTCGAGGTCGAGTGTGCAACAAAGGGGTGGGCCCTCTGCGACCTCGATCTTCTCATCATCTGTGGGGACTTCCAGGCGGTCCGAAACAAACTGGACCTCAACTGCATGTCGGTCCCCTTCCGCTACCGAAAGCTGGGCGACTTTCACAAGTACTACAGCGGCGCCGCGCAAGCCCCCGTGCTCACGCTCGTCATCGGCGGCAACCACGAGGCGTCCAACTACCATTTCGAGCTCTACCACGGCGGCTGGCTCGCGCCCAACATCTACTACCTGGGCGCGGCGGGCGTGGTGCGGTACGGGCCGTGGCGCATCGCCGGCGTGTCGGGCATATACAACGCGCGCAACTACGGCAAGCCCCACGGCGAGCGCCTGCCGTACGACGGCGACGACGTCAGATGCGCGTACCACGTCCGCGAGTACGACGTCCAGCGCCTTCTGCACCTGCGCAGCCCCGTCGACATCGCCCTCAGCCACGACTGGCCTGCCTGGGTCGAGCTGTTTGGCGACCACGACGACTTTTACGCCACCAAGCCGCACTTCTTCGCCAGCGCGCTCGCCGACAAACTCGGGAGCAAGCCGGCTGCGGAGCTGCTGAGCCACCTGCGTCCGACGTACTGGTTCTCCGGCCACATGCACACGAGGTTTACTGCCACGGTGGACTTCGGCGATGGTCTTGGGATGGAAGATGCATTGCAGAGGTTGGACGACGTGCCGGAGAAACTCCGACGTGTCTTGCCCCGGGTCCCGAGAAGCAAGAAACCGCCGCCGCCTCCCGCGAGCACCGCCACCAAAACAGAGTTTCTCGCCCTCGACAAGGTCGGGTCAGATCCAACCTTCCAATGGCTCGAGCTCAGAAACCTCGACCACCGTCCGCACGCTGACAGCCTAGACGCAACGCCCTACCTAGACCGCACCGAGGCTGGAAAATCCAGTCTGCACTATGACGAAGAGTGGCTCGCCATCACGAGGGCCTGCGCCCCGGGTCTGAACATCGCAGACCCCGAAACCCACGTCGTGGCCCCGTCGACAGCGAGAAAGGTACCGGCGGCGTCTGTGGACAAGCATCGGCGGTGGGTCCGGGCGAACATTGTCGACAAGAAGCTTCTGCGGATCCCCTTCAACTTCGCGCCCCATGCGCCAGTGTACGACCCGGACTCGGAGGTGGACGCAAAGCAGCAGCCGCTGGAATATCCGAACCAGCAGACGGCGCAGTTCTACGATTTGCTGCAGATTCCCAACAAGTTTGCTGTGTAGTCACCAGCAGATGCCAGCGGGGAAGGGGCAGTGCACCTGAGGTCGGGATGGAACCAGTGACAAGCCAGGCAGGGTGACACGACATGAACCAATCAGGAGTTGAGCGTAGTCCTTGATTGAGTATCGAAAGACAAAATTGTGGCAGTGCAGTGGGCTGCAGTGGGCCGCAAAAAAATTATGCAGTGCTGTTGGAAAGCTGGCCCCAAAGTAGGCCAAAAATCGGTTTAATGTATTCCGTAAGTCATATTGTGTGTGTAAAGTCTTGGGGTAAGTCATGGGGACCTCTCAGCTGGGGACCCAATTTTACCCTGAAAAAAGAGGGGTTTTCCCGGGCTAGGCCCAGAAGGTTGCCCTGCATGCGCCTCCAGGACAGCTGCCGGCGGTTTCCGGGCTCAGTCAGGACCTCGAAAATCCAACAAGTGCACTCTTGTCGTTTTGCCACTGGGTTTACGGAGCATTTTCTAAAATAGATGACAGCAGCTTTCGACCAAATTCGATAATGAGCGAGTTTGATGCGGTAAGAAGTACTGAGAACCCAGATGATTATCCTCAGGGTTAGGGTTTACCCCGCACCTAGCATCGCAGTCATCAGGTACATATCGTCGACTTGCATTGCAATTTTTAGCTCGAAAGAGGCCCTGAAGCCAACCGCCACCGCTCCACACAAAGAACCTAACCTTGAGGGAACACTTTCAGTATTACACCCAGCTACTCCGTATTCCGTAAACTAACGGCAGCCACATAATTACAACTACTTCCAGCAACAAATTTTCTGAACCGTGAGTCGCTGAATCATTGCTATGTTCCCTTTCCGTCCCATCCGCGGCCAGCCGCACCACACAAACCCTCAAGACCTCTTCACCGGCGTCAGGCGGATCTTCAACGGACCCTTCATGGTGAGATTAAAGGAGCGGCAAGCATCGAGCCAGCGCTTCTCGTCGGCGGCGTCTGCAAGCGCGAGGTCAAAGTTCCAGATAAGGCGCGCGAGGATCAGGCGCATTTCGACGTAGGCCAGGCTAAGTACCACCACAGTCAGCATCATTTCACACACACACACACACACACACACACAGAGTGATTTATTTGGGGAACGCACTTCTTCCCGATGCAGTTGCGCGGCCCGACGGAGAAGGGCTGGAAGGCGTGCTGTCTGGCCTTGTTTACTTCGATCTTGTGGGCCGTCCTGTCTTCTGCAGAAGCAGTGCTGTCGTCGTCAAGCCAGCGCCCGGGGAGGAACTTCTCAGGTGACGTGAAGTTGCGCGAGCTGTGGAACATGGCCTGGGGCCAGATGTCGAGGCCCGTCTGTGTTTCGCATGGCCCAGTCAGCATTCCAAATCAATCACCAAAAACACAATCCCCAGGAAATGCACTCACCCCCTCGGGCACATATCGGCCGCAGATGGTATCACCCCCCGGCTGGCAGTCGCGCGGCAGCGGCGTCGGCACGGGCGGGAACAGGCGCATGGCCTCGTTGAGCACGGCGAGCATGTAGGGCAGGGCGTTGACCGAGAAAAAATCGATGTCGGCCTCGGCGGCGAAGGCGGCGCGCACCTCGGCCGCCAGCCGGCGCTGCACGTCCGGGAGCGTCGCCACATAGTACGCGGCGGCCGACAGCGCCGTGGCCGTGGTCTCGCTGCCGGCTAGCACTACTAGGCGCATGTTCTCGGCGATCTCGGTCGCCGACAGCGGGCGCAGCTTGCCGTCGAGGCCGGATCCCTTGTTGCCGTCAGCAACATCGTCGTCCTGCACGCCGGCGGCGCCCAGCGCGCCGACAAAGTCTGGGCGGCTTGTCTCGAGCTGCAGGCGCTGGTGGACGAGGTCGCGCGCGTACGCGGCCTGCCAGGCCTGGCCGCCGCCGAGGACCTTGGCGCGCACCAGCAGCTTGAGCAGCCACGGGGCGTGGCGGCGCAGCGACAGCAGCATGCCGAACTGCTCGACCGACTGGAAGATGGCTTCGACCCAGCCGTGGTACTGCTCGCCGGCGAGGCAGTCGAAGGGCGCGCCAAAGGCCAGGTCCCCGATGATGTCGAAGGTAGCGAAGTTGAAGTAGGCCGCCAGATCAACAATGGCGCTGCCGTCGGCGGCCGCGGCCGTGGCGTGCTCGTTGTCGTCGGCCAACGACGGACTGGCAGCTGTGTGCGCGCGCAGGCGGGTGAACAAGAGGTCGACGTACTGGGCGATGAGCGGCTGCTGGTCCTGCATGGATCTGGCAGAGAAGCCGTGGGCCAGGCTGCGGCGGTAGCGGGAGTGCTTCTCGCGGGAGGCGCCGAGGATGTTGTTGACCGAGTAGGCGTAGAAGTTGCCGTCCTTTCCGTTCTCGCCGTGGCCGCCCTTGCGGTGCCCGCGGATGTCGTCCCACGCGTCTGGGTGCGTGTAGCTGAGCCGGTCCGGCGCCACGCGTACCACGTCGCCGTACTGCTCGTGCACCCGCGTCAGGATCGCCGGGCCCCGCCCCGACAGCCACGCTTTGTTATACGGGATTTGTGAGGCTCGCCATAGCCACGGCCCCGGGTACCCGCGCAGGGGGTGCAGGAAGAGGTTGTAGAAGAGGTTGTATACGGCCGCGAGGACGCCCTGGATGCGTCGCCAGGTTGCAGTGCTAGGTTAGCAATGGGGGTGTGTCAAAGGGGTGCTACAGAAACGGGGGGCACTGACGAGTCCAGCAACTGCCACGGGCACGGCAATGAAGGGGGAGAAGCCAAACATGGTTTCAGCGTGCCGTGGTGGCTGGCCTGGACGAATATATGGTTTGAGGCGTCAAGGACCTACGTGGGTACTAGGTAGGACTATAGAGCATAGGGAGCAAGCTGCTTCAAATAGGAATGGACGGTTCAAATAGGAATGGGTGTTTCAAATAGGAATGGGTGCTTCAAATAGGAATAAGGCTCCTTCCGACTGTTCGGGTGGCGCTTGAGCGGTTCTTAAATGCGTGCCCGCTTGCTGTCGCAATACTGGCCGGCGTGGGCCGGCGGCATGAGACATGTGCATGTGATGGCCCTACCGGCACACAGTGTGCACAGCACCTCGTGCGGAGCTGCAGCTAGGTACCCTGATGTCCCTGCAGACCGGAAGCTCGTTGTTCTTTCATTGCTCGCCGTTCGATCCCAGGGCACCGCTCGATCCCAGGGATGCATGCACTGTTCGATTCGCTGGGTAGACCGGAATCGAGGACATGGCATGGCAAGAGGGGTTTGCAGGTTGCCAAAGCCCACTCTGTTGTTTGCTCCTAAGATGCGTCCTCGGGAGGGGGCGAGCATCGTGCGACACGTACTGTCATGCCATGTTTTGGTCGAAGAGTTCTCCAGCAGCTTAGGACTGTGTCAGTGGCTTTTCAACCAGCAACATGGTTCGCGGTGACCAGATGCCACAATTGCCGGCCAAACCAGCCACTTGTGCAATCACAGCGGGTGTAATGCGCAGTAGCACCACGTCGTGGCTACAGAGCCGGCAGGTTCGCTAGCTCTCCGGACTCCGCAAACAGGGCTCAAAATATCAGCGACTAAATAAGGTATTTCTCTGTCATGTCCACGGAGATACCCTGGGTCAACGTACATGTACCAGGGTCACGAAAATGCGGTTGGCCCTCCCTGCGTACTGCGTATCCAAGACATGCCGCGGGCGGAATCCCGATAAGACAGAGACGGCCAGACACCATATTGGAATCCAGTGACAGCTCCAGCTTAAGCCTTGGCGCCGAGGCAGCAGTGTGCCCAAAAGGCAGCTTTATTGCCCTCGATGCATTACATGTGCGTCGACTTGGCAGTAACGGAGTAACGGGACCTATAGCTGCCCAAGACATACATGTGCGACTACACTGTTTCCGCGCATTAACCGCGCCGTCAGCCACTCAGCGGCGGCCGTCAGCCTCTGTCTGCACTAGGTCGGCCAGTCTGCACACCACCGGAGGCACCAAAGCCCAGCTAGGCCTCGGGCACTCTCGGATTCGCACAGGGTACCGTTTAGAACGTGTTGGAAACCTATTGCACAGTAAATGCCCGTTTATTGTGGACACTGGGGAGAGTTCTGCAAGATTACTCAACCACCCTCAGTTTGTGATCCGACAGCCGAGGCCCGCAGCCATCGGTCCAGGAGTCTCGGGTCCATTTGAGCCGCCGTGCAACGCTGCAGACCTTGAAAGGCGGTTCGGCACTGTGGAGCAAGGCATTTTGTATTATTCTCGAGTCAATCAAGATTCTGCTCGGGACTTTGAAGGGGCGATTACTCAACATCAGACATCTGATGTCCACGACATCACAGACGATTTCTTCCCTTCTATACAACCAAACCAACCATTCAACCAACCAACCAACCAACCAATCAACCAATCAACCAATCAACCAATCAACCAATCAACCAATCGAGCATTAATTCTCGAGCCGATGGGTGCCGAACACGAGCAGTCAAAAAGTCGTGCGAAATCCGAGAACTGAACGGACTCGCAATTATTGCGCTGCAAGGGAGGGCGGGCCTGCTCTGGGGGTCTGTCGAACGAAATTTGAAACCACGGACCCAACAGGTGTAGTAACTAAAGAGGAGAGGGTGCGAGGGGAACTTACTGCACCAATCATGGACCACGCTTTACAATCAGAGACGACTGATGTCGGCCGACCACGGCCTTGTTTCCACACTTGCGTAAATGAAAGCCGGACTGGCTTGCCCTGTCCGTTACGGAGTATCTCGGCGATAGCTGGCGGCCACACAACGCTGGCTTGCAAAGCCCCATTCGGCTAGGTACAGGCGCAGCAGAGAGGCCAAGGGGCAGGACAGACGATGCGTCTTTCTTAAAAACTCATGAGCTGAATAAGACAGATAAGCAACCCGAACCATCGGTTGGATATCCGTTACGAGGGTGAGACAAAGCTCCTGAGTTTCATCCAACTAGCAAGAATGCTTCACCTGCTTAACCTCTTGTGGCTTGATCTCACACCACTTGCGGGGAAGAGACATGTACGTAAGCCCACGTAAGATTCTCGAACTCTTGTCTTGCATACGACGAGCCCGGTCGCCCAGGCACAGGTTGTAAGCAGGGGGCCAAGACAGATATTATATGCAGTTACGAGCCCCCGCCACGTCTACATGTGGCAGAACTCTCAGAACCGAACCGTCAGTCACAGACCAGCTCACAGCTCCAGAGGCAGCTTGAACAGCCTGATGGCATTGCCCCTCGCCACGGCCTCCTTCTCGTCAGCCGGCAGGTCGACCGTCTTCCACCAGTCCTGCGCCTCCTCGATGGTGTCGTAGGGGTAGTCTTTGCAGCGTCAGCACTCTACCAGTCACCGACCTGCGTCTCACGGGAACAATCTCGAACAGCACGTACCGATGGAAAACAGACACCGGTCGACGCCAATCGCGCCGATGCAGAACTTGAGCCCCGCTGTCGAAAAGTCGCCCGACGTCGTGATGGAGATGTTGTGCGTGAAGTAGTAGCTGTAGTCGTGCTTGGACGGCCGCGTCGCCTTCTTGACCGGCTTGTTGTACCAGTGGTCGGCGCGCCAGAGATTGAAGGGAATCCTGTTCGGGGAGTTGTCACGCAAAGGTAAGCCAAAGATCCCCAAACACTGCACCGTCCCGGCAGGGCCAGCGGTATCAGCAGCATTCTCGGGGAAACGGATGACCGACGAGCGGCCGTCTTCTTCCCCTCTTCCCTCTTGTACCGCGGGGAAGTGAAAAAAACGTAAACAACAAAAGACTCACCCCTCTCCCAGATGGCCGGCCACGACCTGCAGGCGCGGGTACAGATCGAAGATGCCGCTCGAGCACAGGGCGTACAGATGCATGCTGAGGTCGAGGTGGAACTGGACGGCAGCGCCGAGGATCTGCTTGCGGTCGCCGTAGCGGGTGCGCGGGACCAAGTCTTTGGCCGGCGGGTAGCGCGGGTGCATGTAGACGGGCACGCCGAGGTCGTCGACGGCCTGCCAGAAGGGGCGGAACTCTGGCGCGTCGTAGTACTTCTTGCCCTCTTCGTTTCCGCCCTCGGCGACGACCTGGTAGTCGTTGAGCATGACGCCGAACATGCCGAGGTCGCGGACGGCGCGGCGGGCCTCGGCGGCGGCGTCGGCGGCGTCGTGCATGGACACGCTGGCGAAGGCGCCGAAGCGGGCCGGGTTGGCGGCGACCTGGGTGGCGAGCCAGTCGTTGGCGTCGGCGGCCAGGCGGCGGGCCTTGGCCCGGTCCGGCTCGCCCTGTGCGCCCGGCGACGTCAGGCTGAGCAGCATGTACTCGACGCCGTGCGCGTCCATCTGCGCCAGCCGCGCCCCGTGGATGTCGAGCAGCTGCGGCGTGTGCCCGTGGTTGGCGCTGCCCGCCTTGGACGCGTCCTGCCCCGGGTTGAACAGCGTCGCGCTCTCCGCCATCCACGCGATGCCGTCCGGGTTGAGCACCGCCTCCTCGATGGCGATGGTGCCCTTGGGTGCCTTGGCCATTGCGGGTAGTCGGTGACGAGCTGCAGCTGTTTGCTTGTTGGTGAGCGAGTCAAGTTGTCTATTGATGTGTCCTGAAACGACGAACCAAGACGAGAATGACACAGGACACTGTGGAATGAGTATCGTTCGGGTCTCGCCCCGACCCCTGAAGACTCTCGTCGATAGATACGAAAATGAAACTGAAACAACTGTGCACTGACTGCCGTTGCCCGAGACGGATGACGCTTCCCGCACTCGGGGAACGGGGACGCGGACGTCTGCGGGGACATGGACGCAACTGCCGGCGGGGTGATATGGCAGCCCAGGTGGGCCGGTGCAGCAATATACCAGCCGCTCGAAGCTGGCAAAACGGTTATAAGGCCGCAGGCTTGATGGAGCAGCGGCGGGACTGCTAAGCCTGCTTGCCAGCGCCAGGGGCACTCACTATACACTGCAGTAGACAGCAACTGTACACTGCAGTAGACGCAGATTAATGCCCGGAGCCTGGTGACAAAATACGCCCGTCTTCCCCACCACCTCCTCGGATCCACGGCTAGAGGTGATATCCTAGCAAACAGCATATTGGCAAGACAACGTCGGCCAGCTGCTGCAGTCGGTTGTTCAAAAACAACGACAACACTGACAACAACAACACCGACAACAACACCGACAACAACAACAACAACAACGACAACAATAACGACAACGACAACAACAACATCGACAACAACAACAACGACAACAATAACGACAACGACAACAACAACAACAACATCAACAACAACGACAAAAACAACAACGACAACAACAACAAAAACAACAACGACAACAATAACAAAGCTGCCATCATGTCGGTCGCCGTCCCCGTGGCGCCGCGCTTGCTCATCAACGGAGAGGTACAGCCCCCAGCATGCTAGCCCTACCCACCTAATCATTAGACCGAGCTTGATCTGACTATCCGCTGCATAGCTCGTCGAAGCGTCCGACAAGAAGACGTTTCCCTTGTACAACCCAGCCACGCGAGAGCTCTCGGCAAATGGTGGGTACCGAGACAAAATCCCCCCCACCACGCAGCAGCCCTCTAACGAGTCTGATCCCCGACCCGCGCAGTCCCCGAAGCCAGCGAAGACGACACCAACGCGGCCGTGGCCGCGGCCAAGGCGGCCTTCCCGGCCTGGTCGGCAACAGACCCGGCCAAGCGCGGGGCGTGCCTCAAGAAGCTCGCAGGCCTGATCCGGGCGCACAACAGCGAACTGGCACGGCTCGAGGCCATCTCCATGGGGCTGCCCGTGTCGCGGTTCCACTACGGGCACTCGGCTGCCGCCCATCTCGACTTCTACGCCGAGGCGTGGCCGCTGATCCAGGGGCAGGCCAGCGTCAACACGCCGGGCCACGTCACCATGACGCTGCGGCAGCCGTACGGCGTCGTGGCGCTGATCATCCCGTGGAACGCGCCCGTGCACTTCTTCGCCAGCAAGGCGGCGCCGGCCCTCATCACCGGCAACACGGTCGTGGTCAAGACGAGCGAAAAGGCGCCGCTGGCGGTGGCGCGCATCGCCGAGCTGGCGCGCGAGGCCGGCTTCCCCCCGGGCGTGCTCAACGTGCTGTCGGGCCACGGCACGCCGGCCGGGCAGGTGCTGTCGCGGCACGGCGACGTGCGCGCGCTGTCGTTCACGGGGTCGAGCCGGACGGGCAAGCTGATCCAGCAGGAGGCGGCGCGCACCAACCTCAAGAAGGTCATCCTCGAGCTCGGCGGCAAGTCGCCGGCCATCGTGTTCGCCGACGCCGACCTCGAGCGCGCGGCCCAGCAGACGCAGGCCAGCATCCAGGCCAACAGCGGCCAGGTGTGCATGGCCAACTCGCGCGTGTACGTGGAGAAGGGCGCGGCGGCTCGGTTCGTCGCCGCATTCACCAAGCGCTTCGCCGCCGTGCGCGCCGGCGACCCGCTGGAGCCCGGCACGAACCACGGCCCGCAGGCCGACGAGGTGCAGTACCGCAGCGTCGTGGGGTATATCGAGGACGGCATCGCCGGCGGGGCGGGCGGCACGCTGGCGCTGGGCGGGCGCGGGACCCTCGACAGCACGGGCGGCTACTTTGTCGAGCCGACCGTCTTCGTCGACACGCCCGAGGACGCGCGGCTGCTGCGCGACGAGGTGTTTGGGCCCGTGGTGAGCATCAACACGTTCGAGACCGAGGCCGAGGCCGTCGCCAAGGCCAACGACTCCGAGTTCGGCTTGTACGCGGCCGTCTACACGGCCAACATCAGCCGCGCCCTGCGCGTCGCCAAGGCGCTGGAGAGCGGCTACGTGGGCATCAACTGCACGAGTCCGCTGACGGGCCGCGACCTGCCGTTTGGTGGCTACAAGGGCAGCGGCCAGGGGCGGGAAGGGCTGCTGTATAGCATGAGCAACTTTCTCGAGACCAAGAGCGTCATCATCCAGCTTGACGGCGAGTAGGGGCGGTCAGACGATACGGAAGTTGTTTTGTTGTTGTTGTGCACATGGAATCTGGTTGTCAGGGGTACTACGTAGACGTGCGTGGCAGATCAGGAGCACGATCAGGGATGATTGGGCAGGTGGTGCACCTAGGTAGGATGAGAGATGGTGCACCTAGGTAGGATGAGAGATGGTGCACCTAGGTAGGATGAGAGATGGTGCACCTAGGTAGGATGAGAGATGGTACACCTAGGTAGGATGATAAATGGAAAGAATCGTTGTGTGCACGCTGTCACCGAAATTCGTGAAAAGGGGGCTAACTGGAAAACCCGATATCCGTGTCATCTCGCTCTCGCTCTAATTACCACACGAGCTCTCCTTACCCTCATGCCTCCTTATCCTCATGCCTCCTTATCCTCATGCCTCCTTATCCTCATGCCTCCTTATCCTCATGCCTCCTTATCCTCATGCTCTCCTTATCCTCATGACTCTACCACAATCTCCCTCCATGTGCCAAAAACCGACACCCAACAACCCCCCCACCCCCCCTGTCTCCCTCCCTGACCTCCATAAACACCCGCAACACACTTGCACCACGTCAAACAGCAACAGCAGGCGGCGCCGGGCCGACAGGCAGCAGCGGCGCCGCTCTCCCGTCGGACGCGCCAGTGGTGACGCGCTTGAACACGTCGTCAAAGACGTCGCCGGCGTGGCCCTCGGCGTCGTGGTCGTGGATCCAGTCCTCGCGCCTGAAGGCGATGCTGGCCGGGTCCTCGGCGACCTTGGCCCAGTCGGTCTTGTGCCAGCGGTCGCGCGTCGTCTCGCCCGTCTTTTGCACGGCGCGCACGCGGTCGTACCTGCTCGCATCTGTCAGAAGCTCTGTCCCCGAGAGCGCAAGGGAAGGAAGAAAGACAGAAAGACAGAAGAAAGAAAGAAAGAAAGAAAGAAAGAAAGGAAACACGCACCGGATCTCCTGGTACGCCCTGACGGCGGCGGGCACATTCTCGCGGCCGCCGCGCTGCAGGCATACGGCAATGGTGACGCCGTCCTCCATGGCCTGGGTGGCGCCCTGGGCGCTGGTGGGCAGGAAGGGATGGGCGGCGTCGCCGAGCAGCAGGATGCGGGCGTGGTGGCTGACCCAGGTGGGTAGCGGGTCGCGGTACACGAGCTTCCAGTCGACGAGCGCGGGCGTCTTCTCGACGATGGCGCGGCACACGGGGTCCCAGCCCTCGAGCACCTTGTAGACGTCCTCCAGCTTGCCCGGGAACGACCACGACTCGTCAATGTCGTGCTCGTCGCGGTGCGTCAGCACCCAGCAGCAGTCGCTGCCGTTCTTGATGGTGCTGAACAGGAAGTGCACGTCGGGCCCAATCCACCCGTTGAACGTGTCGCCCTTCTCGCAGAACTCCTTGGTGCGCGGGTCCGCGATCATGTCCGTGTTGGGGAACCTGTCGTCCGTTAGACAGCCAAAGAGGTGGAGAAAGGGAGGGAGAGAGAGGGGGGAGGAGAGAGAGAGGGAGAGAGAGAGAGAGAGAGAGAGAGAGAGAGAGAGAGAGAGAGAGAGAGAGAGAGAGAGAGAGAGAGACAGAGAGAGAGACAGAAAGAGAGAGAGAGAAAGACAGAAAGAGAGAAAGAAAGAGAGAGACCCCAAGACTCACCACGCCCGCCACACGGCGTACCCGCTGCTCTTGGGCTTGTCGACGTAGCCCAGCACCAGCTCGCGCGCCTTGGAGCGTACGCCGTCGGCGCCAATGACGATGTCGGCAAACACCTTCTCGCCCGACTGGAGCACGATGCCCGCTCTCTCGGCATCCTCAAAGTACTCCTCGACGAGCTGGCCGAGGTGGATGGGGATGCCGAGCTCGTCGCGCGCGTAGTTGAAGACAACCTGGTGCAGCTCGCCGCGGTGGCCGTTGAAGACGGGGGCGTCGGGCTTGTCGGGCGGGGTGATCTGGTGGTAGACCACCTCGCCCGTGTCGTACTTGTGGATGCGGAAGCCGTATCCGCGCAGGTCGATGCTCAGCGCCCGCAGCCGCCGCGCCACGGCCCCCGACGCCCACCGGTTGAAGATGCGCCCGCCGTTGGCACCGAACGAGATGATATCGCCCAGCGTCTTGAGCTCGGGGAAGTTCTCGTACACCTCCACGTCGTGGCCCTTGAGGTGGCACTCGATGGCCGCCGTCAGCCCCCCGAACCCGGCCCCGACCACCACCACCTTGACGCCCGTCTTGGGAGCCGCCGCCATGCCGACCTTGACCTTGTGCCTTCTGGAGAGCTTGTAGGTATACGCAGCTGTCTGTCCCTCGGAGTTGGTGGTAATGAAGCGAGTCGCAGCCAAGTCTCGACTCGCAAGGTCTTGTCGATTAGAGACTTGGGAGAGGAGGGGTGAAGGCGAGAGCTTGGAGATGGGGTGAAGGCGAGAGCTTGGAGATGGGGTGAAGGCGAGAGCTTGGAGATGCGTAAATACAAGGCCCGATTGTGCCGCTGCCTTGATTAGATAGGTACCCAGCTACCCAGCTGCATAGGGCCCGGCCGTGTGTGCCCACGTTGCTGCTGCTGCTGCTGCTGCTGCTGCTGCTGCTGCTGCTGCTGCCGCCGCTGCTGCTGCCATGGCACTGTTGTCCCACTCCGTCGGCCAAGAATCAGCCTATGCCGGGCGGCCTGCTACAGCCGCTGCAAGTCAAGCAGCCAATTCTGCCGCCGACCCCTTTTGTCCTCCATCTGCCGAAGCCCGCAGGGGTTGGGGGCGAGGCACGTCGTATCCGCGAGTAGTGCGGGCGTGCGGGGCATCTCGCAACTGCTCCTCCTCTCCTCTCTCCTCTCTCCTCTCTCCTCTTGTTCCCCGCACGCCACGAGGCCAAGGCCGGTGTCCGTGGGTCAAGTCGCCAAGGCTGGCCGTCATGAAGCTAGTTAATTAGTACGGTGTAGGGTCGGCCATAGTTTGACGCGCCGGAGCGGGAAACCCGCCCGGGCGGGTGCATGGCGTCACCCGTCAGCTGATTCATCTGCGAGTGCCGCACTGTCATTGGTATGGCAATAGGAGGACGCCGTTTTCCGCGACTGGCGACTTCGTCATGTACCGGGGGAGGGCGGGTTGCTCGGAAACGGGTTTCCTGTTCAGTTCAATCTTGACATGTTTATTTTCCGTGCGACCTCAGAAGCTGCCTCTAAGGGGCGATAAACGTAGCGTTGACACCAACTCAATTTTATCCAATTCAATCGATCAAATATAGCCATTTAGAGCAATCAATTACACGATTTTGAGGTCAAATTGACCAATTCGTAGGGCCAAAATAATTGGCGGATTTTTTCGGATTTTCCTGGGTCCAGGGCGCTCCCTGATCAAGGCCAACCCTGTATTTTCCTGGGCCCAGGAAAGTCTCTGACTGCCGGGCAGGCGCAGGTCGCTGCATTGCACCGTCGAAGCTGCAATGCAACCATCACGACGTAAATAAACAGCCGAATCCGACCTTTCCACCGAATTCTTCCATTCCTACAGCGATTTCCTCGCGCCCGAACTACCGATAATATGCCTGCCTCGACCGTTAGTACCGCGACCCTCTCCACAGGCTAAAAGCGGGCATTTGACGCCCTAAGGAAGCCATCGCGAATCTCGATACGATACGAGGAGTTGGTCAGATTTGATATCTAAGAGCTTGGGAATATGGAGATGAAGGACTGGCTCAAAATAATAATAATACGAGCGTTATATATACCGGAATACTGGGCGGGCAAGAAGAATACGAGGTCATCGTGGATTACTCCGTACGGCTATTGGCTTGTCTAGGTCGTCAACAACGTCATAAAAGAGGGAGCATGCTTCTAGGCATATCACTATTACGAGAAGGTCTTTACGGCCGTAATCACAAGCTCGGCGGCAGGCCATTTGCAAAAGGAGCATGCCGAAAGTTTCACGGCGAGGAAGACGGCGTTGAGGTCTAAGTCAACTGGGCTAAAAGAGGAACACCCTGGCTGCGGAACATGCAGGTGGCGCTTTTTTCGCCCGTGTAAGCCAGAGCACTCAACACAAATTACTACCGTTCAATGGAGCAGTTGTGTCTTAACACGGCAAATTCCGCAGCCAGGGTGTTCCGCTTTTGGCCTGGTTGACTTATGTCAGCGGACCCGGAGAGGGCATTCAGTAACGGTAAGCTGGTCTTCGGCATATAGAGATATGGAATGGGCGACGATAGCTTCAACGACATCATGTGTTTCGAAGGATTGGGTACGTTGACGAGCTTTTCCGGGCTTCGCAGCCTTTTTTTTACTATTTTGGACCTCTTTGACGACTTTTTACATCTTTTTTTGGTTGGAGCGGAAGACGCCGCCAAACATCACTAATTATTGCCATATCAATCAATTCTAGCCTCAACCCAGTCAAATATCCATGTTGGCGGCTCAATTCAACCAAATATGGCCTCAAGATTGAGTTGTTTGAGCCATTGCTAACGCTAGATAAAAGTCAATAACTATTGCCCACAGCTTCACACGAATTGAGCAGATTCTCAAGATTTGAGTTAAGGCAGGTATTCAACGCTCTTTCGGCTTTGCGGCTGCACAAGGTTAAGGAACAAAGGAAGGTCGTGTGATTATCCCCTTTCGTGCCATAAAATTCCGACAAAATCAAGAAATCCTCCCAGCCAATCCTATCCCCGGGGCAAATGCGCCCTAGTATATCTTAATCTCGCGGAAACCCGGGTCCTCTTCATCAGCTTTAATCTTTTGCACCATCTCGCCATACATGATGCCGTGCACGTAGGCCTCGCCCATCAGCCTGTACCCGTCGCGGTGCGGCCGGAGGATGAAGGGCATGTCGGCGCCGATAAGCACCGCGATGATGTCGCCGTCCTCGACGGCCGCCCTCGTCAGCCCAAAGTATCCCGCCTGCGACCGCACAAACCGGAAGCCCGCTCGCATGATGTAGCCCGAGTCGGTCCACCCGCTCATGGTGAGGTGCTCCCTGGCCAGGCCGGGGACGGGCGGGTCGCTGGCCGTGGGCGGGTCGCTGGCCGTGGGCGGGTCGCTGGCCGTGGGCGGATCCCACTTGGCTGGAAGGGCGGCGGGCTTCTCGCTTTGCTCTTCTCCGTCATCTCCGGAAGCTTTTATATCTCCTGAAGGCTCCATATCTGCATCAGAAACCCCGTCTCCCAAAACTGCGGCGTCTGCCAAAACTCTCGTATCTCCCGAAGCTTTCCCGCCTCCTGAAGCTTCCGCGTCGCCGGAAGCTTCCCCATCCCCAGCAGCTTCCCCATCCCCAGCAGTTTCCCCATCCCCAGCAGCTTCCCCATCCCCAGCAGTTTCCCCATCCCCAGCAGCTTCCCCATCCCCAGCAGCTTCCCCGTCTCCAGCATCCAGCTCCGACACAAAGTCGTCCGACGTGACCGTGTTCCACAGCTGCTGCATCTTGTCGGGCTCCGAAACACCCCTGTAGATGGCTGTCCAGAACGCCACGGCGACCGACTGCCCGTCGAAATACGGGTAGGGCGCGTCGTTGACCTCGCACCGGCCGCGGTCCGGGGCCAGCCCCGCGGCGGCCACCCAGGACAAGATGCAGTGCCCCCAGGACTCGTACGCCTCGACGGGCCCGCCGGCCGAGCCCCGCGTGTCGACCAGTATGTCGACAGTCTTGGCCCACACGCCGAGCACGCGGTCGGGCTCGTCGCCGTCGGGGTACAGTTCGCAGCTGTAGGCCAAGCGGCCCGTCGCGCTCGGCCGGCGCGGGTCGTTCTCGTAGCGGTACCACACGCTCTGCGGCTGCATCTTGGCGGACCAGTCGCACACCCACGACGGCAGCTGCGGGCCGACGTCGGCGGACCGGTCCTCAGCGAAACACAGCATGTCGAGGCTGCGCTCGGTGCGTAGGTAGGCACACGCAGCCTGCAGGTAGGCGTGGGCGGCGGTATGGCCCGGGCCGTAGTTGGGCTCCATGTCGTAGCCGTGGGCGGCGAGACCCAAGTAGGCATACACCTTGTCCCTCGGGTCGGTGACGGCGGCGTGGCGGGCGGTGAGCATGAGCAGGTCCAGGCGGAACCCGCCGCTGCCGCCCCACTTCTCGCTCTCCTCGAGCATGAACTTGAAGGGCCCCATGTCCCACTCCTCACAGAACCAGCGCAGCGCCTGCACGCGCGGGGTCCAGGCGTCCTTGTCCATGCCCGGGCGGCGGCGCTGAGGGTTCGCGACGAGGCCCTCGCCCGGCACCACAGTCCAGTACCAGCGGATCCACAGGCGCATGGTCTCGAGCAGGCGCATGGCGCGGCGCACGCCGGCGCGGTCCATCTCGGCCGCGTCCGTGTTGAAGGTCACGTCGGGCGACACGGTCACCTCCTGGCAGATCCACCCGCGGAACCAGTACGGGCACTGCAGCGCCGCGGCCACGTCGGCAAAGTCGACGCCCATGTCCAACAGCTTCCCCAGCGACGCGGGCGCCCAGGCCTCGAGCCCGTCCTCGGTGCCGGCGGTGCGCGACGCGGTCCAGTCCTCGCCGCACTTCTCAAAGTACTCCTCGATGATATTCTCGACGTAATCAATACGCTGGAGGCCCTGAAGGCCGCGCGTGACGGCCGCGTCGATGCCGAGCCAGCCGTAGGCCCAGGCGCAGGCCTCGTAGACGCGGCACATCATGCGGACCTGGGAGGCCTTCTCGGCGCTGTCGCTCTGGTTGATGCAGATCTGGTCGGCCCAGAAGAACAGCGTGTCCTCGAGCTCCCACGACGCGTCGCCCCGCCCCATGCTCCACAGCAGGCTCCTCAGCGCCGTGCCCAGCGGCCGGAACGTGTTGAATTCTTGCCCGTCGATCAGCACCGGCACCGTGTCGCTGGGGTCGCCCGCGCAGTACGACAGCGCCACGAACGGTAACACGCCGCCTTCGGGCCGCGGGTTCACTCGGCACTGCGCCAGCGGCACTCCTTGCAACAGGGTGAAGCGCAGCGGCCCGTCGGGGTCGGCTGGGTCGGGCCGCTGCGCCAGCAGCAGCCGGATCTCGTGGTGCTCCGTGTCGAGGGGCTGGTATGCTCCGGATCGATAGAAGTCGTTGTTTTCCGGGCAGTGGAAGTGTGTGTCGGCGTCGGCGTCGGCGTCGCCGGCAGCTAGCGTCTGCCGTTGCTCCATGTCGTCGGTTCACCTGGCAGGCTTGAGTAGAGAGCGAAGAAGCAGACTCAGACAGCAACTGGACGTGTTTCTCTAGGCATCCGAGGTTGCCAAGACAAGAAGAATTTCCGCCAGGTGAGATTCGAGCCCGACTGTCAGCCCCGCCCAGGCGCCAATTGGCGGCCTCTAGGCTGCCTTGTACGTGCGTGCCGCCATCCCACAAGACTCAGATATTACAAATCTGGCGGCGATCGTCGAATTGACGGTGCTGGGTGCGATAATGATCCTGGTGAAAACTGGGCAGGTCAGCAGGTTCGACACCCCAGCTGGTTTTTATTATCCCGCTGGCGGCAGCTCATCATCAACGGAAGCCTAAAATCAACCATCGTACCTGTATTGCTTCACAATATCGTGTGCTCCAATGTCCGCCGTCTATACCGCCCGGAGAAGCCGGCCCCGGCCATCGTTGATTACCAATCATCGGCCGCCTTATCCTTCGTCGACATGGTTCTAGGAGCCGAGTTGCTATAAAAGCATCAGGTGCCCCCACTTTTCAACCATACAATCAAAATGTCCACGACGAAGGTGTTTTGCTCATCCGAAATAACACCGGCTACATTCCCGGCTCACAGATGAAAAGAAGTCAGCCTTCAAGCTCTCCAGGCGGCAAAACTAGAACTGGTCGGGTCTGGGGCAGGCTGTCTTTTGCGTGCGTCCTCTTTCTAATACCCCGCGTTTCGGCGCCGCAAAGTGAGACGGATGTGTTCCGTGATTGGGGTGACTCCCTTGTGGCGTAGGACAGGATCAGCTAGAGCCCCTTGCGGCTGCCTTTATCCCTAGCCTCGATACTAAATTGCAGAGTGTGAAACCAAGTTCCCGATCAATCAGCACGAAGTGGGACAATTAGGTAAGGTAAGTAGGCAAGTAGTTAGAAAGACCAAGGAGCCGCTGAACCAGCCTTGAACAGGCCATAAGTGCGCAGTGCGCCTGGGAGGTCCACTGGTTGCTTGAAGTTCTTCTTTAACTCCTCCCAAGGTCAAGGTGACTTGGATTTCAATTTCAGCGCGAACGGCCCGGTCAGCACGAACTCCGCTTCCTTGTCCTCAGACCAGGCGCCATTCATGATATTGCGCGCCTCCTATGGCTCCCACGGTGTCCGTATTCGTAAGGCCCTTGCCATATTGGACCTTGGGAGCCGGAGTCTGAGCTGTAGGAGGCATGGTGGCGGCCGTGTCTGTGTGGGCTGTTGCAGGTCGTAGTTATATCGTTCCTTGGCGCAGGAAATCATCGGTGAAAGTACAGAAGGATGGTGATGCGAGAGCTGTGAAGAGCAAATGCGGGAGGGACATTATATATGAGAGAAGCCAAACCGAGAAGCAAAGAAACGCTTGTCGGACTTTCAATGTCCCGATTCAGTCTTCTGCGCCGTTGGAAAAGCCTGTGCCATCTGTGGCCGTGGGCGGAATTGAGGGCCTTGGTAGGCGCGAAGTTTCGCCTTTAGACGGTTGCGACATGTCACAGCAGCAGTTGTCGTCAGCCCCTTCCTGTATCTCGGCTACCACGGCGTTGTGAGCGCCGTCGGACCGCTCGACCATAACGCATTGCAAGATCCTGAAGCTCGAGTATCGTCACATGCGCGCCGTCCCGGGAATAGCAACCACGAAGCCCAGGGGAGGCTGTTGGTGCGGGATAGCCTGCCTTAAATGCGGCACAGGGTTGCGAACGCCGTCTGCATTTTCAGAACCGTCACAAACTGCGCCGCCGACTACGACATGACTGGATGGTGTGGCGGCGTCGTTGGTCAAACGATCGCTTTTGGGAGGGTTTGGGGTTTTTTGAATGCCGCCCCTCAACATCAAATCGTCATTGGAATTGGAATGGCCGAAACATTGGGCGGCGCAAATTTCAGAGGAAGGTCGGAATCAAGGCCAACATGCCCAGCCTTCTTGCTCCCTCGTATGGAGGGATACTTGGCAGAGCAGGACAGCAACACCATGTTCAACCCGCTCGTTCCACGGCACAAAGGCCAGGTCGGCGATCGTCATCTTGTCGCCCACCAGCCACTTGCGCCCCACCAGCGCGCCGTTGAGCACCCCCAGGACCCGCTTCGCTTCGACCGCGTACCGGGCTCTGGCCGATGGACCGGCTCGGAGTGGAGGAAGTTGAAACTGGTGACTGTTTAGCTCGGATTGTGAGACGGGGGGCAAGAGGGGGCGAACCACGTGGATTGGCTAGAGTACGGGCCCTGGCCGCTCATCTGAACGTGTAGCTAGCCACTGGTCGATGAGATTCTTTTCCTTCAAGGTCGTATAGCTGAGCGTCTTGCCGGTGTCGTCTTGCCGGTGTCATACTGCTCGACGAGGTACGTGATGATGGCGCCCGACTCCCACAGCACCATATCGGTGTTTGGGTCCTCGATTGCTGTAGCGCAGACCGACCTCTGATCGGCATTTTTCTCCATTTACTTAGGTCTAGTGGCGGACGTGAAGGGGGTGGATGGAGCGGGGGGTTGGGGGCGGGATGGCTTCCAGCTCGTCGTTTTCAGATGGCGTGTACTCGATGCTGCCGAGAGGCTCGGGCTCAGGCGACGGGGGCTCGTGTTTCCACTTCCAGCCATGCTTGTGTGAGATGCCTCTTTCCACCTCCTCGCGACGAGCTGCTCATGGTTCTTGTCGTAAAATCGTTCAAGGGTCCAAGGGATGCGATTTAGTCTAGTCCTCTCCTCCTCCTGGTCCAGCGCATATATATACCATGGCCGCGAGGTTATAAAGGACTTGGCGGCACTCTTGCTAGCATCCGCGCTAGGATGTGGGGTGATTGAGGTGAGACCCGTTCGCCACGACGTAGTCCCTCGCGCAAATGAACGGCGCGTGAGTTTGATTAGCTAGGATAGGTTACGTACGGTAATTTCCGTACACTTCAGTCCCCGCATGTTTATTAGCGTGGTGCCCAGGAAGGAAAAAAAGAATAAAATACAGATTCAAGGACCTTAATTATTACCTCCTTCATAAAAGCCCTTACGGCGAGTCGTAAGATACTGGAGTAAGTTATTTAGATCTTGGAAAGTCCCCCGCTAACAAATATTTCCCTAGAAGCTTGCCCTACGAGGTAGAGGGGGTCAAAAACAGGGGGTACTTGGGATTCAAAAACGGGTCCCTCTTTCCCTCTGTTAGTGACCCACGGACCTGTGTAAAATTGGCCGTTATAAAACGGTGACTTCCGTTTTCGAATAGCCTACCTCCCACTACCCTATGCCCCGCTGAAAGAGACCTCGCGGTAAGCTTTCTTTACTGACCTTTCCTTACCAACTTTTCCTCACCTACCTACCTTTCCCCACGACCTTTTACCGACCTTTCCTCGCCCACCTACCTCTTCTACCGACCTTTCTTCGCCCATCTACTTTTCGCTTCGCCAACCTTTCTTCGCCGACCTTTCCTCATCTATTTTTTTTCCTCACCCACCTTTCTCGCCCGCACCTTCTTCGCCCGACTTTTCCGTACGTCCGGGAAAAAAGGTCCTCGTAGCGAACAGGCGCCCTAACCCCGCATGCATGTTGGAGGCCGGCGACCAATCGTTCCTAGCCCCGCCCCCACGCCTTGACTCTTTTGCGACTGCTTGTAACAAAACGAACGACCTTGCAGCTCACAGCAGGCCTTTCCATCGGCCAGCCTGAGCGCCCGAAACAAATTCCATCCCCTGCGCGCGTCAGCACGTTCCTCGTCATGAACGGCGGAGTTTCCAAGGCCTGGACCCGCCGCTCTCGTATACAACTATCCAAGGCCTTGCAAGAAACGCTACTAGACGCTATCGCAGGTAACATTACAGGTACGCATATTGATATCCCCAGAGACTAGAAAGACTTGTTAACACATCAGGTATAGAGCTTTCGCGGAGCCACCGAGAGCAGTCTCCCCAGACTGGAGATCTCGCCGGAGACACGACACCTGTGCAGGCTCGGAAGAGGCGACTCGACGCGACAGAGAGCAATCCGTCGCCCGCGAAGAGAGCCCGATTAACACGGACGGACACACAACAGCCTAGAATTGAGGAAACAGACCAGGCGGGCAAGGTATAATAATATTCGCCCACACGTATCCACAACTAATAAGGCAGCTCGTACAGACTCTACAATAGCCAAAGCCCAACCCTCCCAAGCATCCATACGCCTCGTTCCTCAAAGACTTTATCGACCCCGTCCATCCGGCCTCCGGTCCTACGTCCGTCCACACCTTTGTTTCCGAGTGGCTTGAGTCGGTCAGATTAGAAGCACTACCGGTCGCAAACATTGGGATTCGATGTCTTTAGCTAGATTGACCTGCTCGGCGCTAATACATGGAGCGACGAATGCCTGATTTACAACGAAGACTAGATGGCACCGGCTTTGACGCCCTTGCCCCCGGCTGGAGAGGGTTGGAGCGCCGAATTTCCAGATCATCCGCCACCCAAGCCCATTACGGGGCAGCCATACCTGACAGGCAGGAAAGGTGAGAGAAAGGACCTAGCTAAATTTGTTGGACGAGCCGACTTGGATTTATCGGTGAAGTAATTGCGACGCATAATATCAACAATGTGTCAGCCCAGCCCATTCCAGAGCTTTCTAGGCAGCACGAGCTTCACCCACGCCAAGCTGTTTCATCCTACTCTCAGCCCAAGCTCCCAGACCACCGAAATATCCCTCCGGATCGTCACCTCGCCAGTCTCGCAGCGCAAACCAAAGATGGCGTGCATCTTTCCCTGCCTGGATTGCACGTTCATAATTAGGCGCTTGAGTGAAGAGAACCTATACAGACACATGCAGTTACGTCTCTATTCATCTACTAAAAAACCATAGAAAAACGCACCTTGAAATATTGCCTCGCCCATGTCATATACTCCACACGGTCATCCGGAGTTGCGTCGTCAGGCACTCGAATAAATGAAGGGGTGGCATTCTCATCTGGCACTAGATCGACCCATACCGCCATTAGCGGATCGGATAAGATAGCTGGTACAATGCACCTAGTCTCCCAGTCGTACAGGGACGTCACGAGGGGTTGACCATTTGCATCCATTGTAATCGACATGTTGTGCTCAAGAACGAGGCGATAGAGAGAGGTCTGGTCGCCATCTGTAAGTATGATATATGGGATGAGGCGCAAGAGAGACTGTTTGGCTGCCGCAGCAATGGGACCAACAGTGACATGGTTGCTCTCCCATCCGATCATGTCGCCTATGTTCCTGATTGTCGCTTCGATCTTGGATATGAAAAGAGCAACGCAGAACTCGCGTGTGGGAGCAACGGAAATGGGGAGCAATTCGGGCTTCTGTTCAAAAAGGCGTTCGCGGAGCCAAGTAGTGGCAAATTCGAGTGGGAGGTTGAAGCTGAACAGTGATGCGCGGATGTGTGCTGCTTGAGCAAGAAGACAAGCCTGGAGAAGGTTAGCGCAACTAGACTAAAGAGCGAGCAGATACTAATATAGGCACAACCTTCTGTTCTGAGCTAAGATCGTGCCATATATTATTATATCCCTCTGCTCTTTCAAACAAGAACAAGCGATGGCCCGCAATATCCCGAGGGAGATCAAGTCTAGGGCCATCATGCTGCACTGGGATACGGTGGTAAAGCAGGCGGGAGGCCAAGATATTAGACTCTGAGCGCAAGAGCTCATACGTCGCCACCTCGAACTTGACCCGGCAAACCTGCGCATGAATTGGGAAGCCGTCAAAGAGTGGCATATTGACATCGCCGCGAGCCAAACGCGCCACGACGTCCGTTCGATTCGACAACTTGATGTGGAAACCCTGTACGTCCCAATTTAGTCTAAGCACGGATTCAGATTCTGAAGATTGCAATAGGAACTCACGTAGCTATTGGAGCCCTTGTAGATGGCTGGAATGTCGATCACCTGGGTGTTGAGATTCTCCTCAATCTCTAGAATGAGTAGATTTACGCCCAAAACTCCGTGGAAGGGGTTGTTACCGCTGCGGACTAGGGTGAGTAGCTCCTTGCCATCCAAGTCGCTACCATCTGGCATCTTAGGCCAGTCGTCCTTAATATACACGTCATCCTCGATGTCCGTATCGATTAGAGCAAGAGCGGAATTACGATGTTTATTTCGGAAAAGACAAGAGGAGCGAGAAAATAGGTGGTGGTGGTGTTGAACTTATGCACCAACTAATGTGGTAATCTTTCGTGTGCTTGCCCGAATCCATCGGGGACCCTGTTTTACCCCCAGAAAAGAGGGTTTTCCTGGTAGGCTTCCATTACATAAGATGCACCTGCAAGATGCGGTCATCCGTAAAAAAATGTAGGCAACTGTTGGAATGGCGATACTGGTGACCGCACACTAGCAGGGAGGAAGCAGAGATCGCGCGGGTACGCACGTGCAAGTAAGCACGTGCGGCGCGCGGACCTCTCACACACACAGACAAAAACCCCGGTCGCAAGCAGAACCTACCTTAGTTCCGGAGAGTGAGAGAGAGAATAGACACAAGATTACCCCCGGTAGATCTACCAACCCTTCGACCTGTAGGATCCCTACGTAGTTTGAGTACCACGAACAGCAACTGATAGGCGGAAGAGATATTATCACAAATGCGTCAAGTTGCAGCGCGCGGAATGCCCGCGAGCCAACTTGAACATCAATTATGCAGGTGGCCAAATTTTCGATGCACTATGGCAAAGGTGAGTCAACCTGCGAACACCTTGTAAACCATTCCCAATCTCTCGATTTTCCAACCCCCCTTGCAGTTGAATGTCTACGGTATTTCCGGGCTGCGTAGCGCGGCTCATGCGTGTCTCCGTCTTCTAGCGATAAACACTGGTATGCTCGGCGATCCTGAATTTGCCGAGACGGTTATATCCTCAAAGAGTGGCGGGTGGGCGTTTGCTGAGACGGCCCTGGCTATGCATGCAAATGATAGCGGATGGGCATTTACTGAGGCGGCGAACCATGGAGGTTGGGCATTTGCTGAGACGGCCACAGCGCACATGGACGACGGCGGGTGGGCATTTGCCGAGAGACTTCTGTAATTTCTACAAATCGCGGTAACGTGTCAGAACAGGGGCTGGCATTCTAGCTACTATTCAGTGACCTGTGTGTTCCTGGGAACTTATCATCCGCTTAAGCGTTTGCCTATGTTTCATCTTTAATTGTGAAGTGTACACCCATTTTCTCGCTCTGCAACTCGGCAACCATTTGGACTGCACTCTTCGGTAGGACCATCCTCGGCCACCTTTTTAGCTCCTTCTCTATATCGGTCAGGTCATCCCTCACAACAAACCCACATGTTACGGGAGATCCATGTGGCATTTCCAAGGCAAGCCGAGCATTTAGGATGGCTCTAGAAATCATATCAGAAGATATAAACCAAAAGCAAGATCGACGACTCACAGTCCACCGTCCGTGAAAAGCTTCTCTTCTCCTACAATCCCTGCTTGTTCGAGAGCAGCAGGTGGCACCTCCCACATGCGATTTGCTACTCGAACACTGTCCAAAGGGATCAGGTGCGAACCGGGGAAATACTTCGCCTGTGAATCCTTGCTCCAGAGGTGTATGAGCAGGATCCCAGGATGCTCACCCCCCTGCCTTAGTTGGAAGATGTGGCCTTCGTCCTGGGCGAAATTGGATATACTCCCTAGTATTCTCATTGTCTCATCTGCGTCGTTAGTACGGCTGTCAGACGCCGTTGCCCCCGTCTCGGCAAGTGTCTACGCGCCACTATTCACAGCTATATCTAACTCGGTAAACGCCGGCGCCCTGTTATCCCCGCCCTCCTCGGCCAGCGTAGCCAAGTTGGTAGGATCTGAGGGCATAATGGCAACCGCCTCGGGAAGGTTCCACTGATCTGGAGCTTGTGGTTACTGACATGGCTGTAGATAAATATACTTATGAAACGACGCCCTTCATCGATATTAAATCTGCGTTCATATACGACGCTCTACGTGAGATCTGCCAAGACATGCGCAGTGTCTCCCTGGCTGATCTCACTCCTTCGGTATGAACCACGAGACGCTCTAGTGTGTGGTTGCTAACTTCTATACAGATGGAACGGCACGTTATCTTTCATGTCTGGGAGGAGCTGGAGTCATACCTCTAGCGCGTAACGAGTGATCCATCGGCCGCTACTGCTGCAGAGCATCTTAAAATCTTGGTGGACTACGTCGAGTCCACCTACAGCCCGATTCAGCAACACCTCACCGAGCTTCTCACACGTCAGGAAATCACGTACGACCTGCCGTGGGCTCTGTTCCGGCCGAACGCCGAGGTTTACAGTACCTGTCCTGGCACCAGCGCACCAAGTTGCGTTCTCTACAACCATTACGAGGAGAAGCAGAGACGGGATGGTTCGAGATACCTCCATGTCAACGCCCGCTATTTGTCATGATCAAATAGCGTGTCACAAACTACCACTTTCTATCCTCTAGGAGCAAACAGTTCTTGGATGGATCCCCGTGATCCGTATAGCCATGACCGGTAGAATGGAAAGATCTCGTAGTTTGGTAGATGAGTGATCGCGCTCATTTTTTTCTCCGTCCTGTATCAATGGGAGTAATGCTATTACGCGCATTCACAGGGCAATTGAAAATGGGGCATTTGATGCAGGAAGGTAAGGCTAGAATTGTGACACAGAACTTAGAGCTGGGGAACTGCATTGAGAAAAGGATGTAGATTTAATCTAGTAGAAAGGAAGGAAAATGCAGTCTATATATACAAAAGAGAGGGCGCAGGGGAATGCCCTGCGTAGTGTAGAAGAGAGCACGGTAGTGTATATGTGAGCACCGTAGCGCCACACTTTGAGCACAGGGGAGCCACACAAGCGCCTTGGCAGGCATATGGCCGTGCCACAAGAATTGTCTGAAAAGGTCTGTTCTCTATCGAAGAAAAAGAAGGAAAAGAAGGCCTTATTCATCCTTCGAATAAAAGATCGGTATTAGGCAACAATGTAGGCATTAATTAAGACCTCCTTATGGGCCGGTCATCCTGTTGGCCTTGTTGGTTCGTGGCACAGTTCGATCAGGAAGGCATTATTCCGTAACAGATTCGAGATGTTTACCCTAGGTCGTGTTTGGCTAGGTCAGGCCTATTTATATGGCCCATACGATAGATGCCTGTAGACTCGCAAACTTCGCGCACTATTTTTACCTCGCCAGCTACAAAAGGAAGCCCGGAGGCCACCCCAGGCGTATTCTGCATAGCGACAAGGAGAGCTTACGGTGAAGCCGACTGTTGTAAAATGCTTTGCTGACGACTACGTGCGAGTGCCGTCGCAGACGTACTGTAAGACACCATAACCACCATATCGAGAACTGTTACGGAAGAACCTCGGCCGTGGTGTCCGGCCGCATGAGGGGGGAATTTAGTGATAGGCCCTGTAGGAATCCACCATACTCTGTTGCTAGAGGGGTGACGGGTAAAAGCCAAGTTCGTTGAGACATGGGCCTGCGATGGCGTCCCAAAGTCATTCTAGAAGTGAGGTAGCCTCGAGGCGATTGTTTGCAAGATTGTGGATCCGTGCCTGGACGTCCTCCAGCACCAAGGCGAGATAGCGGTAATACTCTTATTTGGTGTCCCTCGATAAGAAATGCATCCGAACGATAGGGGCTTATGCTAATAACATAACGTGATTTGGGATCTGCCGCGGCCATTGGCTTTTCTATATCTGGTGGAAGAAGGGAGTCACGGAAATTCGATCTTATCACGGATTAGACTTTACGGAATCGGGGTTGCGATTGAGCAGATGGCATCGGAGAGGGTTGGTTGTTCTCTAGTCCTCTGGGAAAGTGTTGCGCTTGCTTATCTGTTGCGCTCGCTTGCCATGCACGTTGTATCATTCCACGCGTTACATTCAGACTATCAGATTCTAGCCTCGAGCCCATGATCACCGCGCTATATGCTTTCCACCGCTCTTGCTGAGCTTCATGGCTTCTAGACTCGTTGTACATCTAGATTTCGAACAGAACTAATCATAAATCTGAATTAGTTTTCGTTGATTTAAGACAAGCGAGTTAGCCACTCTAACAAGATTCGTTTTCTTATCGCATTTTCGCATGCATGTACTCAATTTTGTTAGAGTGGCTGACTCGCTTGTCTGGCTGACTCGCTTATCACGCACGTTGGCGCTGTCTATCTATCAGCTCTCGTAAACTCTATGAATGTGTATAACCAGGTGCCTAGGTGCCTAAGCATGCCAGAGATGGAACGCTGTCAAGATCACCTCCCACTGCGCCTGCGTGGTAAACTCCAAATCCAGCCCACCCTCCTCCCCCTGCACTTTCTTCTGTCTAACCTCCTCCTCGGTCACCCAGACATAGCCAACGTGTTCCTTCGGGTCAACCACCACCTCAGCTGTCCGCGCCTCGGGCACCCCCGCGACGAAATAAAACTTGCAGACCAGCTTCCCTCGTCTTGTCCGGAAGAACTGCCCGCCCATGTCCTCGCCCCATTCATGCGCCTGTTTCTTCGTTGACTCACCACCATGGATGCCCTCTGAGCTGGAGACAGAGCCCACCCGTACCACAGGCCCCAGGGTGGTAGCATGCAGGCCCGCTTCCTCAAACAGCTCGCGAGCGCACGAGTGCAGAATGCTAATGTCGTCATCATCGCACCCGCCTCCCGGAGTCTCCCATCGGAGCGGCATGGAGTCATGTGCGGCTCGCTGGATCAGCAGCACTCGGGGTGGCTTTGCGGAATCAGAGTTGGGGTTGGGCGTCAGAGCTTCATGTAGGGCACCCGCGCTAGCGGAGACGTCGACGCCGGCCGACCCAGGATGGAAGTTGTTGTTGGGGAGTGGCCGGTCAAAGACGATCGCGCCCGTCGCAAGAAAGACCGGCGCAGGCGGCCGTGAGGTGTCACTGGAGCCGGGGAGTGGGAAGTAGCAGTCTAGGAAGACGGGCGGGGAGACGGAGAAGGCCTCCACTGATGTGTGCGTCGTGAATGCGAAAGCGGGGTCCTCCGTGCTGCTTGCCATGGCGAGACGAAAGCGTAAAGTTTTGCGGAGAGGGATGCTTTCCAGCTTGATGGTCGCATGTCTGTTTTCTTGGGCCGAGTTGGGGAGTGACGCGGCGAGTTTTGTGGCGAGTCTGTGCCTTGGTTGTGGCGAAGGAGGGAGCCGGCTAGGGCCTGTCGGTACCTAACTCCTAACGGCAAGCTCTGTGGGGTTCTAATGCGGAGAGCTGACCATCAACCACGGTTCCCTCCCGTGACACTCAATCAGACCAGCACAAACTCCTCTTCCTGCAGCTCATTCTTCTCCACCTGGCGGATAGCCTCCCCATTCATCAGCTCGTGCACGTAGCACTCTCCCACGAGCAGGAATCTGCCTTGGTCCAGTGGCCGCAGGCAAAAGCACATTTTGCCCCCCCAGAGCACGCAGATGCGGTCGCCTTTGGCCATCACTTTGGGCCCAAGCACGAAATAACCCTTTATAGTGCGCGCGAAAACCCGGCCGCTCGACGCGCCGTTGGCCGAGCGCGACCACTCGGCATCATCGAGCCCCCCGCCTTCCGACGTCGCCAGCGACTGCAATTCGGGACTCATGGCCTCGACGTCACCCGCCGCTGCCATGGTGCGTGTTAGGTAGGCGGCACCCTGGGCAAGCCATTGGCTATCGGAAATCGACCGGAAGAAATCCTCACGGGATTCTTGCTCGCGCCGTCCTGACGAGTCTGGGGTAGAATCGCTGGGGTCGCCGGATTCGCTGGCGGAAGCACGTAGCCGATCAAATTGCCTTAGCGCCGTTGCCGCGCCGCCATTGCTGAGTGTCTGCATGTACGCCAGGACGGCTGGACGGCGCGCATCGCCGGACTGCGCTGCGTCCTTGGCTTCATCATCTTGCCGGTACAGCGGACGCAGAGAGAACAGGTGGCCGCCGCCATCGCCGCCGGCATCTACTCCGTACCCACACACTGTACGCCACAGTTGTTCGATGAGGGTCTGCTTGCCCGGTTCGACCTTGTGGAAGGCCTTGGATTTCAGCGGCGCCGAGGCCTCTGTGACAACATCGATGGCAACACCCTTGATACGGAGCGACTTCCCGTCGACGACGAAGGACGGCTTCGAGAGGCTGCCCGTGCCGCACGCGCGGTGGGGTGAGGTCGGCTCCGAGAGGATGTGCGACGTGTAGGTGCGCCAGTCGGGGACCCACGACGGCATGTAGTCGCGGTCGCCTGCCTTGTCCCGACGCTTGCGCCAGTCGGTAAGGGAGGACGCAAGCTCATGGTGCTGGACCGCCGCGAGGGTGATGAGTCCGGAGTCTGCACCACCCCCCTCCAGGGCACGACTGGCCGCATCCCAGTACACGTTGGGGAGCGTGCCGGTCTTGGCGTCGTAGTTCGCCTGGAGTCCGCGCAGCTCTCTGCCGGTCACCGAGTAGTGTCCCAAGAAGGCGAAGACACGGTCCCGCGGGTCAGTCGCCTTGACATGGCGCGCTCGGTGCAGCTCGTAGATGAAGCTCAGGCGGTTGGCGTGCCGGGTGGCAACATCGGGCGGCACGAAGCGCTGAAAGACAAACTTTACTTTGGACGTCTCGATGTCGAAATGGCGGCGCAGATGGTGGAACTCTGTTAGCCTGTCGCACACACTATACAGCGTGTACCAATCCATCGATGCATCCCCCCAGAAGAGCGTCGCCGGCGCCCTGGTTCCAATTTCCTGTATGATCCACACCCTCTCGAACCATGGCAGCTGCGTCAGTACCTTCACCGACGCCCACTCCTCTTCACTTCGCTGAGTTAGCATCTCGCTCGTGTGGCCGGCCCTGAACTGAGCGTATCGGTCGGCATCGCTAAGCGTTTCGGACAGCGATCTGACAAAGGAGAAGGCCGCGTCGGCTTCGTGCCCCGTATCCGGGCCCAGCCACACGAGAACTCGGCTTGCTTGCTTGTATATGGCGTTCATGTACTGAACCTGGCTTCCTCTTTCGGCTGCATCTTTTTGGTTGATGCAGATCTGGTCAACCCACACGTGCCGGTCCCTGTCGGGCATGCGAATACGGCGCAGCCCGGAGTTGAGACTCGTCGTGATGGCTAACCGCTTTCCGTCGCAAATGAAGGTGTGGTCGAAGATGGGCGAACTCCAGACATAAGACAGGGGCTCATAGGCCTCGTGGGCTGCGCGGTCCATGTTGAACTCGTTGAGGAAGCCACTCAGGGGATCGTTTGGAAGACCGGCAGACAGGGTCAGCATCCTCACCGTGTTGGCTTCCCGGATCGGCTGGTACTGGTACGGCTCCATGATGATTGTTGGAGCAGTGATGCAGAGGTGGAAAACTAGAGAACTCTTTCGGTGTTGAGAGATAAACCAGGGGATTCATCAGTAGTAGAGAAGAGACGAGGCTCTCAAGAAGAGAGGCTTCGAGTCCCTCTTTTGAGAACGCAGTCGCGCTGCTTAGAAATCCCTCAGCAACCACCCAAAAAAGGGGCAGTGGTATAAGCGCCCTGCGTACCGCCAGAGCGCGGACGACTGCTAGTTTCATTCGACGCCACATAGCCTTGTGAGGAGATAACGAATAAGCCTAGGTCAATAGGGTCTTTGCCTTGATGCTGGGCGTAGGACATGTCGGCGGCATGCTGTTGATAGCGCTTTCCACTGGGCATCTACCCGAGGGGGGTGCAATTGGCGGCGTTGGAGAGGTGGTGTGATGCCCGAGGTTCTACACGTATTGGTAGCGGCTTTGGGGCTGTGCTGCTGCAATCGGTTGTTGGGGTTATACAACGGTAAGCATTAGCGCCCACGTCATAAGGAGGGAGGCGCCAGCTCATTTTACCATCCCTCAGCTCCTCCGTACCCGCCGAACCGTTCAATGCCAGAGCCCTATGACGGCCATTCTAAGAATCCAACAGGCACACCGCTTCGCTCTCCTGCTCACGCAGCCTCGCCGTCGCCCCAGGGGAGTTTCTACAATGGCCGCTCAACCATCAACGCAGACTACGCGTCCCGGACCGATGCCCGCCATCCCGGACTTGGTTGTCCCGCCCCATCTTGAGCGTTTCAATGGCCCAGCACAAGAGTACATTGTCCGTCACAATAAACCCTGGGATGGCATCGCCGTGGGTGCCTTGGTGTTCTCCCCGGAGTCCAGGGTGCTCGTGATCCAGCGCGCCAAGACCGACTCGCTTCCCGAGAAATGGGAAATCCCCAGCGGTGTCGTATCCAACGACCCAGCCAGGGACGCCACCATCATCTCGGCCGTGGCAAGGGAGCTCTGGGAAGAGATAGGCCTGCTTGCCCGAGCGCTGACCAGGCTCGTCACCGCGCCTGCCGTGATCGGCTCTCCCGAGTCGGAAGCACAACTTCAGACAGAAGCGGATGGGTTCGTCTTCAGCAACAGTACCAGGACCAAGGTGTTTTGCCGATACGTTTTTGAGGCGGATGTTGAGGCCTTGGTCCCAGGCGGGCAGCATATCAGACTCAATCCCTGCGAACACCAGGATTTCTTGTGGGTCTCAGAGGAGGAAATACGAGATGGGATTGTTGGCGAGGAGAAGCTGGAGATTGACTTTACTAGTAAACACCTGCAGAGGTTGATTTCGGAAGGTTTCAGACTGAGGAGGGACTCTTGCAGTCTGAGAGAGAATTGAAGGCTCAATGCAGATTTCGTCGGTGGAGAAGGACCATAACCCGGGGGGGGGGGGGGGGGTTCGCGAGAGAATTTTCTGGGGTCCCGCAGTATCGCTGTTTATTTTGCCAGACCAAACGTGTAATTATTCCATCAAGCCAGCCAAACCAAATTTGGGCCGCCGTTTGGGCTGTTTGGTTTGATGGCAGCGCTGTCCCATGGTCACATCAGAGTTTACCGGGTCCTGTGGGCAGGCCTGGGCCCTTCATCAGGCTCCGGAAACCAATTTTCTACTGGTGGGCGGGTTCACCAATGAATGGTTCCAGCTGCCGTGTGAGTTGGGCAGTCTTTGACATGCAGTCGCTATTGGGCTGAGTAAAAGAAACAGGGGACGAAGATGCTGCCAGTTTTGGTTACCAAACGGAGCCGGGCTCCGACGCAAAGCAGCATTGACGACGATGCTGTCACGGCGCCGCCTCGGAAAGGCCGAGCTAAGAAGCCTTCTGCAAAGGTTGTCGATGCCCTCAAGCATATGAAGGCCAAGCCGGCTTCGAAGAAGCGTACTGCGCGCGGCGCGAGCAAGCCCACACCCGAAGTGGCCGATTCTACCGATGCCGCTGACGATGCCTCTGACGATGCCTCGTCTGTTGACGAAGTCGAACAAGTTGACGATGCCGACGAAGACGATATTATAGTTGCCGGTAGTAACGCTCTTCCTGAATATACCTTCCCGGCATCGGCCGACATTCGCATGTAATGCACGGTGTAGTGGCATAGAAGCGCCTTCTTCTAGAGCCTCAAAGCCCCTCCGCCGGCACCGCCACCTACGGTATTGATGAAGAAGATAATAAGCGAGCGAGGCGGTACAGAGGGCCACCCTACAGACGAAGATGGCCTCGGTATGTTCGTTGGCGAAGATCTACTAGATTAGGCGTATACCGTACAAAGCGCTATGGCGAAGGCAGTCGAAAGAGAGGCATCTTGCTTCCTCACAACATTCTACCGCCTTGATTACTCGGCTGGAGTAAGAATGGCGAGGTCAAATGATGCCACGTTGTATTCTAACTACATATATGCGCCTTCGAAAGGAAGTGCTTCCTTTCCAACTCAACTAATCGAAGCTACAGCCGTTATTCAAAGCCTTCTACCTTGCAACTCGGGTATGTTCTACCTCAACCTCACGCATCTGTATACCCTCGAACAACCTCCCGTTACAACACCCACTTCGCGATCTATGCCGAGTATGTTCAACAGCCGCATGCCTAGTACGCCTGTTATTTCGAACACACCTTCTGCGGCAAGATGGAAAAGGTTGTCGATAACCGGCATGCTCAAGAAGAAAGAGATGGAAAGGAAACAATATTGAACTACCTTGCGCTTCAGAAGCTGTTGAAGTGTAGCCTCGGGTCTGGATGTAAGCATTACATCCAGAGGCAGCCTTACCAGTGGTGTTTTGTTGACGACGGTACAACTACACACCGTAACGTGTCGGCTGAAGACATTCACAAGTGGGTAGACGAGATCGGCCTCAACAGACGGAATAAGTGGAATGCCGCCGATCTCAAGCTTCAAGAAGCCCGGGAGGCTGTAGCCGGGCCCGGCAGCCACCCTGAATGGAATCCAAGCCTTTCTGGAAGACGGGAGTTAAATCGGCTTCTTGCCTCGGTAAAAGGATCACCAGAAGCCAAATACCGCCTGCAATGGCTGGTGGTTTTTCGTTGCCCACGGGCATGCAATACGCCGATGTGCGTTGGTCGCGGTTCAAGTACTGAACCATGGTAAAAGACACGCGGGCAATGTGCGCCGGACCGAGGGCTTTCGATTGAGCTACTTTTTGGCCTTATACAGGGCGTTTTGACGAAGAAAAGCCGCTTGAATGTAGGAATTGTTCAATCGTTGGATGGCGCGCATGTCACAAATCATGGCTCTGTGCAAAGGTTGGCCCTCTAGCGCCAAAAGTGGATTGTTACCTGGCGCTTGCAACGCACAGTAACTTAGGCCTGACCTTTTTAGGGTTAGCCCCCGTACTAGCGCGTCCAAACGTGCCCCTAAAGCACCTACCTGTAAGACACACTTCGACTCGAAGTCGAGCCGCATCTTTCTTTGAGGCTCTCGCAGGGAGCATTACCCACTTGATCACAGGGTCCTCTTTATGTCCAAAATAGTTTCGAAACTGCCATATTCTTCCCCTTACACCCCACAACGCGAGTGGGCCCAGCTTCTCTCCCTCATTCCTCGGGAGGCCTAGATACGAAATGAGAGACTGTTGAGAGGTGTGAATCCCCAGTGGCAGTCTTGGCCCTAGAGGCCATGTGACAGCCGGTGCTTCCGACGGTGTCATGTGATTGGCAAGCGAGAGAATGAGATGCTCAGGAAGTCGGGAGCAACAACACAGTGTAGCTAGAAGAACGAGTAACGCAGCCGGCTGCGTATAATCTAAGGCCACTTTTGGTTCAGCCTTTGGGTAGGTTATAAGGGCCAAAAATGGAAACCGACCCAATTGCTTCCAACGCTTTTGGCGACTCGGGTTGAGTACAGGGCCAGGTCGGGGCATCTAACCCACTAGTCCAGCCAAATCCATCTGCCCGTCCTAAGAAAAGTGAGGCTATACTAATGAGTACAAATTTGTAAGAGAAGGCAGGTACGCCTGATCAAGGTGATCACAGTGAAGGGAATAATAGGGCGAACAATGACTGGTATTGGTAAAAGACTTCAACCTGGCCCTCGGAAAGGAAGGTGGGCGAGGGCTACTATTTATATACATAGTTAGGTAGTTCAATCTGGCGGGTGCCTGGGCCGGGTGTTTGGGGCGTCTTCTTACCATAGGCCCTGGAGGTGTGGGACAAGACGGATACCGTCCTTATTGGCAACCCAGCGGAGGACCCGGACGTTAGAAGTATTATCGCCCGACTGCCGGGGCACGAGTATCTCCCGATATGGTACGACCAGCGCAAACATGGCCAGCTCGGTACAGAAGAGGCAGCAGCTGCGCGGGCCTCTGCTTACAGCGTAGGGGCTCCGTCCCGCTCATTTAGCGACGCTATGGGCCGCGAGTGTATTCGATTTGAGATTCTTCGTTCTTTACTCTCCACAACAGACAAGACCAGGTCAGACAAGAACGGCGTGATTCTCCGGCAGGCGAGTTTTCTTAATATCCAGGGACTCCCCTACAAGGCCGTCGATACGCTTGGCCGGACCGCAAGCCGCATACACTACTGCTTTGCCGGTCAGGTGATTCACGAGTAGAGCATGGATACGGGCGACAAGTGGTTCCTTAAAGCTGTGGATGGGAGCATATTGCGTACGTGGAATAGTACAAATCAGGTCTTTCGGCCCGTGTACTACGCCAAGCGGCGGGTCTGCGAACTATATATCTAGGATAACGAGACTAAGTATTTGACTAAGAAGACTGAGTTTGGTAACTTCTTGCCCGATGCGGAGGCAAGAAACATACGCCAAAGGATTATAGCTCACGCTGTTGGAATATAATGGTGTCTCTGTCTAGACTAGTCCAAAGTCTTGGGAGCTGGAGCGCTCCGATGCCCAGCCTTTGTTATATTTATTTATGTAGTCCTATAACATGATTCCCGGCATGATACTCTTGGAGGGCGGTCACCTCCCAGAGAGTCAGGGATGTAGTGGAGTCGAGCGGCAATATCAGATCTCACGACTTTACCTAGCACTGCAACGTGGCCGAGATTTGAAATGGGACCCAACCCACGCCGGTGATGACAACTCAATCCGCTGCAAACAGAGCCGTCGTAATGACCGGCCACTGTATACCAGCCAAATATCAGCGTCCACTCTCAATGTCCAGGATGGTCAAGGTCTTACTCACTACGGTAGCCAAGAGCATCGCAAACGGATAATGCGCGACACTCACAACCCTCTCCATCCATACTTGCGCCGGCCCGCTACCTGTCAAACCCGCCGCAGCATGCGCAATGGGAAGCACCCACTGCGTTCCCCACCATGCATTCGCCGCCTCTGAAAGCAGCGTTACCCAGATGCCCGTCATGCCATAGTATACAATCTTCCGCTGCCAGGGCGCAAGATAATCCACCACCCGCTTGTCAGAGGCTTCGCCGGCAGCTGTTCGAAATGGCTTAGAATTGAGCAGTGCGCCAGCGGCGACGACCATGGTGCCCTCGACGGCGAATTGGATGTGGGCCGTCAGACCGAGGCGCGGATAGGGCGTGAGAGGAACCACGAAGCCGAAGAGGAGCCCGAAGCCAATCAACCCGGAGCCATGGCGGAGAAGACTGAGCGGGAGGTTGAAAGGCTGAAGGGGGTTGGAAGGTTGCTTTGCTTGCGATGCCATCGGGAAGGTAAATTAGGGAACAAAACAATTTCCAAAACTCGGGGAGGTTGGGGGTCTTTGAAGACGGACGTGATGCTCTGCCTTTGTCATGCTCGAGCTACCCCGCGCGCTGACAAGCATGTTCGAGCTACCCTGCGCTGACAAGCAGGCGGTGACCAGCGGCGGCGTTGCGACTCTGATCATGCATGCTGCTGAAAAAAAACCAACCGGCTTACGGCAGCAATCCTTTCCGACTTCAAAAATTGGTCGAATCAACGGTTTTGCCCTGGCCTTCAACGGTGCTACAACATCGAGCTGCAGGACTCTTCATTGTTGTCTGCGGGGGAATCCAAGTCCGCCCCAGAAACTGGGCAGAAAACATAGGACTCGCGTTCCCGATCCGTCACTCAAACACTGTGACTGTGCCGACCGCTCAACTGTGTCGCCCATATCCGCAGCCTCAGCGTGCGTGCGTTCGTCGCCAGACCGACGAGATCGGCCCGATGAAACAGCCACTGCAACAGGGGGGGACGCTCAATACCAGCTGCGCCTCACCAAGATTCTTGAGCGAGGGAATGGCTTTCGGTGGAGCTCCTTGCCCCATTTCTCCGAGTCGTATCCCTCACCCATAATCTCTCTCTCCTTTTCCCGCTCCAGCTCCCTCCGCGCCTCGACGTCTTCGCCCGTGGTCTCGGGGACGAACCCCTCCCACCACAGATACAGGAGGAATGCCTTCAAGCCGCACCCGGCAAGGTTCTTGCGGACATGCCGGAATATCACCCTGTAATTAGATCTCGGTGTGGCGCCTCCTGCGCCGCGCCTCACCGCGCGCGCCGGGGATACCCTGGAGCGCCGCCACTACGTCATCTCGCCCATGCGCGTCGCGCACGTGTAGCTCCAAGGTCAGCGACGGCAGACGCGCGTGCGTGCGGAGCAGCTCAACGAGGCGCGTGAACTCGACTGTAGCGCTCACGTTACGTCGGATCGACGCGACGAGTGTCAGCCGGGTGAGGTGGTGCAGCACGTGCGGGGTCGCGGTCCTAGTGCGTACGCCGCCGCTAGGCTCGAGAGCGGCCACCGTGCACCAGCTGATGTTGTTGTATGCGGCTAGGATGCGGTTGCGGCCGTAAAATAACTCCAGCGCCAGGGCGCGGAATTGCTTGCTGACGAGGAAGTATGAGACTGGCACCGCATTGCAGTGACAGCAGCGGCCCCTAAACGCCATGCTGGTTTTGGCACAGAACACCTCGCTGAGAAGCCAGGCGTAGTGCCCTTCGAGCCTCGAAAATTGGGGGATGACATGCTCGGAGCCGCCGTCGCAGAGCCGGTTCAGCACGGGCCTCTTGTCAAAGTACTTGACTTCGTAGCCATCATTAACAATATGCGTGAAGCCCAGGACTTGAAGCTGTAGTTCTGTGGGGAGATCGAAGAAGGGGAAGCTGGGCTGGTACTTTGCTGCCTCGACTGTGGCCCTCGCTAATGCGGAGAGCTGCTCGTCGTGTGAAGCTGGTGTCTTCTTGCGCCGTCCGAACGAAATACCGAGATCCTTGAGTGAGTGGAGTTGACGAAGTGGCGTCGCGATACGCTCAGCCGTCCTAAAGTCCTTGACCACGCAGTGAACATAGAGACTGAGTCGCTGCAGCTCAGCACTCTGCTCTAGCTTCTGGCAGATCCTGTCCCACTGTGCGGTAGTGCGGCGGTCAAGCGTCAAGCGAATATCCAGAGGCCTCTCGTTGCGGTATGCGTCCCCTCCCTCCCGCTCGCTCCAAGGACAGCCGCTCGGCTCAATGAAGTGAGAGAACCACGGGTCATACACGCTATGATATAGCCTCAAGTCGGTGGGTATGGGATTCGTACAGACTCCTGACAAGAAGCAGCTGGAGCATCCGCAAGGAGTGAGGCTGATGAGTAGGCATCTGATTGCCTTCATAGCTTTTGGGCTAAGGTTCTCGAGAACATCCAACCCGCCAGCGCCGCTTGCTGAAACTCCCCAAATACGGGACACGTATAGGGCCTCCTCCACCTCGTCGTGGATGGTGCGAGACAGATGTAGGAGGTTGATCGGAATTCTCCTTCTCCAATTGACGCGGAGACGTACGCGCTTCCAGACATCGGCTAGAGAGTATCCATCCGGCGACTTCTCTAGATCCTTGGACTCAATATCTCCGCACCAATCGTCCTGGGACAGCGTATCTGGTTGGCGATTTCTCCAGCAGTTGAGGTCGATGAACGGTTCTATTGCCTCCTGTTCAAGGCCGGCGAGGTTGTAGATTGCTCGCCTAACGTTGGGCGGCAGTCTCATGAGGTTTGGGACGACAGGGCTCGCTGCCGCCGCCGCCGGCGCCGCCGCTACGCCGTTGGCTCGGGGAAAGAAGTCTGTGATTCTCTGCTGCCTCATCTTCGATGTTGAGTCAGATTTCACTTTGGTGGTCCGAGGATCGGGCATTGATTTAGAATAGCGGTCAGATGACCATTAAGTGGGGCAAAGATATAATGGATCCTACCAGGGCCCTCCCATTTTGGGAGGAGCGGATATGCGGATTTGGTCTGATCTCGAAAAAAAGTCATCCTGGACAAGATCAAGCATTGCAAACTTGAACTCGCAGATCCGAAAAAAGAGGGAAGAGAAGCCCCTTTCTGGAACCTCAGTGCCCAAAAGTAGTGCCTCGCGAAAAGTTGACAGAGGTGCAACACCTAATAGGTATCTTGGATAGCAGTTCACGAGCGCGCCTGCCGCCGTGTCGAGGGGCGCTAACTGGGTCGACGTCGTCGGGCTAGGCACTGACAGCGCCATGTGGCACAGGTCCCGGAACGGGTCGGCGTGGACCGCCGACTGGGAGTCGCTGGGTGGCATCTTCAGCAGCACCGGCAGCCCGCCGGCCGTGGTATTATCGTGCCGGCCGGTCCGGGTGGACATATTTAGGATAGGGGCGAACGATCAGATGTTGCACAAGGCTTTTTGGGACGGTGCGGCGGCGGCGGGTGGCTGGATCGAGTGGGAGGACCTAGGCGGCATCTTTGTCAGTCCGCCTGCTGCCGTGTCTTGGGGACCGGACCGCGTCCATATCTTTGGGCTCGGCACCGATAATGCGATGTGGCACAAGGCCTGGGACGGGTCTGCGTGGACGGCCGACTGGGAGTCGCTTGGCGGAATCTTCAACAGCCCGCCTGCTGTTGTGTCCTGGGGACCAGACCGCGTCGATGTCTTCGGGCTTGGTACTGACAATGCGATGTGGCACAAGGCCTGGGATGGGGAGGCGGCCTGGCTGCCCTCGGCTACAGGCATGGTGTTTTTGGCTTGGGGATTGACGACGGCTTGTATCATAAGGCCTGGGATGGTAGCGGGTGGAGTCCTTCGGGGGTGGGTTGGGAATATCTTGGTGGTATCTTCACCAGCGCGCCGGTTGCAGTGACGAGAGGGATTGGTCGGATTGATGTTTTTGGTCTGGGTACGGATTACCAGATGTTGCATAAGGCGTGGGATGGCTTACGTTGGGCTCCCTCGAGTACCGAATGGAAGGCTTTGGGTGGCATCTTTGGCCCTGACGAAGCAAAGGCATGGGGGAATGGAGTGGTTGTAGCTGTGCTGATGCCAGCGATGGGGTCATAGCCTTTTATGGGAACGTTGAATGTAAACCCCAGCCGCAGAGCCCGCGGGCCCAGAGACGTTTCCGGCAAGGTTGGGTGAATAAGGAAAATTTCGGGGCTCCTGGCTGTTCTGCGGCGGCCAAGATGCCTATGTCTCGATAATTTTTATAAAGAGTCCGCTACTCGTGAAACGTGCGAAGACTTTCTTCTCCAAGGTACGAAGTCGACGTTGAGCAGTTGGCACCCGGCGACACAGCTCGAGAGTTGTGAATAATGGTTAGAGACAGTGGGGAGGCTCAATGGCACTCCAAACAAAACAGAGTACCAAGTCTTGGGTAATTATCTGATACTTGCAAGGTCAAGTTACTGCGTAGGCACACGAGTGTACGGATCATGACGTATCAACCTAGTACATACCCAAGATACCTAATTAGGTGCTGCACCTCTGGGACTGGGTGCCTAATCTACAGCTGGAAAACGTGGCAATTACAACGTTTGTGCAGAAGGAGTTAGTCGAAACTCGTGGAAGATTGCCCAGTAAACCATATCAGCCTCCAAGTAAACACTGACAAATTATCAGCTTGCCAGTTCGTCCCGATGCTTCTTCCTCAGCTTTTTGCCGACTCGCTTCTCCTGCGTCGGAAAGTCCTGCCACCGTAGATGTTTCCGTTTTGACTGAGAATGCTCTTCATTCGCCTTCCCCTCGCTTCCTCGAGAATACCTCAGCATAGGCTGCGATCTTACATATCGCAAGCCCCTGGCACCGTGAGACAGGCTGCCATCGGCCCTCATTTTAGCCATGTGCCACTGAATCCAGTACATCTGTTCGTGCTCGCGCAGGTAACGATTCCCGTGGAAGCTACGGAGCACCACATCTCTAGCGCGTAGGCCCAGCCGCCGGCGGTCGTCAGCACGCTCGTACATTCGCCGTGTCAGCCATTCAACATCCGCGGCCGTAATACTGTCAGGCAGAACGACAGCGTGTCTGGAGGCGCGGCTGGCAGCGAAAGCAGGGCCATCCCTAGTAAAGCGGCTCCACGGTCCGACCATGGCGAGGATGCTGATCTGAGCTCGCGCTAGCGCCATGGGATCGTTAGGGGGTACGACCTCACCATAACGCAAAGATTCGTCATCCGGGTCCGTCAGCACAAGCGCCGTGGAGCCAACTTCAGTGGCGACTATGGGGACGCCGGCAAGAGCTGCCTCACCAATGGCCAGCGGTAGGCCCTCAGAGATGGAGCTGTTCATGAAGAGCCACGCGCTACGCAAGACCTCCTGGGAAGAGGCAAACCCGGCCAGCGAAACATGGTCGGAAAGGTTGTAAGCCGTGACCAGTTTGCTCATCTCGATGGCGTAGGCGGGCTGGCGATCCTGCGCGCCATAGATGAGAAGCTTGTACTCGCAAAAGCCAAACTTATTCACAATGATGTCGGCGGCGATGAGGGCTGTCTTGATGTCCTTGATGAATTGTACGTTGGATAGCATGACGACAGTCGGCTTATTGGACTCAACCTTGTCGGTCGGACGGAACGATTCCATATCCGAGATGCCGTTGACGATAGGATCAATCTTGCGTGAAAACTGGTTACGGTGTATCAGACGCCCACTATCAGTTCCAAGCTCGGCTTCCCAAATCCTGGTTGGCGCATCGCTGTTAGTCTTGAACAAAGTTTCGCGCCCCGGCGGGGGGGGAAGGGGGGGGAGCACACTCACGGATTAAAGACGGACGTGCACGGTAGAATCACGTCGGCGTGGAAGTAGGCCAGCCGCGTAGCCAGTCCGATACCCGCCAGTAGCATAGACTGCACGGGAATAGAGAGGGAGGACTGGGCCGGGCTAATATTGAGACAGCACTCACGCCACAGGATAGCGTGGTCCCAAATGCCGAATGTCACGCCCCGGCGGTACTTGAGAATAAGGCCAAACAGGCTGCTGATTCCATGGTGCGTGCTTTAGAAGACACGCGGGCAATCTTCAGGGACCTCGACAGAGAAGATGAAGAAGTACGAGCTGTAAATAGCAAGGGCATCCTGGAAATCATTCATGCTGGGCCGCTCGACATCAAAAGACGTTGCAGGCTCCCGCACGTTGGTATTATGGTAGGGCGTCAACCAGGCCTCGACCCATGCGCCCATAACCTCCTTGGACTGCCATGTCGTATTATAGTCCTTGTTCTCGAAATAGTTGGAGAGCGCAATGAATACTTGGCTATACTGTTGTAGCTCGGTCCTCGACGGCGCTTTAGTCCGAGCCCCCCGGACAAATAGTTTGATCAAGGGAACAAAGGTCTTGATAATATCGCGGCGTGTATCTGTGATTCTGATTTTATCGTCTACTTGTGACTGGAGCAGGTTGTCGATGACGCCGTGATTAGGAGTCTTGCCGTCCACGCCCCATAGCGGTAGTAGCTTCAGGGACTGGACGCTTTTCTCGACTTGGAAGCGAGGAATCCCGTAGTCGTTTGCCGTCTCCGCCAGGCATGGTTGCGAATTGTACTGTGGCCGTTAATCAGATCTCGACGGTAGTTGGAGACGCCGCCAGGAGCCTCTGGCTAGCAGCCGATGTCATTGAAAATTACCGAGATACGATTGTCGGTATCTAGATAACAGTCTTGTGGCCGGTTGGTGATTTGATTGGCGTCCTTGCTCTGACCTATAACGTACAAGTCGGCCGCCTTGATGGGTAAGAGGCACATCTCAGAAACCTCCCTCTCGATCTCGATTGCGGCCACAATCTGCTCGATGTTATCGTCGAGAGCTTTCTTGGCCTTGCCAAGGCGGCCAAGGTCACGGGCTCGCCAGTATCCCTTGAGCAAGGGCTCTTCGCGAAGAATCACTTCGTCCATCCAGCAGGCTGTCACAGCGTCGACATTTCCGGCAGTGAGCCAGTGGTTCTAGAGCTCGCTGCGCAACCACTATGTGGGGACGCGGCGGTATCTGGCCTTTTGGAGACCGTAGGGCCACCCAAGCGGGTTCAATCGCGATACAAAAGACGCCTTATTCGTGGCGCTTGCTGCCAGTTGGAGGTCGCGAGGGCGGTGATGCACCAAAAGGTCGTCGTCGTCAAAATTGACATTAGTCGGTCGGATGAGAAGCGCGTCTTCTTGATCAAACACTCGCGGAACATTGGTAACGACCGTCTTGATATCGCCTTCGTGCAAGTATGAATTTATGATAGGATCCCGGCGATGCAGGAATTCCCACGTTGTGATATACGTCTTGCCGTTAACGAAGCGGATTACACAACAGACTCTGTCTGATGGTACCCAGTCGCACTTTGTCCACTTGGCCGGGGAGTCACCCCTTGCGGGTGAGCCCTAGTAGACAGTCATGCTTTTGCGAGAGTCTGGGCCCTCGAGGCGGTAGTTAGCCTTGAGGATGTTTCTGCTGTTTTTTTCTCTTACCTTGTACCCGTACTGGAAGACAAAAGTATCGGATGCTAAGGTGAGGGTGCTATGGGAAATCCTCCCAATCCCGTCGTAGTGATAGCGGATGCTGGTTGAGCCCTGAACAACTTGTTTGTAGCGCGGCCATCGCCTGGCGTAATTATCGTCGTACTCATATGTGCAAATTCTGTCAATTGTGCCTACCGCGTCTGTCCGACTTTTGAGGCGGAGGTGTTCGTCATAGACCGCAATAGATAAAGGCTGCTCGTTAGGTGGAGGCGTATCAATGCGGCCCGGGAAAATATTCAAAGTTAGTGTGCCCTGGTCGTTTCTAGACACGAAGCCTGTGACAACCCTGCGTGGAAGTTCCACCACGATGATGTTCTTCTTGAGGACTCTCGAGGCTCCTTTGCGCGCGAGCCGAGATATGTGCGCCAAGGTAGACCGATGGTATATTATCAAGATATCCACCCAAGCATTCTTGATGAGCCAGCACACTTTCTAAGCCGTGAGAATGACCAAGAGCAGCTTGTCGCGGAAGGGCCATGCTCGAAGACAAAACCAGAGCTCACGTTTAATATCAGAGGCGGCACCTGTGATGATTCCGATCTATTTGACAGTTGTGATAGGCACATGTATCAAAAAGCTCGTCATCCTCCAAAAGATTGACTCCTTCGCGTCTGGTTTAGCGAAAGGTTTAACAACCTCAGGGTCTGAGTAGAGCGAGAACCGAGACAGAGATTCTGTAATCGGCGCGTGTGGTCTTTGTAGAGTCCGCTGGTATATCCCGAGGGCGAGATCGAGATGAAAGTCGATCGTCTGTCGATCGATTTGTGCGGCTTCCATCCATCGACTGAATTCCATGCACAGGGAGACATGCCTTCCCGCGACGCGGCATAAGATGGCGCGGCGAGTTGCCGGAGGTAAGTCCTCCCAGCAGGAGTCGACGTCAACATCAAGGCAAAGATGCCTCAGTACCTTTAAGAATGTTCTCCTCTATATTACTTGCAGCTCCGTAGCGGCCACCGCTGCCAGCTCAAAGTCAATTCTCTTGGAGAGATCCTCGGTGCCGCTAACAAAGTGCTCGGATTGAATGGCATGGGCATTCCCGTACTTTAGCAAAGCTCGCGTCGAGTGGTAAAGCAAGTACTCGTACAGCCTAGAAACTAGTAAGCGGACAGAACTATAGCGTCTTTATGATAAGGGTACCTACAGCTCAGAAAGGAGTTCCTGCCACTACGTAGACGTTGTTTCGGCCTCTTCGAGGAAGCCTGCGGTTATGTGGAGGACGCCATCGTCCCAAGTACAAAAGGAAGAGGTGCCGTCATGGCCATGATTTATCATGTCAGTCTGTGTGACGATGTTAAAAACGATATTCCCTACCAGCCATGCCTCAAGGGCAAGATCTAAGAGAATCGTCGACCAAGTCGCAGCACGTAAATACGCGCTTGGGCATTCCAAGCTTCTTTTCAGGAGGGCCGTAATCCTTTCGGCCGCTTCGACTACACTCGCCGAGGTGATCCGCACAATTCCGAGGATATGCGACACGGATGTTGGTCCTACAGCATTTGAATTGCTTTCAGTTCCAGCCCTGAGACGTTTCTGCCAAGACTGATGATCTTCGGGTGCGGGGGCCGTGGGCGCCTCGTATGGTCTGAACTTACGAAAATCAAAGATGACCCACACGGAAGTCAGGACAGCTGCAAGAACAGCAGAAATGTCCAGTGCAAGGACATTGTTAAACATGGAATCTCTCGTAGCAGGTATAGCGTGGAGAGTATAGCCGCTCGCGAACCCGAGGACTGCGGATGCGTAGGTGACAGTCAGATGTGACCCAACGTCTGTCGTGAAGCAGCGGTTAAATTGCAAGACAATTGCTTCGTTAGTACGTAACCGCCAACCTGCAGCTAGTCTGCACTTTGGTGACTATTATGTTGGACTCGTCTAGCGGATGCAAGATCCGACAACTTCTCCCCCGACAGCTTGGTTCGGTCTTGCCAGTAAGGATGGAGAGTTGCATCCAAAACCATAACGGAGGCATAAAAGTAGAGGAGGCAGAGGCCGACGCCATAGCGCGCCCGGAAATCGATGTATATGGTCGCGTTGTTACCCCAAGAGCTGCTAACAACATCGACCCAGTGGTCCATTAAATATATTAGGAATAGGGCGACATTCTGGCCCAGCTGCGTAAAGATTGATATTAGCAGATCATTCCGGCCTAAGCTATCAATACACTCACATCAAAACGCGCAAACCTAAAGAGCATGAATATGCTGTGCTCTTTCAGACCACGAGACAGCTGTTGCTGCGCCTTCATCGCCTGCTGAAGCTTGGCAAACCAGGCGGTGGTGAAGAGATCCGGGATTGCCCCATCCTCTTGGTGGCTCTTCCGCAGGAGCCATTGAGCATACGGGAGGCCCTTTGCGATCTTGGCGACAAATGGATCTGAGACAGCGGCGGCGGGTCTGCGCTGCAGCTGCGCCTGTACGCTCTATTCGAAGGCGCACACGGCCATCACCTGCAGCGGCTCGGCCACTACGGCATCCACCTCCTTTGAAGATGTGCTATCGTTGGACGGATCTCCAAGTTTGGCCGAGTACCACTCTTCAATGTCCGATAGTTGTAGGGCAGGCACCTTAGTCAACCAAGCTGACCATTTATAGTAGAGTTTCCGGTATTGAATCAGGAGCGTGATGAGAAAGCCGTAAATCACCGGGAGATATATTTTCAGGTCGTGCCCATTGACGAGGCTCGATACGATAGGCGATATGAATAGTAGAGGTATCGTTCTCCATAGAATAGTGCGCCCCGAGGTCAACGGGCTACTACGCTGGTGCATCGTAGCCATTATGCCTAGAGGTAGGCATCCGGGCCATCAGTCAGCCGCATTTTCGCTCGTATAAGGGCGAGCATCCACACAAAGAGCGTCTTACCTATAGTATAGAGATAGAGGGAGATGGCCACCAGATAGGCTAGGAAAACAAAGCCGGCGGCCACGGAACGCCTAGCGGAGAAGGCAATTAGGCCGACGAGGCCGACGATGGTAGTCAGCACGAAGCCGCCAGAAAGTCTCTGCACGTGAAACAAAATCATGTTGTCGTAGGCGTACTATCAAGCCAAGTCAGCACGAGACCGGGATGTAGAGAGCCCCCCAACGACTTTGCGGCGTGGGTGAGACTAACATGACCAAGGTAATAGCTGCTAATACTCCCCACCCATCCAGTCGCGCCGGCCGCCAGAAGCAGTGCTATTAGCAGAGCATAGCAACCCATCTCGAGGAAATCGAGACCCATATATGCTGTAACAAAGAGGCCCCGCCCGACCAAGATGAGAAGCAAAACATCGATCATCGCGGGTAAGGCAAATATGGAAAGAACACCGAAGTCGTGGGCTCTCTACTTCTACTGCAAGAGAATTTGGCCAAAGCCGCCATAGTATGGCACGTTGGCCTGCTGCTCGTCCTCTAGCCTTGCGGCGCGGGCCCGCTCGGCTTCCATGATGTCGGCTGGGCTGGCGTAGCAGCTGAAAAGGCCGCTGCTCTCCATTACGGAGGCTGGCGGTGGGTTTCTCTCCAAGTGGGCTTAATATCGATCATAGATAATGCGGCCCAGGTCGCGGGGCAAGATGCCCAAGTACCCATAGCTCTGCGAGCCGACAGACCAGAGCTCGGCGAAGACGGCAGCCTGGTCCGACTACGACAGGAAGAAAAGGCAGCGGTCGGTGGCCTCGATGTAGACGTCGTCGAGCGCGGCGCGGCGCAGCGCGGTGAAGAAAAACAGTGCAACGAGATCGGCGTTGACATCGACGTATTCGCATGTGCTCCACGAGGTCCACGGGTCGTAGGCATGGAGCAGCACATCGGTAAGGGCATTGAGGCGGTCGCGATCAGCCGTGAAAAGTAATTGGTTAACGAGGCTGTCCACCTGACCGTGCAACCGGACCAGGTTCTCAAGCGTGGGTAGTTCCGCCGCCCCGCCCCGCGCAAATTTCTCCAACCTCATCTAGAGTAATTGCTTCATGTCTACAGTACCCTCCCAATACAGCAGGCTGTGTGTGCGGATCCAGGCCGAGTCATCGGCGACGTTCAGGAGAACATGCTCACCAAAGGCCTGAATCGCGGCGATGAGGGGATGTCCCGTCATTACCACACGCAGCCGCTGCAGGAGAAACAATATCTCGCTCGGCGTCGCGCGCTCCATTTCGACCGTAATGCTAACGGGCAGGCCGCTGGCGTGCGCTGGGCTGTCTTTCATCAGCTTGTCTAGCCTGACCTCTTCCTCGAAACGCGCAACGCGCGGCACCCGGTTTGCGGCAAGCCATACGTGGAGGGCTATGCCCACAACGCTTAGAGCTTGCTTGGAAATGAAAATGTCGATGCAATTCTCATTAGCGCTGGACACGCCCCAGAACTGAGCGCCGCTGTCTACCACTCGAAACCCCGTGGACAAGCCTACATAGATGGCTGCCGTGCGGCTGGTCAGGCTGTCTATAAACGCCTCGACTGCGTCCGGATGCTGGGTGCTGAGGCGGAAGGCCCGGAGCTGCTCGAGCATCCTCTCAACCTCGGCGTCTCCCATTCTCTCAAGCATGTTGAGGTCTCTGAGATGGGCCTGTGTCTCGACGACGCTATCATACTCGTTCTGGGAGGCGCCAGTGATGATGGGGAAACATCCGAATGGAACGAAGGCTTCGTTGTTGCAAGACACGTCCCAGAATTCCTCAGTCTGTAGGAGGAAGTCGACGTATACGGGTAGATCGACAAGTGGTGGACACTCCATCTGAATGTCGAGCAGCTGTCCTGACAGTGGCTGTGCCGTGAGCAGACTGCGAGCGTCCGGGAGGACGCGGGCAAGCCCGTCAAGGTCGAGAGGCGCAATCTCCAGGGCCGGAGAGTCTGAGGCGTTTCTAATATGGACCCTTCTGACCTGCTTGATCCAAGCCTTCTACAGCTGCGAAGTCTCGTCCAGCGCTGCCGTCAGACCAGATTATCAGATCAATTTACCAATCAATTCAAACAAACAATCGGGATTTTTGGAACTGTCAGATCAAACAAATCAGATATCGGCCGGGCTTATTTGACAGATATAACAGATATCTGAGGCTGTTCAGAGCCCGGATTTAGACGTTTTTCCGGCGCCGTTGGTGTTTTGGACCGGGGTTCAGGACCCCTGACCGGTCATCCCTGGCCTGCTGAACCAAGCCAGGGTTAGCAAATTCTGTTTTTCCGGACCCGACGGAAGCTGTTCCAAACATCCTGACTGCCCAGACGATGCTATTCTAAGCATCCTGACTGCCCGAACGAAGCTATTCCGACTCTCCGACCCTCCTTATGTCATCTGCTCCCATCTCTGCCTTCGCGGCTATACAGGCCCGGCCTCCTTCCATCTCCAAGCAATTTGCTGTAGCGTCAAGTACGATTCCTGCTGACGATGCCTCTGTCTCTGATCTAGTCAAGATTTCCTGGAAGAATCGACGTTTCATCCCGACCGGAGTCATCCACACCCAGAAATCCCGCGGCAGACGCAGCTGGATAGCAGATTACGGCTTCTTCATGACCGAGCTCGAGCCAGATAACCGACTGAAGCAAACCGTGTGGTGCTGTGGGACTTGTGACGCCCGGGGCCAGCCTCAGTTCTTCGTTGCTTCATCTACATCTTCCTCCATCGAACATCTCTTCAAGAAACACTCCATCGTCGATCCGGAACAGTCAGAACAGCAGCAACAGCAGGGCCCCAACGTCCTCAAGATGCAATCAACAGCCGCCCGGCGAAGGCCTGCCTCTGCCCTTGCTATTCCTCGAACAAGGATTGACCGGCTGAAGGAGCTGTGTGCCTACTTCGTCATTAACTCGAGCCTTCCCTTCGCGATATTCGAGGACCCCTATCTACAAGACCTGCTCGTTCAATTCAACCCAGCTTTGCAACAGCAAGTGCCATTTGGTCGGACTGCAATTAGGAACGAGATCGAGGCTCTCTTCCTAGCACGCAAACAGGTGGTCCGGAAGGCGATCCTGAATGCTAGGACGGCTATACACTTCAGCTTCGATCTCTGGACGTCTCCAAATCGACTAGCCTTCATCGCCATCATCGTCCACTACCTTGACGGAACCTATCAGCCTGCGAAGCGGATGATTGCCTTCAAGCAGCAGTCAGGAACCCATGCCGGCCTGAATCTCGCTGAGACGTTGATTGGGGTCATCCAAGATTGGGGCTTTGGAGAGCGGTTGGGTGTAGCGATCTGTGATAACGCCACGAACAACGATACCTGTTTACAATCCCTCTACAGCCGGTTGTTCCCCCATTGGGATCGCGATGCTATTCGGAGTCGAAGAATGCGCTGCTTCGGTCACATCCTCAACCTAGCAGCTAAAGCCTTCCTCTTTGGCGATCGGGCAGATGAATTCGAACAACAGGCTGAAACCCTCGAGGCCCTAGAAGTAGACGAGCTAGATGCCACCCACTGGCGCACTAGGGGACCCATTGGAAAGCTCCACAACATCGTCAGATTCATCCGAGCGTCTCCCCAACGAAGCGAGGCTTTCAGGAAGACCGAACGGGATGACCGGTCGATCCAAGGGAGCTTCTTGCTGGCCGAAGCAACAACCAAAGAGCTGGAGCTGAACCAGAATAATGCTACGAGGTGGAATTCGACCTTCCTGATGATTGAGAGGGCATGTCTATTACGGAATACCATCGAGAACTACCTAACGGACCTCGACCTCGACCGGACCGCAACTAACAAGGTCTCTGCTGAAGATCGTCTTTCCTTAGAGGACTGGCGGCTCCTTGCAGAGGTTCAGGAGATCCTGACGCCCTTCTACAGGCTCACGATGATTACCCAAGGCCAGGGTCAGCTTCACGAGGTCCTCACGGGCATGGAATACGTCCTTGATAAGCTTGAGCGGTGGAAGCAGCTATATATTGATGAATCTCTCAATCCGGCAGTAGCAACAGAACCGGTTCGGCCACCAACCCGCAGCCGGCCTTTGCAACGTAACAGAGCAGCCATCGAACCTGGGTTTACTTCCCGCTTTAACGAAGAAGCCCTCCCGGATCACACGAGGCTGGTTTATACTAATCTTGCTGCTGCTCGGGCAGCAGGCAACTTCGATAGCCTTGGAGCCCAGCAACGGTCCTTCCTTCGAAGTGGGATCAACAACGCATGGCTAAAGCTCAACCACTACTATACATCGATTGGAGAGTCATCCTTATTTACATCAGCCGTCATTCTACATCCCGGGCTCGGGCTTGGGTGGCTCGAGAACGTCTGGACCGCTCCAGAGCAGGTTATCTGGATTAGCGATGCTAAAAGGGCTCTCAAGGCTTACCTCGAGGCCTACTACCCTGAAGCCAACGAGCAGGGGAGCCGCTCGCCCTCTGCAGAGCCGGAACCAGTTGGGCAGGGCCCTCCGAAGAAACGGAAGGTCGAATTGGAAGAGGCAAGGCAGTGGATTGCCCAGAGGTGTCCCCAGCTCTCTCAGACGGCTTCGGAGCTTGAGGTCTACTTCAGGACGCCTCGAGAGAACACGGAAGATCCGATTCAGTGGTGGAGGGACCACCAGGCTACCTACCCTCGTCTTAGCTGCCTTGCGTTGGACCTACTAGCCATCCCAGCTATGGCCGATGATTGTGAGAGAGCATTCAGCATCGCGAAGCTGACCGTGACGTCTCAGAGGCACAGCCTGAGCAGCGAGGCTATTGAGTATTGTCAGCTGCTGAAGAACTGGTTGTATGAAGACGAAAGCCGCGGCCAGCAGCAGCTGCAGCAGCTGCAGGAAGAATAGCAGCCGTTGGGATGTGGTAAGCCCAGAACACCAAGAATCGGGGTCGCGATGCTATTTCGGTGGCTGGAATAGCCTCACGGCGGTCAGCAGGGGTCCTGATATCAGACACTACCAGACATATCAACTAAACAGTCAATCAATCAGATTTCGGGCCCGAATTCCCTTTCAGATCAGATGGGCACCCTATATTTGATCTGATTGATCTGACGGCAGCGCTGGCCTCTCCGCGTACCCTTTGCAGTACCATCCTAAAGCCGCCGAGATGAGAGGACAGCTCATAGCGTGTGGCCACAAGTTCGCGTCCTTAATGGGCATCCACCACCAACAGTATGAGGGCAAGGCGTTCTACATCGACGACGAGGGTGACATTATCCGCCGACACGTCAAGGGTAGGGTCATGTTGAATTCTGTTGTGGAACTAGGCCGTAATTAGGGCCAACTGTTCCACAACAATAAGTCACTTGTTTTAGACCAGGCCAACGGTTTGACGGTCGGAGGGATACAGGCCTAGTGCTTAGAGGTTGAAAAGGAGCTTTCGTTATTTAACGCGAAAGATGGTGGGCACTTCTTTCCTACGGGGGAGGACAATTTTTTGAACACGATAGACACTCCATTTTTTTCGGTCTGGATGTGAAATCCAACACATCCAATGCGTCGAACTGGAAAATAAATAGCGAGTACTAGTCGAAGAAGGCGACGTGCTTGTAGCCGTACTCTGCCGCGTACTCTGCCGCCTGCTGTGCGTATGTGGCTGAGATGTCGCGGAATATCGATGGCTCCGTGGGCTCGGTCTTGGCTAGGGCGTCCCGGAGATTTGCGTGCGGCGATACGGCGGACTTGAGACTAGCGGCCTGCTTCATGACAGACCTCGAGTCCCTGATGTTTAGGACCGCTAGGTTGGAAACATGCTTGCCGCCGTGAAATAATCTTAGGAAGACGTCGACGCGGCCGATGCTGGCTTCTCCCGGGGTGACTTCGGATCCGAACTGCAGCGACCACTCGCCAGGCATCTCGACCTGGGCCAGCGCGGCCTCAATGGGGAATTCCATCAGGTACCAAAACACTTTGACGATGTAGCGGCCGGAAATTTCGGACGGGGTTTCGATCGTGGTCAGCTTGGCAAGCTCGTCCTTGTGATTCGAGATGTGACACCTGGCTGGCTCTACGAGCTCGGTCTCGACTGACAGCGGGACCCAGGATATTGGCGCCGTCGCCTTCGTCCTCGAAAATGTGGTCAGAGCACTGTCCGAATTCGCAGGCTCAAGAATATCCAGTTTGGCGCGGCCTTTGGTGTAGTAATCCAAGACACTAAAGTCTCGTTTGAACCTGCTGAGGATTTTCATCTCAGCGGCTATGTCGCCTGCGGAGATCGCGTTATAGCTTCTAGAGCGTGGAATGAGGGAGTGCAGTTGCGAAAAGGTGACACGCTGGACCGGCTTTCCGCCATGGCGGGAATTGAGACGCAACACTCTGAGTCTCGTGAAAATATTTAAATTGGATTGATTAAGTATCCAGGACGCCATAATGCATGCAATGGTTGTAAAATGGTTGTCGGCGCGTGTTTTGGGTGGTTGTGTGGTGCGAGTGAAGTTTGGTAGGGCAACTTCCTACGCGTCGAAGGGGCTAGAAATAAGCAAATAACCGTACCGTACTTGGGTAATTATACTTATCCGTGTGATTAAGAGGCAAGTTCATGAAATTAACTTCAGTCTGATGGCCTTGTAACTGAGCGTAACTAGAATGGATGAGTGCAAGTTAGTTAGTAATTATTAGACTTCTAGGATCAGAAAAGTTTAATACAAAACGCGTTCACGAATGGTTTCTCGTCGACGTCAAGAGCCGAAACGAACTTAAAAATAATAGCATGAGGTGTCTGTGCAATGGAAATTAGATAGGCCCGGCCTTTCGATTTACGCACACAGTAAACTATACGTTGTTCTACCCACGCGTCCAATTCGCCTGCGAACTGACCTTGCCAACGGATCCAGTCCATCCAGGGCACCGCCCATCATGTAATTCGCCTGCGAATGTGTTCCAGTCAATAGAAACCGTCCGGCAGCACCACATCACTGGTCCTGTTAACCGTGCTACTCTAGCTAGTCTACTTCTTTTCCGGAATCGGGGTTGTCGATCTAGAGGGTGGCGGGCTCCCGTTCGGGTTGGCTGCCTTCCACTTGTTGACAGCTTTGAGGAAGAAGCCAAGAATCGCGTGCTCAATGTCACTATCAATTACCTCTGCCTTGCAGACGAGCCCGGCTGTCGGGACAGGCCTCGGCGCCGCGGAAGAGATATTCATGTCCGACAGCTCCAGAACCAACAACTCAAACCAGTCAAAGAAAGCGATGTCGTGGACTTTGGTGTGTTCGGCATACGCGGTGCCCTGCTTTACCAGTTTTCCTGCTGCCCCCTTGAACTTAGTATCGTCTGTGGCTGAGCAACTTTTCAAGGCCTCGTCGTATGTCTCGAACTGTGACTTGGCTTTTCCGAAGCTCATTCTAGAGAGGGAGATGTTCTTAGCCGCCTTCAGATCAAGAACGGCTAGGTCGCGGACATGTTTGCCGTCGTACGCTAGCTTTAAGACTATGTCGCATTTGACGAAGTCTTCTGTGGCCTTGCTGCCGTAGGGATCTTCCGGCTTCAACGTCATATGCCACTTGCCCGGCAACTTGACCTGCTCCAGGGCAAACTCGAGGGGAGGGCCCATGATATACCAAAACATTTTGACGACATAGCCCTCGTTTGACGGTCCTATGGATCTGGACAACGAGGAAGGCTTCTCAATCGTATCCGTCTTCTTCAGCTCCTCCGCGTGCTCTTCAACAAAGGCGTGGGCGGCCTGAATGGCCGACTGAAAATGCAGCGGAACCCAAACCTTTGGCGGAATTGCCTTTTGCGTATATGTTCCTCCTTCGCCAGTCTGCGGGTTGGGGGGCTTCTCGATCGCGATCTGGGGGCGACCCTTCTTGTAGTAGTCATAGACAGAGAAATCCCTTTTGGATACCCTGTTTGTTCGCCATAGTCAGTATCTCGCTCTGATTTCTCACTGATTGATTTAGAGAGCAAGCTCTCGAGTGGCTTGGGGGATCCGAAGCACGGAAGCAAGCGTTTAGGGATGTTGGTCCATTGTTGGTCCACTGTCGGACTAAGACACTTTGTGCTAATTAACAGTGATTCACATGATGGACTAACCAAATGATCTGCTGGCCGCCATTGAAGTGAGTGAGAAAGTTAGTGTTGTTCAATAACTTGGACGTGACCAATGATCTGATAGCGGCTGACATGGCGAAAAGTTGAGGATGGTTGCTTGTTGAAAATGACTAGAAAAAAGCAAGTTCCCGCTGGGAATTCGATTGAGACGGAGCAATCAAGGGGATGAAGCTTGGTTGCGTTGGTATTGCTGCTATCCTTACGTAGGCAATGTTGCGAGAATGCTGTGATGGGATGTGGAATGATGGAACAGGGAGAGGAAGAACGGATCCCAAGGAGACTTTATATCACCAAGCGTCATACTGTTTCTTGTCCTCTGCCTTTGCTAGGAGCACATTCGGGTCTGTTGGTGGTCTTTACGATGACACCATCTGACATGACACATACCTCTTCGCAAAGATGACTTCAAAGGCGTTGACCAACAGAGACCAAAATAGAAACAGCCCACAGGACCCATTGTCAATATTGGCCAAATGCTCGACCCCAAGAGGTCCACAAAAGGAAGCTGAGTTCTGAGGCAAAGTTATATCAGATATGGGTGGGCAAGTGGGCAAACGACCAGAGGTCTGTCTGCAATACGAGGCAGTTGCGAGGGCAACGCCGTCTCAGTCCTGTCTGGGCCGCTGTTGTTTTTGCAGTAATCAGAGCTAATTAATTGACGAATTGATTTGTCTGACAGACAGTTGGCCTTGAATGTGCCGTTGTCACAGGCCCAAAATAGCTCAAGCAGAAACGTGAGGTGGGGCTGCGGCAAGAGAAGGCTCGATTCGGGTACAAGTTTGAAGCCCCAACGCAACGAATGATGAATCCCCTCTTGTCAACTTGTCATTGTTGTGTACCGTAAGCTTCGGAGGTCGGCTTGATTCCGAAACGTGTGTGCCTTGGCCCAACAAGTGCGTGCCACCCGTTGTGTTACCCAGAATGAAAAAAGGAACAAATAAGGCGTTTGCGTCACGGTGCCTTGATTACTTTTTTGGCGGCGTTCGACCACGAGCGGATACGAGCTGACCGTCAGGTGTGGACGGCGGCACTGGACGCCCGCGCCTCCGCCCCACTCTACTCCAATCCCCCCCAATTCAGGTTGGCTATTTGCAAATAGCGGAAGAGAGGATATGCATACAGCGAGTGCGTCGCTCACCCACCAGTTATATTTCACCTATTTCCCTCGAGTACATACATCAACTCACATGACTGAAATTCGCCAACCCCAGCTCTTTACCCCCCCCAATCCCACCAAGGCGAACGCAGCTGCATTTAATCACTTGTCTCGTCTCCAGAACTTGCGCATCATGAAGGCCAATCTTTTGCGTCGAGTTCTGCTCAACAACGGACATTTGCCGCACTTGCTGACCATGTCTCAAATCCGCCCACCCACGCCATACTTTTCAGAACAGCAGCTCAACCTGCATCGCATTGAACCGCCACGGCCATTGCATGGCGTTTATTTAGACGGCCTGCTCTCTCATCTGAAGGAGGCAGACCCGTACAGAAAGTTTGTCGAAGAGAATCGCCGCCGCCGGCTTTCCGTCTCCCTCGAAGGCAAAGACCTGCTCGACTACGCCCTGACGACGCCCGCCTTGCCCTACACCCGCCGCAAGGAAGAAGGCAAGGTCGATATCATCAGGAAACTCACCGGCCACAACACCGCACGAGGTGGAGGTCCCAAGCTGCTCGTCTGCAAGGGCAAGGGGCTTCAATCGATTACGGGCGGCCAGGCCGACACTGTTCTCCTCAAGATATACGACCCTATGTGTTACCCGTTTACTGACCCCCGGCCGAGAGACATCGTCGTCGATGCAGAGAACGACTTTACTGTCGAGGCGGCAGCCTACGCATACCTTGACCCTCATATCGGTGGGAAATTCATCCCAAAGTACTACGGCTCGTTCGTCTTCAGTATGCCCATTCCCCAGCAACAGGGCTTACCCAGCCAGCCGGCAGGGTCGAGACAGGTCTTTGCTGTGGCTATAGAGTTTGTCGAGGGGGACCCCCTGAGTCACTTGAAATCTGCCGATTATTCCGAAGCTCAGAGGATGCGTGTAATGGGCAAAGCCGTCAAAGGCTACACCATGATCCGCCACCACCAGGTCCGCCACAATGATCTGGCGCCGCGGAATATAATGACCAGCACCAAGGACTTCAACAGCGAGAAGCTCAGAATCAGTTTCCTCGACTTGGACGCGGCAGAGGTGTTGCCCCTACTTAAAGGAACTCTCCCGCCCAAGCCGCCCAAGCCCGAGTCGCCAATCAAACTCTTCTGGGACGATATCCCGTCGGAGATGCAAGAGATGGGCTGGGTTTCCCTGGAATGGACTGAAGAAAAATGGAATGCTTGGCTTGTGAGAACATTTTTGGGCGACAAAGAGTTCGACCACGAGTCAAATGAGTGGAAAGAGTGGGCGAGGGAGAATCTGCGACAGTTGCATTGACGCAGCTAAGAAAGGACATGTTTCTTGCCTTTTTATTACAGTTTATCTGCTTTCTCGTTCTTCTTTGTTTTCGTTTCTCAGTGGCCGGACCACTTCATACCGGGACTCGCAGGTTTATTGGCGCAGAGGTTATCACACATATGACATATGTAACGGATTTTGCAGCAAACTGATTGACACTGTTGACCTTGTTCGTCTTCCATTTACTCTGCTGTGCAGCTTCCCTTACTGTCGTGAATTCTTAGCTTCATGTTATTCTGCACCTACGTACCTACCTTAGTTATGATAGTAATTGTCGATGCGTACAATAAGCTGCTTATTACTTTCCTCTCCTGAGTTCTGCCGTTGGCTCGTAGCCGACGACAGGTTGATTGGGATCAAAAACCTTTTGAGGTTTGTTGGTTTGCTGAGTTGCGAGCGGTGAGCCAGCTGCCAAGCTGCAAATCTGGATTTCCGAAACCGCCAACTTCCAAGCCGGGTCTCTATTAACCAGGCCGCCAGCCATCAGTCAACTTGGAGCCTGATTATAGAAATTTGCTTGTCGCCAACATCAGAGATCACTGCTTTCACTGATGCGAGGCCTAACGAGTTGGTGTTGCGCTTATTGCGAGAGTCTTGTCGAATTCCGCCGTGGACAACTTGAAATTGAGGGAAATCTTGCAATCAAATTGCGAAACCTCGTCCTCAAGACCATGTAGCAAGACGGTATGTTCAGTTACTGAATTCCGTCTCTTGTCAGAGAATGCTCGGTTATTCGCATATTACTCCCAAGGCATCTCAGCGGCAAAGCTAGGCACTTACCTCGCCTCACCCGAGTTGTACCCCAAACGAGTACCGACCCACCAGGCAGGATTAGCGCGGCCGCTTTGTACCAAGTCACCTGCTCGACACTGCCAGCCGATTTAAGGTGCTTAGGCCCTGATCTTCTCGCGAATACAATAGCGTATTCGCTACCAAGAGGGTACCTAAAGCGCCCTATTGCGTAGCGCTTACGCTAAGATGTACTGCATGAAGCCCTGATCAGTCTGACCATCCAGAAATGGAGTAGTTTGCCAAGCCAACAGAAACTCACCGCCTTTGTTGGGCTCCGCTGGAAAATGTGCTCGTTGTCGCCGTGTTCGCCCGGTTTTCGCAGCGAGATTGCTGCCAAAAACGGGAAAGCGTCCCGCGGAAAATCAGTCTCGACATATTTGTGCAGCGAATACTCGCGAACAGAATAGCGTATTCGCGAGAAGATCAGGGCCTTAATAGTCCAAAACTTGCTGGGGGCCTGGACCTCGGACCAATCGCGTCGGATCCCCGACAGTCGGTACTAATCCACCTCTCAAGCCACTTGTTGATGAACCCGACGTTAGCTTACTTTACGTCACTAAGACCCGTTATCACTGGCTTTGCTCGGGAACCTCTTGGGAGGCGGCATTCGCGCCGGTCTCAGCTTCCGCCTCCGCCGCCAGTTAGGTAACCATGATGCTCTTTTCGGCCCCCCATGCCGCCGCCGCCTCCACCCCTTCCTTGCTTTTAGGTTGTGATCCCGACGATGCCAACAGTAGTGAGGTTGCGCCGCCAACAAGCAAGACTGGAGCCTCGTTTCCGTCACAGACCCAATCATGGGCAATGTCAGCCCACATTGATATCCACTCTACAATACGCAGGTTTGTTGCTATTTTCAATCATGAAAATACGCGAGAGGCGAATAATTACGCGCGCCAAATCCTGCGAGATTTAGTTGTCTCGGATGACCACGGATTGATTAGGGACACTGCATAACTATGAGACCGCCTCTCCACCAAAACGATGCATTCTTGTGGCCCGTGGACACCTGGTGATTATCTGATGATGTGTGTAGCCCGAGATCAGCGCATCCAAATCACGGTTATTCCCGAGCCCGCATCCATGATCCATCCCCCAAAGCCGGGAGCCAACAGCGAACGAACGAACGAACGGGTAACCTGAAACCTATCAACACCCGACGAGCCCTGGTCCCAACCGCTCCCAAGAAAAAACAAAAAGACACAAAAAAGCAACCCACGACATTTACATGCCAGAGGTATTGTAGGTACTGTCCACACCAGCTGAGACCTGCCTCATGCTCAACCAGCAACACCTTCTACACAGTATATCTCATGGCTAGGGAGAAGACGGTGGACTGCGGCCATGTCCGGGAATACAGGCCTGCTCCAAGACATTCGCCGCAGTTTCATGCAGAGAATCGGGCCGTGGTTGGACCAGTCCAGTTCAGTCCAGTTCGGTCCAGTGTCCGCTCAAAGGACCATTACGTGCTAGCACAGATGGCAAAAAATACCGTACATAGGTACATACGTTGCTTAGCTCCCATCCTACAATTATGGACAAGGCTCCGTGTTAGTGGTTGGTCCGCCCAGTCTGGTGACAAAGACGACGTCACACCTCCATCCGCCTTCGAGTGTATGGCGAGGGAATGAGGTAGCGTGTGTTGCCCGCCCGCCCGCCGTCATAAAAGCAATCTCCCGTTTCGCTTTGCACTTGGTGAAGCCTCCCGCAACCTACCTTGAACCTCTGCTGCTCTGCTCTGCTCTCACCTTGCACCACCTGCCAAGCCATCTACATCTACTAGCCTACTAACAGACGAACTTCAACTTCAACTTCATCGTCTACCTACACAACCCTTGTGAGATCTGCACAAAACTCACCATGGAGACCATCAACAACATGGCGTCAGCTGCCGCCAACAGGATCTAGGGCACTCCTAAATCCAAGGAAGAGCCAATCTCGGGCCGCTCCGGCAACGTCGGCAAGGGCGAGCCTTATGACACCGATAACATTGGTTGTGGGTCATGTCCCTTTATACATCCCTTTATATAAACCACTCTACCCTCTTCACCAGCCGTGCCAGCTGACCCGACGACGCCATGTAGAGTAAAACACGCACTACTTGCTGCCAGACTAGCCTCCCTGCATCACACTAACCCCTGAATCCCCTGCCACCAGAGCACAAGGCGTACACCGACGACACTCCCAGCACGCCATTCAAAGAGACACCAGCCACCACCACGACAACAACAACAACAACAACATCAACAACATCAACCAGCAAGCTGCACTCCGAGCTCCCCACCTACGCCGCCGTGCAGTCTGAGATGCAGCCTAAGGACCTCAGCCCTAGCCCTAACCTGACGGCAGTCAAGGACTCGTCGACGACCGCTGGCGACAGTACCAAGGCGCAGAACGACGTACGCGACCCGGCGGACCCGGCCACGCACCACGACAAGGCCGCCGCCAGGGAGAACGTCGACGACACCACCGACGGGCTCGACGTCGGCGACAACCCGGACAAGCTGGACGGGCCCGGCCCGCGCCCGCTCGAGGAGGTCGCCAGAGACTACGGCGGCGACGCCGCCAAGGCTGCCCGGTCGGAGGACAGCAAAGTAGGAGGTTGAGCAACTGATGCGGACGAGAGCGAAGACGGCCCCCAGAGCACCAGCCACGGCGAGGGCACCGGCGAGCAGTACGTTAAGTCGTCCGGCCTCAAGGCCGACGGCGGCGACTTTGACGCGTCGGTTCCGGGCGCCGGCCGAGAGGCTGATCGTATGTTCCCCCCTTTCTTCTCCTTTCAGCCATCGACTAACGTTATCAAGGCCTCCTCGAAGAGAAAGACGTCCACAAAGACGGCCCCAACGGCAGCATCGTCCCCAACACCCACGACCACAGCGCTAGCACCGCCGCGCCGGCTGCCCACACCAATGGCTCGGCTGCCCACCCCAGCGGCGGCTCCCCCGCGTCGCCGATCAAAGAGAAGACTAGCCTCAAGACCAAGATCAAGGCTAAGCTGCACATGCGCTCTTCTTCGTCGACCACGGCGGAGTAGGATTTTCATTTGGGTTGGTATTAAATAGGGGTTTGTGTCTTTCGATTATGATTAGGTCTAGGTCATGAGCAACGGACGAGGAGTTTTTTTGTTTTTTGTCTCTGACATGACCCTGCGCTGTGTACTATTACTACTACTATTGCTATTTAAAAATAAAGGTGCTCACGTGAGACCGTCATCACGTCGTGTGGTTGTTCCTTTGTGGGTTGATGAAGCGGGATGATGAAAAATCCCGTTTTGTAGTATGTATAGACACCATGAATGCAATTGCCTGTTTATTAGACTAGATATCACCTGACATGATTCACAATATAGCGCAGCTTCACCCCTCCCCAAAACCGGTATTTCTTCCGCTCCCGCAACTACCGCTCTCAACTCTAGGAAGTCCAGAAATAAGTCGGTAAACATCTTTAACGGCATCACTTCTTGCTACCTTACTCAACATCCAGCCATAACCTACCCAAGCTCCTCGATCGAAACACCGCTATCAATATGGAGGACCTCGCCCGGACGTTCGAAGCAATTGATAACAAGTTCGCAAACCTGGAAACCAGCGTCGCAAACCTGGAAGCCAGTGTCGTAGGACTTGAAACGCAGGTTAGTCTACTTGGACTGTAGAAAACGTCTATTACTATACTGTATCTTTGTTCTTCTTCAACTCTTTGTATTTGGCGCATGAATTCGACATAATATCGTCATAGGCAGCCAAGAGAAGCTCAAGGTTGTTGGATTGTTCAAGTAGTTCGTCACGTATCCGTTCGCAAAAGTCGTATTTATTCTCATCGGATTCCAAGAGGCTGATTTGCTGACGAAGCTCCGCGACCCGCTGCGCGTCCTCGACGCTTAATTGAAGGCATATGTCCTGGTTAGAAACTGAGATTTTGTCGGCCGACAGCGTACGTCGGTTATTCGGTCTGGCCATGGCGAGGGCGATGCCCTTGTCGTCTCGGTGGTGGTGGTCATCTCGGTGATGGGGTTGTCGTCTTGGATTATCAGGATGGGAAGACCGAGTGGAAATTTCCACCCTCAGAGTGGGTCACTGGCGGGGTAGCTGAGGTAATCCATCACGTGTTCGTTGATTTAGATAAAAGAGGAAGGGAATGAATGCTCCGGAGCGAAAATCGGCTCAAAGTAGAGTATATTCAGGATAGAGTCAAATTTCCCCCTTCTCCTAGTTAATAGGAGCCATGCTGGGATCGGTGGTGGCCGTGGTTGACCTGACTGGGTGGAGATCTCCACCCCTCGAGTGGGTCTCTGTCTGAACGCCGGCAGAGAACCGCCACGTGACTTTCTACTTGTTTACTTGGGCCCCAGTCAACCGCAGAAACAAGAAGAGAAGAAAATCAAGAAGGAATAAGCTCCGTGATCATGTATCCCACAAGTGCAACTGCCCAAAAGTGTTACATGTTATTACTATAATTGATGGCGGCGGAAAAGGGGAGGTGGGCCAAGCAAGGAAACCCCCCGCCAGATTTCGTAATGCCACAACATTTGATCCACAACGCACATAAAGCAAAATATATATTTCAGCAACCGGACGGTAGCGGTGTTCATTGACTACTGATATAGTTGACTACCAGTGTTATGGCCGCGGTATTCTAGGTTGCCTGGATCTTGGCAGTAACGAGTCCCGAGTTGAGTATGCGCCGGGAGCCGGGAGCCCGGCTGACCCAAATAATACGGATAAACTGTTCTTATTTGGCCCACCTTGCCTGCCCACCTTGCCTGCCCACCTTGTCTGCCAATCTTGCCTGCCCACCTTGCCTACAGCTCATGGAGTCCTCCCAATTGCAAGTATGGCACGACAATGAGTGATTAGACGTGGCGACCCAACAAAGAAATCGCCCCACAACGAAATTGGCCCACGCCATGCCCACACCCACTCCACGGGCGCAAATTATCCATTTCTACACAAAATAACTAGCAAAAAAATACTCAATCCTCTTCTTCGGCCTGTCTATATTGTTCGAGCCCACGGGCGATTATTTCCCGGGCTTCTTCGACTGCATGTGGCTGGCTTTCTGCCCGGGCCGTTTTTTTCCGCTTTGGGGGTATTTGACTAGCTTTTTGTGCCTTGGCGATGTCCTCTATACGTGCAAATCGCTCATTTCCATCTTCATATACCCTCTTACGCGTGCGAGGCTTTGAAGCCTCTAATTCGGTTGTGAGATGCGTAATTTGTGCCTTCAAAGACGCGATCTCTGTATTCTTCAGATCCAGGGACCTCCCGACCTTAGTAAACAAGGCCCGCACACGCCGCTGAGCCGGACTGAGGGCATTCCGAATACTGTCCTGGTACTTCTTGATGTCCTGACTGCCGTGCGGTGTTTTGAAGAGCCTGTCATCGTCGTTCGGGGCCGTCGGCGGCGGTGTTGAAGGCCGGGCCGGGAGTGCCTCATTGTCCTTGACCGCCTCAGGGTCATCAAGTAAACAAGCCGGGTTGAAGGGCCAAATCCCGGTTTTACTGAAGCCCGACATGATGTTACGGGCACTCATGCCTTTACCCGAGGCATCTCTGTAGCAGTAAAGGAACCGAACCTTGTTGACAGGAGCTGACGATGTGAAGCTCGCGAGGGCCTTGGTATTTTCCCTAAAATAGGTCTTTAAAGGTGAAAAGACCGAGCGATCGAGAGGCCGAGACTTGTGCGATGTATGAGAAGGTAAATAGACGAACTGGACCTTATTTTGGAAGGCCGCTAACATGAATTTTTCGTTCATATGGCTCGAATGTTCGTCAAGGATCAGTATACGCCATTCGCCCGGCCTTTGGGGCTTTGTTTGGATCAGGTAGACCTCTTTGAGCCATTTCAGCGCAATACTGGCGTTGCTCCAGCCTGTAATTGAGTAATCGTACTTCCATTCCCGGAATTCCTTCGTCAGGTTGAAGTTATCAGGAAAGTGTTGTCCTTGAAGACTGGCCCCGGTAAATATGATCACGGGCTTCAAACGAACGCCCTCAGCAGTGCCGCATTCGATAACTGAAACCCAGGTTGTTGCATCAGAGCTTTTCACGTAGGTTCGGTTCGTCAGGGAGCTTCCTATGACCTTTCCGGCCCGGGTCTCGAGCTCCTGCATGCCGTGCTCATCCATGTTAGCGATGTTGGCCGGGATGACCTTTTTATCCTTGATTTGGAAGGCCAGGCGCTTGAAGAAAGCTTCATAAGCTTCACGAGTAGATCCGCAGACTTGAGAGGATTCCAACAAGGTTGAATTCTTCATCTTTACCGCCGGGTTGCGGCGTAGGAAGCGGTCCACATATCGCTCCCCAATGGTCTTTTTCGTGCCGGCCTCATTGAGTATAGCTTGAGCGAATCTCTGCACCTGACGACGGCTAGGAGCCCTGCCTGCAGCCTCCTCATTGAGGCACCAGTCGGCTAGGAAGCTTTCCTGCGCATTGGAGAGGTTTCTTTCGGCTTGTTTACTTTGTGCTCGATTTTCTGCCCCGTGGATGCGTTTGCAGAGGGTAGAAGGAGGGATCCCGAAGTCATGCGCGGCCTGCTTCTGCGATGCGCCCTGTTCAACTGCAAGTATTGCAGATTGAATTAGCTGCTCTCGACGGTTCGACATGATGTATTTTGAAGCTATTCGAGCCTGAATTGATGAAGTTGTGTTGTGTTGAAGTTGAAGGGCGGGAAATTAGATGACAGGGGCAGAGATTTCGTTGTGGGGCGATTTCTTTGTTGGGTCGCCACGTCTAAGTCCAAAGACGGTGTATGAGCGAGACCCCACCGCGGTTCTCAACGCCGTCGCTGATGCACTCTCTTTTGTATCAGATGCGTCCCTACAAAATCTTCTCACTTCAATCCGTCTTTACTCTGCTTTTCGCTGATCAATCTAGTCACCTCGAAAGATATGTCCTTACCGCCTTCCAGCAGTTGACAAAGCCTGCAAAACGGGCGCTCTAAAAAATACGCTCGAGCACAGGTTTTTTGAGACCGGAGAGCAAAATATTTTTGAGGTTGGGGGACATAGTTTCACAGCTGGAGGACGTGCTCTTACCGCACTCTTTGCTGTGTCAACCGATAAGAAGAGGCTGGTTCCCTTCCTAGAAGACTTCTCCGATAGTAAAATCGACCAATTAGTACACTACATTGGCACTATCCAAGGTAGCGAAGATTTCAACAACATTGTTTGGAAGCTTTACAGAGGTGATTTCGAAACATCGACAACAATATCGCTCAGTGTCCCTGGTAGAAAGTCCCGATGCCGTCAACCCTGTTCGAATACCAAGAGTGCTGAGGCTCCTACTGTTGGAATTTGTCAAGCAGAAGGGCCTCGAAGGTTCTAGATAGAGACTTCGCCACCCACTTCGCCACCACAATAGTAGTATAAGAAGGGGCTTTCTGGCACTGCTAGAAAGCTAGAGAGAAGAACACACATCTACAATCCATCACTTGAACCACCAGCTTTCGGCGTACAGTTACGCCCTGTTTATTCCAGTACCGGTACCCTGGTGAATCCAACACCTACCCATCAGCGCACCCAAACCCTGCGGTCGGAAAATCGTCACCAAAGGGGTCCTCCTTAGTACTAAAAGAATATACTCCCTACTCAGAGGAGGCTTGAGATGTTGCAGATAAACGAAGGGAAATATCTATAGCGACCAGCCAAGCTTTCGTTTCCTACTCGACATATTATGCATAGTCTCCTCACTGCTTAAACCAATACTCGCCATGGGTCCGTTTGTGTGTTGGACCTCGTCATCGATTTTTGGAAAACTCTAGCGTCTCTGTTAGCAATTGTTGTTTGCTGTCACTGTGTCGGACAAACCTTTCTGCAGGTCATAACCGGCTGCATCGAAATCCTAGCCTGCTTTTCCTCGGCACGCAATCGCTGTACCTCCACCTCGTAATAATCATGTACTCTTTGGAACCGTGCCATAGCGTCTGTACTAGCGTTTGTCGCGTCCTTCGCGAGGCGGCTAATTTTCAAGACGAGTTCTCTTGAAACTAGTGCTTTCTTGATTGCGTTGGACCGCTGGCGCAGTCTCGGGAGAAATGTGTAGAAGAACTGAGCTAGAGTTCTAGGAAGTTCGGAACATGGGACCGTTGATGGCAGACATGGAAGTTCAATCTCCACTGGTGGTGAGTTATTGAGATGTTTATCGACACAAGATTGCTGCCTTAGTAGTCAGAGTAAGAAATCTCGCCATACAGCTGGATCGACATGCGTAGGCTCGATGCTGAGACGCATCGCTTTATGGAAAGCTGCAGCAATGCTGAGTATACCGCAATCATCGGAGTTGGATTGAATCAACGGCGCAGTGATTGTAGTTTGCGGGCAGTCGTCGTCGTCCTTCCGGAGGATTTTCGAAAAGAATGCACTAGCTTGGTCCGATACGGCATCCTTGGTGGTCGAGTCATATTTGGAGTCGTAAACCAAAAGCCCTGTCCTGTCTTTATACACACCAAGGACCCAATGGTTTTGACGAATTAGCATGGGCAGCAGCAATACTTGGCTGTCAAGGAAGTTCGGTCTCGTATGCTGCTGTTTGGATTGGTGTGATAATGAATCGACGACCTGCACCCTGTCGTTGCTTACTTCCTTGATGAGGTAAAGAGCACCGTTGGCAATCTCATCCGTTAACCATATACCAGGCTGTAGTGTCGTGAGTGATTGCCACTGAATGTGAAACTTTGACTCATGGAGCTGCAAGACCGACGTTATCCTAGCCGAGGAGTCTGTCTCGGATGGTTTGTTAGGTTTGGTAAGATCTATAGTGCCACTAGTAGGAGTAGGTTTCGGAGTTTTTCGATTTGGGACGGATTCATTTCTCTATAGAAATTGGAAATCACATATGACAAATGAGATAACTATTGTGTATTTGCAGGGACATACCAGTAGAGTCTTCGCCATCATGAAGTCCGGGGCCCCTTTACCCTACTTACCCCGCCTACCCGGCTGAGCCCTTCATCTCTCAGGGATAGTGAAAGGGGGATGGATTCTCGATGCGGGTCTCTGAGATTTCGTCGGTCTGCTGTTCGCATTCACGCTGAAGGTAGACAAGTTACGTATGACGGAGAGATCAAGTAGTTCAACAATACAGCCTCTTCTAACTCCCTACTACCAAGTCCCTAACAGCCGAGGATCTATCACCATTGGAGCGATGCCCAAATGCCTTTGCCGGTCCTGGTCTGCTTGTTGCTCTGACGCCGCGCTAGCGAGCCTTCCTTTCTCCACCCCCCTCTTCCTCTTCCCCAGAACTCCCGCCTGCTCGGGAACCTTGGCCATCGTGTGTCCATCGCGTTTATGCACATCCGCGGCATGGTCCATCCAAGCTGCCCGGCTCTCGATTACAGCCATACATCCTTGTCTCCCACATTCGAAGCATGCGAAGGGCTCCAGAAAGATACTCCCATGATCTTTGTTGAAGTGTCGCGAGTGGCTGCTTCCTTCAAAGAACATGTTTTCACAGAAGAAGCAACGGTCGGACCTTTCTTTGGTGGGCTTTCGCTTGGTTGGTCTGACATCCTTCCTGTGTCGTGGCGGCTTCGGCGTGTACTTAATACCGTGGCACTTCTCCACATGGTTGCTCCACTGCTCTGCCCCTTCTACGTCGTGCATCTTTCCCTGACGGCCGCACTCGTCACACGGAAAGGGACGGTCGAAGGCACTTTTACTGAAATGGTGGTCCTGGTTGTACCTTGTCAAGCCGCCGCGGTAGGCAAAATGTTTCAGACAGAACAGGCATTGCCAGTCCTCGGTTTGTTTAGCGACGTCCTGCGTCTTATTATTCTCCAACGAGTTCATGATGGTCTCCACCTCAGTGCTCCGGTTTCCCAGGTACGCAAGAAGTAGCTGTGAAAAGACCCGGGCCCGCCGGTGTCCTCCTAGATCTTTCTCGCGAAGGAAGTGGCCAATACGTATAGCGACCTTGTCGGTATCCGCGGTCCGAGTTAGCGGCTTATATAGGTTTGCCGTTGGCGTGGATAAGTCGCTGGTTGATTGCCCAAGGGCCCTTCGTCTATCCGTCTCCTCGAAGTACTTCTTTCGCTTTCCCTGGACTATAAGCGTTATGAGTTCCCTTTTATGGGTTAAGTACGCATTAGAAGCCCGTTTCGAATCCCTATGGTCCGATCCTTGCTTTTCTCGTATTGCTTCGTACTCGTGCTTCAGCTGCTGAATACTAGAACGCTCTTCAAGGTTCTTCACCTCGTCAACAGTCGGGTATATCGGAGCATTCTCGTCCCTCTTCAAAGTCGCGTGCCGTAACATTGTATAGAGCTCGTCGTGTGTCCCTGCCGCTTCTGTGCCAAATATGATCGGCATTACTTCTTTGCGGAGTTGTTCGGGAAGGTAGAGTTTTTGGAAGATGCCCTCGGAGTTGCCCATGAAATGTGACCGTAACGCCGGCGTGAAGACTCCTAGAAGAACGCTTAATGTTAGGTAAATAGAATGTATTTTTTGCAAGAGGCTAACACACGGTCGAGTTTTGAACCAGCACCGACTCGGAGGGAATATGGTCGCTGATGCACTCGGTTGCCAGATACCAGCCATAGGCGATGCCATGTTTCCCAAAAGGTGTGGTAGTTCATCTCAAATATCTCACTATCCACAAAATCATGCCTCTAATGGAGCTCTAAACCGCAGGTGTATTCGAGCTTCGGACGGTGGAGAATCTCGTCGAGAGATTTGAAGGGGGTGTCAAAGGCACCGGCGGCGATGGCTTGGGTGGCGACGAGGCTGACAAGACAGAACATCTGGCAGGGAGCGAGGAAAATTCCAAAAGTTACGCTTTAAAGAGAATTAGTATGGTAAATATATCGAAGAAGTGAGTAATCATACCTTGCTTTCACAGTACCGGTCCCTTGCGCTCGGGCATCTGCCATTTGACGCTTCTCGTGGGTTACTGTGATGCGTGCCGCTAGTGTGTTCCGCGATTGGTTCTCTGGGTCCGGGACGACCAGAAGACGGGCATCCCTATATCGGAACTTCATCAACGAACCCGGTCGGAATCCGAGCCCTGCGAGGACTAGCGTCCAGTGGAGCGCGACACGGAAGTTAGGTTGACAAGGTACATCCTCAGCCCGCGTCCACAAGGTATCGAGGAGCATCAAAAGGTCCTCGGATGTTGTCTCGGCCTTCGCGAATGAAAGCTCCGACTCGCGCGCTAAGCCGAATTTGTCTGCGAGATCTGACCGGATCCACTAAACGTATTAGCACGGGGAGGCCCTCTTAAGTCGGGACTTCTCCTTACATTACTGATGTCAGCTACCGGGTTGTCTCTAGAATCGCCATCATCCCACCTCAACTTCCACAGCCCACGTTTGCTGGGGTCCTCGCGCCTCTTTTCTCTGAGGATCGTGTTGTCCGCCTCTGCAACCAAGTTCCTCCAATGCAATATTGCCGCCTTCGTCAAGGTAATCGTCTGGATATTCTGATATTCGTCGTCCCCATCCCCGAGGGCCGGGCGGGTTCTCCGCGATGACTCAACATAATCTCGAAAGTACGACTTTATTCTAGTCTTTTCGCGTTCCTGGTCGTTGCAAGGACCCAACCAAATCTGGTTAAAGTCCCCGCCCTTATAGTTGTCAATGAATCTAATACTTTATCGTTAACGAGAGCAAAATAATATGACCTGCGAGATTACTTACAGCCGCATCATTTACCATGCGCGAACCCGCTCTTTTTGCAGACGATCAGATACTTTCCGCTTGCTGACACCTGCGAGTACTTCATCGTCCTCGTCCCCTTTCCGTTGTCACTCTTCATGGTCGCGCGGCTTGATAGGTTTACTGAGAACAATGACGGGGCGTCGGGACATTTTGGCGCGACTCGGATGCTTTTTGCGAAATGTATGCGTCGCGAAATGGAAATGCACGCGTTGCGAAATGGAAATGCACGCGTTGCGAAATGTTTGCGACAGCGAGAGCTGCCAACAGGAGGGAGGCCTAACTCCCCTTAAATAGACTGCGCCGCCACCGCAACGGTGAAGCTGGCGAAACGGTCATCTTAACAGTGTGCCGCAAATTCAACGGTGTTTTCGTCTCCCCCACAGACAAACATATCTCTGATTGGATTGTTCAGGGCGGGGTCGAGAGGGCGGTGGGGTCGAGAGGGCGGCGGGGTCGAGAGGGCGGCGGGGTCGAGAGGGCGGCGGGGTCGAGAGGGCGGCGGGGTCGAGAGGGCTGCACTGTCGTTTGGGTCGCCTTGTTCCACAAGTCTTGCAACTGATTGCATGGCTGCAGTGTGCCGCGCCCTCAATTGGTGTGTCGTTTGAAAACGTCTTGCTGCTGGTGGCTGTGGCCGGCCATGGATAAGAGGACATAACAGGGCCCAGGATTCTTACAGTGTAGAAGACGATTGAGTTCTGCACCTGCCTCTAGGATCACCGTCCGTCGGTTCGTCCGTCGGTTCGTCTGTCGGTTCGTCCGTCATTGGATCACCAACCAAAATCGCGACACCAGCGGCCCAACACGGCCATCATGGCACGGCCTGTTCACCCCGACACACTCTTCCATCTCGAGCCTGAAGGTGATCTACAACAGCTGCGGTCCTCCGCCACCCGCGCAACGCTCCCTTCATATCCACATCTTCGACAGGCAATCCAGCTCTTGAGATCGGATACCATGTATGGTCGAGGCCCTGCGGCCGTCAGGTTCTCGCTAGGCTCGGAAGCGACACGGATCTGATTCTACCCGGCAGAAGCATCTCCAAGATACACGTCGCCTTCGAAATCCATCCTACCACTCACGCAATCCTCATCTCTGTCCGTACTATGAACAGAAATCCTGTCCGAGTCTTGCCTTGGGGCTTCAGACAGGATGGCGAATTCCGTCAGCTCGTTCTGCTCCCCGGCACCCAGTACAGTATCATCGTTGGAGACCCAAACTACGCTCGACCCTTCCGTTTTATCCTCCAATGGAGGCTGGATTTGCCTGCTCCAGCCGTAGAGCGCGCTGTTCACGGCGGCTTCCGGGCGGCCGAGGCACGAGGACGCCCCAACTATCTCAACGCCGATGATCCCACCAAAAGAGAGGTTGGGTCTTATCATGTGACAAGAATCCACTCTGGTGGCGTTGGCAACTACGTTAGATATGCAGAAATCGGAAAACGACTGGGAGCCGGCAGCTATGGACAAGTCTACCGATCTATCGATATTGACTCGTCCCTTTACATTGCTGCCAAGGCCGTTGTGCCAAATGGTGAAAGAGAGTTCCAGAATCTTCATACGTATCATCGAGTTTCTTGACTACGCTGGGTTCGATCCTACTGGTGTCCATGCCCAACAACGGGTGCACATCTGCATGCCACTCAGAGCTGGAAGCCTTCGCAATGTACGCGACTCTGACGACATGGGCCAAGGTCAAAAGATGGGCGCCCTCAACGATATGACATATCAAATGTCACATTCACGAACTTCTAGACAGGGTGACCCACCTTTGCAATCGCCCCACTTTGCAATTTTTCCCCCACACCGCCAACTTCCTACTCTCTACCTTCCACCACCAACAACTTCCTCAATACTGGTCGGAATAGGCTCAAAATACGATGGTTCGACGCGTACGAGAGCGGCTAATAGCCGAGGCTATTGAGGCTATTGATCAGGGCGCTCAGCAGAAGGAAGTAGCGCGCCTATATAGGATCCCTGAATCCACCCTCAGCAGACGACGCCGTGGACAACAGGATCCACGACAAGCCCAAAAAAACACCCAGAAGTTAACTGACGGCCAGGAAGCCTTCGTCGCCGAGTGGGCTCTTGAGGAGGAAGCTGCAGGGCGTGCCCCAAGTCGTGCACAGCTAAGACGATTCGCACAAGCGATCCTGAACGAAGCCGGGCTCCCTGGGCGAGTTGGTGAGCGCTGGGTAGATCGGTTTTTTACCCGCAACCCCAGGGTAAAGGCCAAGTTAGGTACCTTATTAGAACGGTCTCGAGTCAAAGGATCTACCCGTGAGAGATTCCAGCATTTTTTTGATCGTTTGGAAGCTGTAATTAAGGACAAGAAGCTGGTACCTGCGAATATCGCCAATATAGACGAACATGGCATGCAAGAGACGGAAACTACGGTTGGGAAGGTGATTGGCGATGCCCTCACATCTCGGGCAGTCCTGACTGGCCCTGATCCAACGACCTGGGTCAGTGTTATCGAGTGTGGTACCGCTGAGGGCAAGCGATTGACGCCCGTAGTGATCTTTACGGGTGAAAATCTACAAGGCCAACACTTCCCGGATAACTTCAAGGAACTACCAGTCCTCAAGACCTGGAAGTACGACTGTACGCCCACAGGCTGGAGCAATAGCAAAATAGCTCTTATGTGGCTCAAGGAAGTATATCTTCCTCAAACAAAGCCCCAAAGGAAGGACGATTGGCGCCTATTGGTCCTCGACGAACACGCCACTCATATCGACGAAGACTTTATGCTTCTAGCTAAAAGAAACCGCGTACACCTACTATACTTGCCTTCACACACTTCTCACAAGACCCAGCCACTCGACCGGTCTGTCTTTTCGGCTTTGAAGTCCTATTTTCGCCAAAGAACCCTCGAATTGGCTTCCTTCACAGCCTCAGCACCTATCAACAAGCAACGCTTCCTTTTTTGCTACCGGGACGCCTCAGCGCAGGGTATGTCAGCCCGGAATATCATATCCGGCTTCCGGAAGACTGGAATCTGGCCTTTCCAACCCGCTTGTATACTTGACGACCCCGAGGCGGTCCGGGACGAAGCTGCAAAACCAGTCCCCCCATCCACACCACCCCGGAAGACCCGGGCAACCCGGAACGACCTCTTCAATACACCTCAAGGTAGTCACGACGTCCGCAGGCAACAGGGCTTAGCCAAGACGGCCACTAGTCCCCGAGATAGGGTCGTCAGGACTATGTTGACGAAGGTAGGGAGGGCACTTGATCAGAAGAATACGGAAATCGCTGCTTTGAAGGCAAAAAACGACTTCTTAGCCAACGAGTTGGAATCCAAAAAACCCTATTCACGTAAAAGGGTCAAAATAGACGCCAACGACAGATTTGCTACTATTGACGAAATTGACGAGGCTCAAAAAGCTAGTCAAAAGCCTCCCAAGAAGAGATCCAAGAAGACCAAGTCCAGGCCTGCACACTTGGTCCAGGAAGCTGAAGAAATTATCGCCCGTGGGCTTGAGCAATATAGGGCGATTGACGAGGACTAGAATGTACTTTTTTCTATAGAATTTGGCCTACAATTGAGTATTTTGACGATTCTTGTGGTGGGCGGTGATGGTGGTGGGCGATTGCAAAGGGGGGCGATTGCATAAGTGGGTCGCCCTGTCTATCCATCGAGACGTCAAACCCGATAACATCCTTTTTGACTTGAAAGGGAACCAGGCGTTTAATTTCCAACTCGCCGATTTCAGTCTTGCTAATTTCCAGGCGCATGCGCAGACGATATGCGGGACCCTGATATATTCTGCCCCTGATATATTCCGCCCCTGATATATTCCGCCCCTGAGGTGCATTCTGGCAATTGGGGCCTGCCCATGTACAAACAGATTCCGAAAATGGATGTATGGTCCCTGTACGTCACCATGCTTACCATGGTGCCAGAGGCGAACTTCCACGAGGAGACGCTCGTCAACAGCCCAGATCCCACTACTCTCGGCTTGATTGGATGCAAATACGGACCTCCAAGATGGGCATGTGGGTTGCCGGAATCTCTTGAAGTGCCGATCCAAAGGTAGATACTGTCAAAGGTGTGTTGTTCAAGATGCTCTTACCCGCCTTCACCAAACACTAATAACCTTGCGGGGACCAAGACGGGGTGCCGCAAAACTGAAGCAGGGGGCATCTTTCAGACGCCAGACGCCAGTTTACGGTGGTCAGACGCCATAGTGTGCAGAACTGTCAGCTGCATCTCAGAGAGACCACTTGGGAGAGAGACGAGGAGCTAGGACGGAGCACAGAGTGGTAGGAGATCCGAAACTGTCCTGCAGACACACAGTCGCGGAAACGGCAGATTGACGACGACAACAGCAACGAACCCGAACCAAGACGGGCGCGATTGACGTGGGACAACCTGAGCGTGTTCAACAGGATTACCGCCTCTTCTAGCACTGACTCATCCACGACCGAGCCAGCAGCAAGATCCATTTCGACCCCGAAGCAAGCTCATTAGACGACGGCAGAGTCTACTGTGCAATTCTGGACTTGTTCGCTGACATATTTCATGATTTCTAGTTTCCATGTCATGAATATACAGTCATTTCAAGCCGTTGGATGCAACCCCAACCCTTTGTCCTCGAATGCGTCATCACACCGGGTGATCAACCACCCCATGCCACTTCACTGCCGCTCCAACGAGACTACCAGGCTAGCCTAAGCAGAACTACCCCAGCTCTACGCTAGCTAGCCAGCACTAATACTTCTGCCGCGCAGCGAAGCGCATCTCGCGGTTGCCGACATCGAACACGGCGACGACGTTGTTCAGGAACGTGACGCCGAGCACCCACGGCCCCGAGTCGTCGTCGGTGACGCCGACGCGGCAGTAGTCGCCCGACGGGTCGCGCGCCGTCTGGCGCAGCAGGTCCTGCGCAGCCACGAAAAACGTCTGCCCGCCGATCTGCACGCCGAACTCGGGCACCGTCGCGTTGCACAGCGCGTAGAACAGCCCCGTCGTGTGCAGGTACTCGGCTGGCGGGCTGAACGCGTTGTACACGTCCTCACAGAGTTCTGGTTAAGCGTTCATTGTTAGCACGTTTCTTTGTTGTTTTTCTCTGCTGTTGTGGCAGGGGGTGGGGGGTGGTGGAAGGGGGGAGACAAACTCTTGGGCAGGACCGTCAGGGTCGATCCGACGTCGACGATGATGGGAAACTGCGTTGCGTTTTTCGACAGGCCGTCGGCGCCAACGGCGGCCGTGTTGTTAGCGACCCCGGCGGTCTTGTTGGTGATGCCGTAGACGTAGGCCTCGGCGTCGATGATGTACAGGCCCTGCTCGGGCGAGTCGATGCCCCATTGGTCGATCATGGCGGACACGGGCTTGATGGGGGTGCGGGCCCAGGTGCCGGCGTCGTAGCTGACGGGCGGCAGGCCGCCGAGGGCGAGGAAGGACGTCTCGGCACTGACGCCCGTGCCCGTGCCCGAGCCCGTGCCCGTGGTGGCGTTGTGGCCGTCGTCGCGCGACAGGGCGATGCTGAACAGGGGCAGGATCGGGTTGTTCTTCCAGATGGTGGTGAAGACGGGGTCGTACATGGGCTGCTCCTGCGACGCGCCGTTGAGGCTCGTCATGAAGGGGTAGCCGAGGCCCAGCAGCCCCGACGTGCGCCCGTCGCCGTACCAGTACGTCAGGTTGACGATGGCCACACGCTGGTGCGCCGCCGTCAGCCCCCCGATGCTCACGTTCTCGTACCCGAAGAAGCCCTGCACGAACGTGCCGTCCGTGTAGCTGCGCCCGAAGATGACGTCGGGGATGTTGCCGCCCGACAGGTTGCCGGCGAACCCGTCGCCGAGCCCGCAGTCTGGCTGCGTCTGTTGCGCGACGCCAGGCCGGATTAGCTCTCGCCTGTCACCATCTTCGCTTGTCACTGTCTCCGTGCCCCCCCTCGGTCACAGTCACGGTCACGGTGTGGACGAGGTTCACATACCCCGCCGGGCGTCCAGAAGTACGAGACGCACTGGTACGGATGCTGCACCATCCAGGTGTCGCTGGACCCCGTGTCGACGCTGACGGGGATGGTCTGGTTGCCGACCAGCAGATCGATGATGTAGTAGATGTCGTGCACGTTGGTGAGGTTGGCCGGGGCGTTTGACCGGCGCCGCAGCCTGGCGCCGCCTTGCGGCTTGGCCGCCACGTGGCTCCGCATGGGCACGTAGTGCGTGGTGACGGCATCGCGGAACGCCGCCCGCTCCGGCCGGTGCGCCTGCTCGTCCCTCTCAACAACCTCTCCCCGCAGCAGGCCGGCCGTCGACAGCGAGGCAAACGGCGCGAGCCCCACGGCCGCTCTCAACACGAAACTGGCCAGGGATACCATGGCTGATTCAGGCGTTGCCGGCTGGCCTTTGCACGTCGACGTTGCCCAGTGTGTGAGCCGCAACTGCAAGTATATAAAGGGCCGGATTTCTGTCCCCCCCCCCCAATGTTGGGTGCGGGTGGCGTTGTGCCGGTGGTCTGGCGCGTGGGCATGCATTTCAATTGCCGCGACGCGGGACATTTGCCTGCCATATTGCGGCTATATGGCCTGGGCCATCGTGACCAGCGCGGCCCTCTCCGCGCCTGACGTGCCCAGCATTACATTAACTCGTCGTCAGGCCATTGGACCTGGTTGTCGACCTTTAGCCTGTGGCGGCACTTGCAGATCTGGGGAACCCTGTTCTGGATCTACTCGTGTCACAGAACACGACACGAGTTAGTTGCTCTAGACTTGCACACAACGACACGTGATAATATGACATCTTTGTTTCTAAATCATGGGTAAACAATGAGTTTATTACGGGCATGAGAGAGCTACTTCCCATCAAATGTTGCCTTTATAATATGAGAAGAAAACAATGAACTAGACTAGAACTAATATCTTCGACTAATATCTTTCGACTGATATCTTTCAATCAGGCGCGCTCGGATCAAATGGCTCGGCCTGACTACTGGGCTGAGTTAGTACGAGGGCCCCATTGACGGGAATAAGGAAATACGAAAACGGCTCGCCGCAGCTGGCCATTTTTGCAGCTCGGCCACATGGGAACCATGGTTGAGCCAGACAGTTGGTAGTTCTAGTCGAAGACGTTGCACCGGCGCGACGGTGAACATGGGGGCCGCTTAGACAATAATGCAACAGCAGTCAGGGGCGTGCTTCTTGTCATCCGACGTAAATCAAGACCGGGGGACAAATCCTACAGGCTCGTGTGGAATAATAAAACGTCTGATATTGGCGCTGACTGTTGGCCGCTTTTGGCTATAGGGCATTGTTGGGTGGCTCTTTAAGACGCCGGTGGAGGAAACATTTGTCAGAACCGAAAACACTTGTCAGAACCAGAAACACTTGTCAGAACCAGAAACACTTGTCAGAACCGAAAACACGAGAGGGCAGTGCCAAGAACGGGAACTCATGCGACTGATGCTTGAGAAAAATAAGCATAAATCCCTTTGCCAAGAAGCGTACTTCGACTAGTTACGGGTGACTCGGCCCTCGAAACAGCGGGAATCGCAGGAGACGAGGGCGTATGTCCCAGCCAGTTGAAATGCTCGGCCTCGCAACACGAGGGGGCCGTCTCACCCACCGGCCCGGGATGCCAATCCTCCGCACGTTTTAGCTGTAAGACGACCACCCTCGGAGCCCACAGCCCCGATATAAGACACTCCGTCTCCAGAAACAGAAACAAATGGCGAGGGGTGCGTAATCAGCATAGGGTTACAAGACTATAGGAATCACGTTTCGTACTGTGCAAGTCTTCCGGGGCTTCCGCACAAGTCCCCTGCCGGCATACTCGAGTACTTCAGTGCTGACCTGTGTCACGTACCTCGCCGAGACGCTGGCACCATGGCTTGGCCCGCCGCCGCACATAGGGCTGACGCGCAGGGTGGATAACCTGGCTAGGCCGGAATTCCACTGGTGCGTAGCTTTTAGGGAGTACTGCGGCCAGCGAATGAGACTCTGTGCCACTGTGGTTTTGTGGGTGCCTGCGTATTGGTGTTGATAGAGTACAGCTGGAATTAGCACGCACGCCAGGTGTCGTCCTTTGGGTTGCGCTCTTACACCCATCCGCCGGGACCCTGTTCTCTTTGTGTCCGGGAACAGCAAAACGTTCGTGGCCTATACGAAAGGCTCTCGCGGTTCCGCTTTCATCGCGTATCGGCCCCCAACAACAGGATCACGCTGTCTTTGTCTGTCTGCCCATATAGCCCCACCGCCGAAGCCCCAAAACGCCGCGACAGCAGACGACAGTGACAACACGTCATCGGGCAGCAGACCGGGTGGCACGCGGAAACGGGCATTCGAACATGGGATTCAGCTGTGCGCTGCCTTTTCTCCGGCGGTGTAGATCAACGCCGGTGATGAGCATCTCGGGGCTATCTTAAAGAGCCCTTCACCCTCTCCCCGAGCTTTCTTTGATCGTGCGTCTCCCAAGCTTTTCTCTCAACCCCGATCCTTTGACCACCCTCCATCGTACCTGAGAAGCTGCCCTCTGTCGGCCGGAAGAGACCGAGTAATAACACCATGTCTCCGTCTAGGCTGCAGCAGATGCTGCTTTCTCTAGCACTAGCAGGTAGCTGTGCTGCTGTCCCCTTGGCAGGCCCCCCTGGATACGACGCCAACTACGGCACGTCTCGATTCAACGCAACAACGGCCCTGAAAACGTGTCTCGACTACCACCAGGTGCCGTACTACGTTGAGACGGACCCCAACTGGACAGAGTATGCCACCACCTTCAACTCGCGGCTGCAGTACGAGCCGGCAGCCATTGCGCTTCCCACCTCGGCCCAGCACATCTCGAATAGCGTGGGGTGCGCAGCCAAGGCCCGGGTGCCCGTGCAGCCCAAGTCGGGCGGCCACTCGTACGCGTCGTACAGCACCGGCGGCCGCGACGGCATCTTGATGATCGACCTCGAGAACTTCAACGCCGTCACGCTCGACAAGGTCACGGGCATCGCCGTCGTCGGCGGCGGCGTGCGCCTGGGCAACCTGGCGCTGGCCATCTACAACAACCGCAACCTGCGCGCCCTCGCCCACGGGACCTGCCCTGGCGTCGGCATCGGCGGCCACTTCACCCACGGAGGTTATGGCTATTCGTCGCGCGCCTTCGGCCTGGCCATGGACCAGATCGTCGGCCTCGACGTCGTGCTCGCCAACGGCACCTACGTGCATGCCAACGACACGTCGTATCCCGAGGTGTACTATGTCAGTAGCTCCCCCCATTCTCACCTCACTCTTGGATATCCACCCGCAAATAAGTATGCTGACGCACTACCCAGGCCCTGCGTGGAGCCGCCGACGCGTTTGGCGTCGTGGTCAACTTCTACCTGCAGACATCACCGGCGCCGCCCGATGTGGTCAACTGGAGCTTCTCGTTCCCACAGGCGCTGGCATCAGCGGAAGCGGGCGTGCTGGCGTTCAAGGGAGTGCAGAATTTCGCGCTAAACGGATCCGTGGTCGACGGCAAGCTGGGGTTCGGCGTCACCATTGGCGGCAACGGCGCGTCGTTCAGCGTGCACGGCACCTATTTTGGCCCCGTGGCTACCTTCAACGCCACCGTCGCGCCGGCCCTGCTTGCGCAGCTGCCGTGGCCGCCGGCCAGCGACAGCTCGGTGCAGGCCGTCGACTGGATCACGTCGTTGACGCTGCTGGGCGGCGCGCCAACGCTGGAGGTCCCGCTGCACGGCGTCACGGACCGCGACAATTTCTTCGCCAAGAGCGTCACGACGACGGAGCCGTTTTCTGACGAGGCCATCCGTAAGTTTTTCCAGTATATTCTCGATAATGGCGTGGGGTCGAAAGCTCCCGTCGACTGGTTCTCTATTATCAACCTGTACGGCGGACCCGGAAGCGCCATTACGCGCAAGAATGAAACGTTTGCCGCATACAGCGGTCATGACGACCTGTGGGTGATTCAAAATTGTGAGCTTCCCCTGTCGTCTTCCCTGGTGGATTCGTGATTAATATTGGGGTGTATACAGACGGCAACGTCGCGGTTAACGGCAGCTTCCCTTCGGCCGGCCTCGACTTCATCAACGGGCTCAATGACGCCGTGACCAGCGAGGTGCTTGGGTTCGGTGCCTACCTCAACTACGTCGACCCCACTTACAATTCCACCCAGGCCCACAACCTGTACTATGGCACGGAGCTGTACGAGCGCCTGAGCACGTTGAAGCACATCATCGACCCCCTGAATCTCTTCTCCAACCCGCAGTCTATCTGGTAATTCGACTTTGGCTCTTGAGGGTCGAGGTTGGTGCCCGGTGCGACACATACGAAGCGGGTCTGGCAGTCTGGTCGCTAGCTGGGGCCGATCCGTGGTAGGCAAAGTAGACCCAATATAAAAGAGCATAAAAAGGCCGTTCAGAAAGCTGTATCTCATAACCGAGCTCAATCACGTCTCGCCCGTCTTTCCACATCTAATTCGAAAGAAAGAATACCCCGGACGTAGTTGAGGTGGCAATTAAGTCCGGTTAATAAGAGGGGGAGCAAGACAAGAATCACGAGTCATTACCTAGTAGATCAAACTAACTAAAACTAACTCACTTGATAGGTGAGCGTCCATGCTCTCTACACCCCTTGACCTTCGTTTTGGGTACGCTGGTCAAAATTTCCTATTATCTTGTCTGGCCCGTGATCAAAGTTGACAGTGGCTTGAAGGGTCTTGAATTGTCTGTCCCCCTCCAATCTAATAATATAGGAAAGAAGGCCTTTTATGCTTCCAAGAAAAGGGCAAAGGAAACCTAGTTCAAGAGTCTGTTCAGTCGTACGACGTAAGGGACTCAGCCGTAGCAAGGGAGAAAAAAGAGGGCATTCGGAAGTCCGGGAGCCCGAAAAAAGGGATCAGGGCTGAAAGTAACGATTGAAGGGATATGCAGGGATATGCAGGGATATGCAGGTATGTGACTTGACAATGTGGCTCAAAAGTGGCTCAAAAGTGGGCGACATCTTGAAATCGGGAAGAATACGACAAGCCGCATCTCCAGCTCGCACCTAGGCGATTTGTTAAATATCGATTCAATTTCAAACCAGAGGATATTTAATATCGTCTAAAAAATTTTCGCGTACCTTTTCGTAATAAACGCGAAAAAGAATGTATCGAGAAGAAGTGGGTTCAGAACTTGGTCAAACGACAGTAACTAATTGCAAAAACGCGTATTAATTGAAGCTGCGACTTTCAGTGGCTCCCAAAAAAACCAGACCTTGCTAGCCTTATTAGGTTCTCGTTTAGGCTTCTGCGCAATATTGCATCCCGGGTTGCAGTTTCCACAACTCGGACGAGACTAGACGCAGCTTCCAGAACAGCTGCTGCAAATGCTCCTCGCTCTTACCGCAACGAATCATAATTAAGGCCCGTGCGGAAGCTTTGGGTCTATGCTAGACTAGGTAAGTAATTGACCCAAACACACAAGCAGTCAGGCTCTGGCGCACACCGCCCACTCAACCCCGCCGTTATGGCCGACGGCGAGGCATATTCGCCGGCAGATTGGGCGGCCAGACAGAGCCTGGCCTGGTTCTCCACGAAACGCGCATCCACAACGCAGTTGGACGTCTCTCTCTCTCTCTCTCGCGCGCGCGCATTACCACTTCGTTTAATAGTTTACCTCCCTCGAGAATCTGGTCACCTTCATCAGCCCTTTAGTATCCTGATCATGTCGTTTGGGTGGTCGGTAGGCGACATTGTCGCAGCCTCGTCGCTGCTCAACAAGGTCCGCATCGCGCTGAAAGACAGCGGGGGCGCTTCGTCGGACTATCAACAAGACTCGGCATTTCTGCAGACTCTTTCAGCCACCCTAAGGCACCTCGACGCCTTCCAGGCTGGCTCTCAGGCCCTGGAAGTGGAACATTCCGACGGCCTGCACGAACTTTGCGAGCAGATTGACAGGCCATTGCAATCGTTCCTGGCTCATATCAGCAAGACTTTCGACAATGGCCTTGGAGCCGCGTCCTCCAAGTCCCGACTTGCTTCCGTCCCTCGCAAACTCCAATGGGCGCTCAGTGCCTCAAAAGAGGTCAGGAAGCTGCGTGACAGGATTGCCGGGCCTCTGACCGCAATCCTGGTAATACTCAGCCAGCAAATCGTGTATGCATACTTGTCATTCTAAGGCGGCTCACGCGCTCACATGGAACCTAATGGCTTATTCCCGATAGTCAGCAAACCCTTTTGCTACCCGGAGAGATTCAGTCTCGCGTCTCGGTCGCCATCGAGTCCGCGCTGGAAACCAAGCTGTCCCAAACACTCGACAGCAAACTCGCAGTCATGATGGACACGCAGTCGGAATCTTTGCTCGCCGTCACGAATAATCTCCAGGACATTCTTCACGCTTCTCAAAGTAGCCGCAATGATCAAGCTCAGTCCTCGGAGTGCCTTCAGACAGCCAATTCCTTACTTGACGATCTCAGAACATTGATGACCACCCATACCCAGATACTCGAGGGCGTAAAGGAGTCTACAGAGGCCAATAGCCGCCTTGTACGAAAGAAGCAAAATACACCGTCTGTCAGCGTTCGTGGCCAGGTTGCCGGCATTCACAACAAACTCGACCAGCTAAGCTCTCCCGTCGCAAATATCCAGCTTGCTTTCAGACGCCTTCCCGCCGACGCATTCAACCCGATTCAAACCTCTAACAACCTATCATACTGTCGTAAAATTAGCTCCAGCTGCAAACTCGAGTACGCTTACGGCAAGTCAACCCAAATTGCGGCTCAGACGGAAGCTCCCCCGGCCCCCGCTGCACAATGGCCAGACAATTTTCACGCCCGCGAGGGCGCGACTCAGTCTTTCTCCCTTTCTGTCAGGTCCAATGACGCCCCCGACACCATACCCGTCGACGCGACGCACCTGGAGACCGTGGACCATAACGGCCGACAGTACCAACGCTATGCGGTGGAAAATGGCATATATTTTGCTCCAGTCGATGAAGTGAGTAATTAGCTTCCGTCCTTTTCTGTCCCATATCCGCGTTAATGATTCATGCTGGCAACCAGGACGAAGTTGAGCGCCTCAGCTACATGCACCGCGTCTTTGAAGCGATGTTCGATAACAGACTCATATTCCCTCCTGTGCCACGTCCGCGAAGAATACTAGACTGCGGCTATGGATGTGGGTCGTGGGCAATAGGTGTCGCCGAGCAGTACCCCAATTGCGAGGTTTGTTGTCTCCGTCGCCTTTCCTCCAGCCCGCCCTCGCCCAGCTGACGGTATCCCCAACGTAGGTTATTGGAATAGATGTGTACCCGTACCCGATTCCAAATGTTCTTCCTCCCAATCTGGATCTGCAAGTGGACGACCTCAATAGCCCGTAAGACACCGGATCAGCATCTCCACAGCACCAGCCTGATATTATCAAGCACTAACGACCAGACAGCTCAACCTTCCCGGCCAACCACTTTGATATGGTGCACAGCAGAATGATGTCAGGCGGTATCCATTCAAACCGTTGGGCCGGCTACATGAAAGACATATTACGCGTCCTACGGCCAGGGGGCTGGTGTCAGATGGTTGAAGTCTATTTCAATGCCCAATCTGATAACGGAACACTAACTAAGAGTATGTCATGCAGAGGCCCCCCCATTGCGCGTGCACTAATTGAGGGAACAAGATCACGCGCTGCAAGTGTGGTCTCAGAGATATCTAGAAAGTACGCAACCGTACAAAGATCCTCGGGCGCCACTCCGCTTGCGGAGCCGGATGACTGAGGCAGGATTCGTCGAGGTCGAGTCACGTTTAATCACATTGCCCCTGTGCGGCTGGTCCAATGGTAAGGTGATCAGTTGGCGCCTGGCGGTTGCGGGCTGACACGGTGACGAAATAGATGCCCGAGACAGGGCGGTCGGCGATGCAAACCGACTGAACACGCAGCGCCTCCTGTCCTCGCTAGCGGAATACCCATTGTCAACGATGCTGGGGTGGGTCTGACAGCTGACAATAAAGCCACTGCAGCCTCAATCCAAGCATTGTATGCTGACGGCGAAACAGCATGTCGAGCACAGATATTGCTCTCCTCGTAGCCCAAGCCCGCGCTGAAGCTGACAACCCAGCTTTCATGGTAATTATGGATTAACTACTATGATGACCCCATCCCATCCGCCCTTTTCTTTTTTATCCCTCGATGGTCAAACTAGAGCAACCGCTAATTTTGACGTGACCTTTCCAGGCCTACTTTCCCGTGTAAGTGCCCCCTCCCTCTCCACCCCTTCCTTGAACCCTATCGATAATGTGGCTGGCGAGGTTGAACATGGCCCAGATACCTCTGCATCGGCCGAAAACCGTACGGCTATCGAGCACCTAGAGATGGGAAACACAAGCCCCGGCGAAGCCCAAGCGTTCCGAGTGTGGCGTAGAAGCTAATTATCTGCGACGGTGATGGCTCAAATGTTTTGCATAAAATCACCCCGTTTTGGCGACATTTCGGCTGTGGCTCAAATGTTGAGGCCGCCATCTTGAAGGGTCTAGAGACAAAGATTGGTTCAAGGCATAGGGGTTATAGCTCGATTTATTGGGCTCGGTATTTTACAAGCAGGTCTCAGTTTTGGGCCTTTTCATTCGACCAGCTTCAGTCACATCTTTTGTGACATCACAGCAAGTCCCTGGGCAGGGGCTGCGAGGTATAAGGTGTCAACTGGGCCAGTGACGAGAGCAATAGCCGTGAAGCGCGACATGATGTAAGCAAAACGGAATCTAGGAGGCCACGGCAACGACACGAAAGACATGAAACCAGAAATGCGTATCCCGTTATTGATCGACCAATCACATGTCCATGCCGGGAATCTTCACGAGCCCTATCGTGGTTGGTTTTGTTAGTAACATGTTTCCATTTCCCGTCTTGAGAGAAAAGAAAGAAGAAAGAAAAGAAAGAAGAAAGAAAAGAAAGAAGAAAGAAAAAAAAACTCACATCCGTCAACATCCTCGGCAATATTCTGCGGCAGCGTGCAGCGCTGGGCCTCCTCGGACGTCTGCGTGCGCAGCTCCTTGCACACGGCGTTGCCGCAGTGCGCGTTGAGCGCGCGCTGCAGCGAGTCGCCCTTCCACCCAAACACGTAGTCGCCGTGCTGCGAGTATCCGTCGCTGTGCAAACGTCAGTATCCACACGCCGCTAATCGCAGCTAATGTGCTCTAGGGACAAGACTTACTGGTCGCCCGTGCTCCACACAAACGGCTGCGATCCGTCCTCGGGCCAGATGGACTTGTCGTTGAAGGCCCGGGTCTGCAGAGGGTGTCTGTGTCAGCAACGTGGTTATAGGGTTTGGCTAGATCTAGACATGAGAACTTACATCCCACATGACCTCGTACATAAGCTGGGGTAGGCGCACGGGGTGCGTGGGCGGGCAGGTGCCGGTAGACTCGAACGAGCCCGTGGCCGGGTAGGCGACGTGGCTCTTGTGGTCGGGGCTGTCGGTGTTCTTGCCGTCCCAGCAGGTGGGGAAGGTGATGGTGGTGCGGATGCCGCCGTCGCACGACCGGGGCGGGAAGGTCTGCGTGTCAGACCCGGTGCAGGGGGCGCCGCCGCGGTCGCCCGACTGCGACAGGCAGCGGTGGCACAGCTGGCGCTGCATGCCCTTGGGGGTGTCAAGGCCGGCGTCGCCGACGAGCATGCGGAAGCCGGGCTTGAAGGCCGTGACGGTCGTCTTGCCGTCGTACGGTGGGATGTAGTAGACGGTCACGCCGCCGTCGGTACGGAGGCCGGCGTTGGGGAACTGACGCACCCGCTTGTACGTGCCGTTGCGCGCGCGGAAGTACATGACGGCGGTCCAGTAGTTGGAGAAGTCCTCGGAAAAGGTGCACGACGTGCACGACGAGTCCTTGACCAGGTCGTGCGTGGCCGGGTCCATGCTGACGTTGAACGAGTTGCCGCCGACGATCTGGTGGACGTGCGGCGACATTGGTGCCCCCGGGTTCACCAGCGGATCCAGCCGGCCGATCAGCAGCTGAGAGCACCCGAACCGGATCATCTGCTGCGCTGCCGCCGCCTGCGCCAGCGCCGCCAGACCAAGGGCCGTCTTCCACTGCATCTTGACAGGTTTGACACGAGAGATGTCGGGCTATCCTGGTGCTGCTGAGCCTGGTGGACAGAGGGGAAGGAAAGAGAGGCTGCAGACCGAGACAGGCTTTGCGACGAACCCGGAACACTGGTGGACGGGCAGGCAGGGGAAACAGAGATATCAAAACACCCCGGCCGTCACTTATCACGACCCGACTCCCTCGCCAATCCACTAATTCGCCGACTGTTAATCATTAGCACGGCATCCCGGTCAGGATAAAGCCAGTGCCAATGCCGCTGCCCGCCCTCGAGCTGGGCAGAGGCGATGCTGGCGCATATTGGCTTGGTGCCGGCAGATGCGAAGGGGGGGTGTTCGGCGGTGGGGGACGATGCTCATCATTCTCTTTCTCTCTGTGGGCGGTTTAATCTTCCGAATCAATATAGCGTCGAAGGTTCCCCCGCCTTCGTCGCACAGCGAGGGCAGCGGCCCGGCTGCCACGGGGCAATCTGGTAGAATTCGGGCTAAACACGAGATGCAGAGAGAATGCAATTCCTGTTCCCGCCCACCTCACCCTCGCCGCACTAGATCACACACACCACAGGCCGCCGCGCTTGCGTCCCGGGACGGGTTGAAGACGGAAAAATCAGGCTGGATCCCCCCATTCCCACACGATACCATGTACAGCCCAGATAAGCTGAGTGTTCTAGAAGACTCGACGGTGGGCCGCTGGTGGGTATCTTTATTTTTTCGTGGGCTTGCGCCTGTCCCGTGTTCGAGGGAGGGAGAGTGCCGGTAAACCCCGATCAGGGTATTATTTCAAGGGCGGGCGGGCGAGGAAGGGGACGGACGGTGTCATCGGATGGCCACTTGCCAGACGGCAAAATAGGGCTGGCTGGCTGGCTGCTGGCTGGCTGGCTGGCTGGCTGGCTGAGCTCGGAAAGCGAATCCAGCACCCTGGGCACAGGTGGGAACAGCCATGTCCGGGTCTGGTACGGCCAATGGCAAAACCCATGGCAAATTCTGTTTGCGAGCAGCCGCCGAGATGACGGATGAGCCGAGCTTGAGCTCGCCTGTCCCCTCACTCGGCCGCTGCCGCGGCCGTGACTGCAAACACGGTGGTGCAAGTCCCATCCCATGTGTTATATACCCGGTACCCAGGACGCCAGGGCCGCGTTGGACGAGATCTGACCCTTGTCCGCGACCAGCACTCCTCTCGCGTTGTGCATGCTATGGTCGAAACCCCCCATCCCTCTCTCTCCCACCGCCCAAGCTCAGCTTCACGATGCGAAACGGCGTAGCAGCAGTGAGTAGTCTAGCCGTAGCGGCGGCGTGGCTGGCGCCGGGGGCTAGCGGGGCGCGGGTGTGCGGCGCGACGGCGGCGTCCGAGACGTTCCAGTACCGCTTCATCGAGGTGCGGTACGACGGACCGGACCCGAACAAGAGCAGCCACCTGTCGACGATCGCGGCCAGCCTGGGCACGAGCTCGACGCCGCTGTACGAGTGCGTGGCGCAGTGGCCCGAGACCTGGGCCGGCTGGTTCGAGGGCGGCCCCAACATTGTGTGGTCCGACTGCATCTGGACCGGCGCGGGCTCGGGCGCCGACAAGACCGTCTCGTTTGCCGTCGACTGGAAGAAGAAGACGGTCTACTTGTCGCACACGTTTGCCTGCTCCGACAAGCGCGGGTGCGTTGCTCTTTAGACATGTCATACATCCTATCTACACGCAGAGATCCTATCTACACGCAGAAATACTATCTACACGCAGAGAAAAGGTCAAAGGCGAAAGATGCTAACAAGTCCCGACCAGATCTGACGGCCTGGCCACGGGCTCGCTGAGCCTCGACTTCAACTGCACGACAGCCGACGGGTCGAGCTTCTGCGTGCCCAAGAGCACGAGCACGGGCGACCGGCCGACGCTGCGGGTCAGCACGACACTCAGGACGACCGTCGGGGGGGGCGCAGCCACGACACCGACGTCGTGCCAGGCCGGCGCCAAGACGTACCAGTCGTGGCGGCTGGACAAGTGGCTGCGGCAGTACCAGATGGCTCCCGGGTCGTCGGCGCCCGACTCGACGCGCCCGCTGCCCGCCGACACGGGCCCGTCGTTTGCGCTGACCAACCTCGCCGACGGCAGCGCGTTCAGCTGCGCGCCCTCAGGCCAGAAGAATGGCACCTTCGAGGGCACGTGCAAGTCGGCAGCGGCCGCGACCGGCACGACGGCCGCGTTCACCTTCGACCCCGTGCTGAACATGGTACAGGTGTCGCAGCACTGGGACTGTGGCGATTCGTAAGTGATGATGCCTGCGATCCGTGACTTGGTGTTTTTCTTGTTTTTTTTTTTCTGACAAGCTGCCGTGAATAATCAGCTCGTTCGATGCCGTGGGCGTCGAGTTCATGCAGGCGGCGTGCGACCGCAACTTCAACAGCGACGTGTTTACCTGCACCTCGGACGCCGTGTGGGTTGGTACGCAGACGTTTTAGGGGGGGTTCTTGGGGGTGTGAGAGGCAAAAGGGGCATGTTGACTATTGTTTAGGTATTACCATGCCAAAAATAGGTTGCCAGGGTAAATAAGCAAGACATTCTCCTCCTTTCCTTTCTCTCTTCCTGAGCTCTTGTACTTGTTGGATGAAAATTGAAAATCATTCGCTCGTCTCATCTCATTGCCATCCCAAACTGAGATATGCCGCATGCCAATTACAATCACGCCTTCCAGGGCGCCAGCAGCCCCTCGAGCTGCTCATGCCTCTTGAGCGCGTCCTCAAACGTGACCTGGCCACCTTTGCCCTCGGAAATAGCCTCGTATATGGCGCCGATGCCGCGGGCGAAGATGGGCAGCTCCTCCTGCCAGGGCAGCCACTGCCAGGAGATTAGCTCGACGGCGCCGGTAGCGAAGTCGTACAGCTCGACGGTGGGCGGGAAGTCGTTGATGACGGAGATGGTGGCCGACTTTTCCGACGTGACCCTGATCTCGCCCGTCTCGCCGGCCAGCGTCCACGTCAGCGCCGGGTCGCCGGGGAACTGCTGGCCGCGGCGGTAGCGGTAGTGCAGGGACGCGGCGTGCGGCGCCACGATCGCCGACGGCGCCAGCGTGCCGCTGATCAGGATCAGGTCCGGCACGTTGGACGGCGCAGTCCCGATGGCCGCCCCCGTCGCCGCGTCCTTGATCGTCACGGTCGGCCGCTGCAACGTGAACTGCGCCTGCGGCGACTCCACCTCACCGACGACGGACTGCACGAGGTCGATCACTACAACCGCACACGTTAGTCAATCGCACACGTCAGTTTACAACCGCACACGTCAGTTGACAACCGCACACGTCAGTTACAACCGCACACGTTAGGTTACTTCTGCTCTCCTGCGTCCTCTAGATGGACGGGCCTGGCTTACAGTGCGCCGCGCCGATGGAGTAGATGTGGCCGCCGACGTCGCGATCGAGGAAGTAGGAGAGGGTGTTGGGCACGGCGTCGCGGTCGTTAGTGCCGCCAAAGGCGCGGACCTCGACGCTAAGCAGCTTGCCGATGCGGCCGGCGTCGAGGGCGGCGCGGACGGCCTTGGCGACGGGAGAGAGGCGGCCCTGCAGGCCGACGGCGCTCTTGGCGAGCACGCCCTTCTCGCGGGCGAGGTCGGCCAGATCGCGGGCGTGGGCAGCGTCCTGGGCCAGCGGCCACTCGACGAAGGCGGCTTTCCCGGCGGCCACGCTGGGGCGGATGACTGCGTGGTGGACGTCGACGCGCGTGTTGACGACGACGAGGTCGACGTCCGCGTCGGCGGCAAGCGCGTCGGGGTCGCCGTAGGCCTTCGTCGTGGCCGGTAGTTCGTAGGCGGCGATAGCCGCCTTCGCCGCGTCGACAGACGAGTTAAGCAGCGCCACGATCTCGAAGCGCTCTCGTCCCCGCGCCGACAGGAGATATGGCAGGTGGGCACGGCTGGCCCAGGCAGTCTTGGCCGATGCCGAGAGGCCGACGATGGCGACGCGGATGGGTGCCATGGCGTGCGCGTTAGCTTGCTTCCGGGGTTAGGGTTATGGCTTCAGTGCTGGAGGTCGACGATGAAGGGTCAAGGGGCTCGGAGGTTGTTGCGGAACAGCTGTGTTGAGGTAGAGGAACGGGAACGGCTTGGAGCCTTGAGGTTGTGAATATTTGAGGTTGTGAATATGATAGTTAGAGACGAAAATGCGCAAACAAAGACGCCTTATATCTTAATATTCACATTCCAAACCCCGATCACGAATGCCTCTTTAGGCAATGCCGTCATTGCCAATTACTAATTGGAATCCGAGGTGATTCGCAATCCAACGGCAGTGAGCTTAATTACTTGGCAGCTCCCCCGAGTTTGCCTAGCCAGCGCCACAAGAATGGCAAGACCCCCCTCCCGGCCGAATTCCGCCCGCTAAGGTAATTTGTAAGCCTGTAATTACGTTAGTAAGTAGGAATGGATATGGCGCAATTGGTTGCACCCGACAACCGGGCTGCTTGAACCTCCAACCTTGCTGTTTACGGTTTACATGCGCTGCGTTTCGGCGTTTTAATTAGCGGCAAACCAGAAGACATGATTCGACAAGGCGATCACCATTCGCTGAAACAGGGTTTTCCTTCTCCCTTCTCCTTTTTCCATTTTCTCGTCTTGTTTTGTTTTTCTCTCGAAGTAGCTTCCTAGTTCCGGTATCTCATTCCACCCGCCCATTCAATTTCTCCCCAACAGGTATTCCAGTCGTCCCGATCACGGGTACACTAAGCCGTTAAACCCGCCAAGTTTGCCCTAGCCACTATCACTGAAGCTCGGGTGGCGGTCCCGACTCAGGGAGATCCAGCCGATCGACTGCGGGATGTGCAGGATATAGACTATAACGCTGTAGACAGCCCCAGCCGCGGCGGCAGAGCCCAGGGGACAAATTAGAAAGCCTAGGGACGCCTGTCAGTAGTGGTCTTGGTCAATGACAGTACTTGCTGGTCTCACGGCTTACCGTTGGTACGAGCAACTTGGGCGAATACTGCTCCTCCAATCACGTCGAATCCGATACCGGCAAGCGCGGCGAGTGCACTAACGATGAAGAGAGACAGGCTGATGGCATTACTACTTACCCTTACGGCGTCGCCCACTATGAGAGAACGGTCTGTTGCCCAGAGTCAGACCTCTGGGCAGCTAGCATTTGTTTTGTCTGGCTGGTGCAGCGGTAGCTCACGACAAACAGTGTACAGCATTCGGTAACTTTCTACCCGACACCTGGCAAAGAAAGTACGCAGTTCCAAAGGCAATACCCTTCAACGAAGCTGAGCACGACTCGCCACTCCACCAGTAAGTCGGAACCACCAGCACCTCCGTCCGGGTTTCAGGACTTCACCTCGGAAGAAGGAACAGGGCCGGCAGCGACGCTAGAATTCCTCTCGCACCCCCTGGTATGCAGCACCAGACACCGGCAGTTCTCTCAATCCCGCCCAACCTGCTTCGTCATTGCCGCGTTGGTGAAGAACAGTCGCGAGGTGGATGACTACAACAACTAAAAGCTGTTCAAAACGGAGAGTGAATGCCTACGCCAGGCTGTCGGAACTATCCCTAGGCCTCCGTTTCGAAAGCTGTCGTTGTCGACAAGGCAGGCAGGATAGCTGGCCCTGTTCGGACTACCGTACCTATTCATCAGAGATTGAGGCTCAGAAAGGCTCAGAACTCGCTCGTCTCCGAGAGTGCCGCGTAAAGTTGTCGTTAGGTATAGAATAAGGTAGCACTATGGTATGCGTATATGGCGTATATGGCGCGTATATTCCGCAGGGCGAGTTATTTCCTCGTTGCGTTGTCTCGATGCAACATTGAGAGGACGTTTTGCTCGGGCTGCGGCACAGTCTTCTCTTCGCGTGTTCGCATCCGGTCTTCCCGTCTCGTTCTTGCCTGGCGTTCTTCGATGGCGGCGTTTGTCCGTCAATCTCCACTCGGCTAGCTAACTGCGGGGCTAACTCCACACCTTTGAAATAGACTTTGGCCAAGCCATCACCATACTGGCAAGAGCTACATGTAACTCGTTCCTGATGAAATAGCCATCTTCAAACAATAAAACTGCTCAGGAGCCCCCCAACAACCGGGTAATTCTTGAACTCACCTCACCCCTGCTCAGGTTCTAGAACTAATCCGGACTCGGCCAGAAAAAAAAGTATCGGGGCGACTATAGAGGTAATTACCGAACGGGATCCCCCGCCTTCGGAACAGTCAGTCTATCCAGACGAAGCCAATAGCCAGTCTATCCCAGACGAAGCCAATAGCTAATTACCTAGCTAATTACCTAGCTACCTAGCTAATTACCTACCTACCCCTTTCCAAGCATAGCAATCTCAGGCCTGAGGTTGAGCCAAAATGGCGCACCACACGACATCAGCGGCCCCGTCGCCGCCGGACCTGCGGATTCCCCCGTCCAGCAGCGTGGTCGATGTCTCAATCATCAACACGACGGCTCGCATCACAGGCATCCCAACGGCCATGTTCTTCGGCCCGCCAATTGAGGGGCACCAGGAGCTGGCTGTGCCGTGCTTCGCCTTCCTGGTTCAGCACCGCGACTCGGGCCGCACGCTCTTGTTCGATCTTGGAATCCGCAAGGACTGGCAGAACCTCAGCCCTCTCATAGGCTCCACGCTCAAGGCCTTCGGCTGGAAGATCACGGTCGACAGGGGCGTGCGCGAGATCCTCGACGACGCCGGCGGCATCGACACGGCCGCCATCGAGGCCGTCGTCTGGAGCCACCACCACTTCGACCACATCGGCGACATGGCCACCTTTGAGCCCGCCACCGCTCTCATCGTCGGCCCGGGCTTCAAAGACAAGCTGCTGCCCGGCTACCCCGGCGACCCGGACTCGCCGTTCCTCGAGACCGACTACTCCGGCCGCGACCTGGTCGAGCTCGACTTTGCCCAGGGCGACTCGGGCAACACGACGAAGTGGAAAACGCTGACCATTGGCCACTTCGCCGCCATTGACTACTTTGGCGACGGCTCCTTCTACCTACTCGACGCGCCGGGCCACACGGTCGGGCACCTGTGCGGGCTCGCGCGCGTCACGGGCAACGGCGACAGTGCCGGCAACTCTCGCTCGTCCTTCATCCTGATGGCCGGCGACGCCTACCACCACATTGGCGAGATCCGGCCAAGCCAGTACCTGCCTCTGCCGCGCGACATCTCGCCGAGCCCATTTACGCCGCACACGCCCGGCAGCACGTGTCCGGGCGACCTATTCGCCGCTCTGCTGCCCCACGGCCGGGAGCGCCCCTTCTACGAGACCACGAGTGACCCCGAGAAGTCGTTCCACTACAGCCTTGACGACCTCACGCGCACCATCGAGAAGCTCCAGGAGGCCGACGCCCACGACACCATCTTTCTCGCGGCCGCCCACGACGAGTCCCTGCTCGACGTCGCGGCCTTCTTCCCGGCGTCGACGGCCAACGGCTTTCTCAAGCAGGGCTGGGTGCACAAGGCCCGCTGGATCTTTTTGCGCGACTTTGCCAAGGCCGTGGGACGAGAGAGTAAGACTCGTTTGTAAAGGGGTCTGGATTGCCTCTTCTCGTTTCGATCAATCCTGAGACCGTTCACCTGACAGGCTTGGAATAAATAGCCGCTTAGATTTTATATAAACCCCGAGAGTCAGTGCATCAAGAAGAGAATCAAGGACAGCAAAAAGTCACTTAATCAAGGTAGGGCAAGTACTGTGTCACTGCGGTATGAAAGATGCTCAAAGCTAGACTCTCACAAATACTCACCTTGTATTGGCTTATTCATGAATTGATTCCAGTTTGGCCGCATTCTTTCCTTCAAAACCTCTCAGCTGCGGTGTCAAGGCGGAACGAAAACTGGACCGGGTGTTAACAGAGTCAAGATAACACCTAAAGCTCCCCCCTAATAAAAGGAAAAATGTGGCTATTTCTGGCCACCTTCTCGCCGCGTGCCTTCTCCCTCGCCCAGCAAAGAACACGACACGACACGGCGCGAGAGCCATTTTCGCTTTTGAAGCCAAGGCCAGCCCGCGGCCGGGCTTCCCCACGATATCATAGGCACCTTAGATATGCTACCCCAGAAAATGCAGCCGTTGGAAACAGGCAAAAGCCCCGCAAGCGCCGGGAGGCGGCAGGTTAAAAGGACTGCTGCAGATTTGACTGCCTGCAAGCGTGCCATGGCAGGCTGTGCACGCCTCTAATAGAAAAAAAAGCGTCCCCAGCGTGTGCAAAGGTGGGCGAGCGGCAGCGGAAGCGTCGACACCCGGCCCAATCGAGGTGAGTCGCTCCGCGGGACGCATATTACACTGCTTCAGTCCGTGATTGGAAGACCCTCCTGTTGCCTAACCACGTGCGTCTAGTCGAGCCTCTTAAGCAGTTTGAGCTGGTAATTAGATGTGACTACACGGGCGGGCAAATTTTTCTTAAGCCGCAGCCGGGGTCTGGAACCTACACCTACCTACTGGCCGCCGTGGCATTGCTTTCTACAATTATAGTGCACGCTGTCGTGAGGAGAGTGACAGAAAAGGGGCTAATAATACACTAGCCGTCCGAGCGGGCAAGGCACCAGACTGCAGTTGCGTCTAGCGAGTCTATTCCAGACACGGACGAGCCATGTGGCACGTTGCTCGGCGCACGAACTTGGACGTGTCGATATTCTAACGAGATGAAGTCAAGACGGTGAGGGTGGGCAAGCTGCACCGGATGCTGCTGCTTCCAGATAAACCGACACGCTCTCCACCTTGTCTCTGTCTGAGTGACCATCCAAGCCTTCTGCCAGCAACTCTAGCGAGATTGGTGAGTGAGTCAAAGCGCGGCCACCAGCGAATATAAAGACAACACGCTCAAGTGCTGTGAGGGCTATGTATCCTCGGTCTACAGAGTCCGTTCAAGCCAAATAAGAGCCCTTGCCTCAAGGAGAAGACGACGCCAGCCCAAGAAACCATGTTGCTCCTCCTCGTCGTGCTCTGCTTCGGGCAGAGCGCCCTATCCCTGCCGCCGCCAGCCCAAAAATTCCATCAGGAACCTCGCGCCAGCAAGGTCGATTGGAACGCTCCGCGACCCGGCCACGGCGGGTTCCTGGCGAAGAGGTCGGAACTGCACTCGGCCGAGCTCTTCAGCGACCCGCCGCGGCCGCTGCTATCCACCGCCGCCGTTGGCCACGCGCCCCGAGACAGCCCGTGGACACAAAAGCGGGCCACGTCGGACCGGTGGGAGAACCTCAACGGCAGCGCCGCGTGGTACCAGGCACCCGTGTCGTGGGGCGGGTCCCGCATGGACCTGTATCAGATAGGCAAGGCGGACAAGCGGTGCCAGCACAAGAGCTGGGGCAGCAGCAGCGCCAGCAACAACAACAACAACAACAACAACAACAACAACAACAACAACAACAACAACAACAACAACGACAACAAATGGACGTCCTGGGAGGACCTGGGCGGCACATTCGCGTCGGCGCCGGCGGCGTGCAGCCGCAAGAAGGACAACAACCACGTGTTCGGGTCGGGCACCGACGGCCAATGCTGGCATCGCACATACAACAGCGGGGCGTGGGGCGCGTGGCAGGCCATGGGCGGCGCGGTGCAGCACTCGCCCTCGGCGTGCTCTTGGGGCAAGGACCACGCCGCCGTGTACGTGTCGTCGGCGACCGACGGCCAGTGCTGGTACCGCCGGTACGACGAGCCGCCCGCTTCCTCCAAGACAGCACCCGGCTGGGGCGCCTGGGAGGGCCTCGGCGGGTACCTCGACGGCCCGCCCAAGGCCGTCACCTGGGGCCCGGACCACACGAGCATCTTCTGCAAGGGCCAGGACGGGCAGGTGTGGCACAAGCCGTACGGCATCAACATCACCACCACCACAACAACAACAACAACGACGACGACGACGACGACGACCACCACTACTACTAGCAAGAGCGCGTGGGGCGAGTGGGAAGCCCTTGGCGGTTCCCTCGACGGGACGCCGGCGGCGTGCGCGTGGGACGGGCGCATGGACGTGTTCGCCAAGGGCAGTGACGGGGCGTGCTGGCACAAGACGTACAAGAACACGACGACGGCGGTGACGGCGTGGAACGCGACGGCGCAGGCCAACCAGACGACGGTGACGACGCTGCCCAAGTGGGGGTCGTGGGAGAACCTGGGCGGCAAGCTCAAGGACGGCAAGCCGCCCGACGTGGTGGCCGTCGACGGCCGCATGGAAGTCTACATCACGGGCGACGACAGCGCCATGTACCGCAAGACGTGGCAGAACGACAAGTGGTCCGCCGGCTGGGAGGCCATGGGCGGCAGCGTCGACTCCAAGCCCAACGCCGTGGTCTGGGACGGCGGCAAGGTCGACGTGTTCGGCACCGGCGCGGATGGCAGCTGCAAGCGCTGTTTCTCGTGAGCTGCCGCGTGCCTGTCTTGTTGCTCTTGAGCTTGCAAGGCCATGAACATGATGTCATAAAGGCTATATGCAAGGCCATGAACACGATGTCATAAAGGCTATATGCATTTGTATTTCAACATGCAGACAATCGCCAATGTGCTTTGTTACCTAGGTAGATATATTCGTATCCAATGCCAAGTCCATGCCAACCCCCACCCCCTTTCCCTTCCTCCCTTCCCTTCCCCCCCTCCCTTCCCCTTCCTTCCCCCCTCCCCCTCGCCCCTTTATTTGTTGGTCAGATGGGCCACGCTCGCCTGCCTGTCGCGCGCCTCGGCCCGCACCAAAACCACAATGGCAGCGCAGGCGAGCACGATTCCGAACGGCTCGAGCACGGCCCTGACGACGGGGAAGCCGTCGACGGTCACGCGGTAGTCTGGCAGGAAGCCCGGCGGCGCAATGTAGTCGAACAGGGCGCCCGTGGCTTCATATCCCGCCACGAAGCTGTCCCACTGCGAGAAGCTCGTGACCACGGACCAGTTCCACAGCACGTAGTGTGCCGAGACGACAAGGTCGAAGAGCGTCGTCAGGAGCAGCCCCGCCATGGCAACAAGAAGCAGAACCTAGCAACGAGAACAAGGCATGGTTAGTAGACCACCTGGCGGAGTTGTCTGGGCCTTGAACTCACTGTGCGCTTCCCCATGTGCTCCGCCTTCCGCCCGACAACCCACGCGCCGAGCACCATAAACAGCAGTCCCAGCACAATAACAAGCGCAATAGCGTCGGCCGCCACGCCGATCTTGATCTGCGGGTCACGGGTGCGGAACACGGCGACATCCGCATCGCCGCCCTCGGGGTCGATCCACATGCGCGAAGCGACGTAGCCTGGCGCGAGCACGGTGTACTGGGTCGCCTTGAGGCGGTCCACCATACCAGCGTCCATGGCCAGCGCAAAGTCGCGGTCGCCCAGCCGCCATGACCACGAGTCCCTGAACACGTCCAGCGCACGAGCCGACACGAGGAAGTCCATGACAGCATACGCGACATTGAGCACGAGATACGCCGCCAGCCCGATCCAGAACAGCACGCGCACCGCGGCGCCCAAGCCCAGCCGCTGCCGGCCCTCCCCCCTCGCCACGGCGTGCGCGCCCGCCAGCAGCGCCGCCATGGCGAGCCGCTGCAGCAGCACGACGACGGACGCCTCATGGCGGTATCCGATGGGCACGTCGTTGCCGGCGAGCACGAGGCCGTAGCGCGTGCAGAGGAATGCGAACGCCGCGACGGACAGCAGCATGGCCGTGCGCAGAAGCAACACGCCGCCGCCGCGCGCGCCCTTGGCGAGCGGCCGCGCACCGCCGCATGTGCTTACTAGCAGCACCGCCAGCGCCACCGCCCAGATCGCGCCGACGACCAGCTGCCCGCGCACCTCGCTGTCCGACCACAGCGCCTGCCCGCGCTGCCCGTACATGAACTCCAACTCGCTCGTGCACGGCCAGTCGGCGTCGCAGCTTGACGATGAGGACGAGGACGACGAGCCCGAGCTGGACCCGCCGCCGCGCCGGGGTGCCATGGCTGTCCGGGTGTGTCGGTGCGGTGTCGGCTTGGGGCTCGCGGTGTCGGCTTGGGGTTCGCGTTGTCGATCTGCCTGTCTGTTTTATCGAACAATTTCAAACTCGATGGCTTTGGTTTCAGGGGGGTGGGGGGGGGGGGGTTAATGTAGGGAGAGATCCGATATCGTCACGAAAGGAGGCGGGGAGGTAAACAAAGCAGTATCCCCCCTAGAAACGAAACGAAACGAAACACGGAAAAGAAGCAGCAGCAGCAGTGGCTGCTCACCTGTGTGCGACGGGCGAGCCATATAAAATACCTGGCCAGGGGGCATATAAATAACCCTCCTTCCCTCCTGAGTCCCTCCCTTCACAGGGACACAGGCAACGGTTCTGTGCTCTTGGGGGGAGGGGGAGGGTTTCTTGGAAAGCTGAAACCCTGTGGCGGTCTTGGCGCGCAAAACGTTGTGGCTGTTCCTGCAGTTCTCATTCGCGATGTGTGCCCCCCGTCCCCGTCCCCGCGGGGCAAAGCGGCAGCAGCTGGGGGCCCAAAATCCCAATCCTACCCACTTGGCGGCCGGTTCATCTGGTCAGCGGTCGCTGGCCCGAGGATTGGTGGCGGAGCAAAAGATCCTTGGGGAAAATACCACCTGGTGCTGGAAAGTTTGCCCGATCTTACGGCTGTCTGGAGTCTTGGCGTTATTACTTTGTCTGCCGCTGTCAGATCTTGATGTGTTGTTCCATCTTCTTGGCGGACATTAGCAACAACCAGTGCTCTCTGCAGGGTGTTAATGGGAGGCTCTCGTAATGTCACAGGGTGGGATCGCAGCCGAGACTGCAGAGGCTGACTCAAGCCTGTTTAATGAGACTATACCGAGGTGATCCACAGGTTGGTGAGGTGATCCACAGGTTGGTGACTTGCTGATCAACAAGATAAATACTGGTACTTGGGAGTTGTGTCGCAAGTTCGTAACGACGGTCCCCCATCCCTTCTCTTCTCAAACCAAGCCCCCACCAAGGCCACAGCAGAGAACCAAAAACTTGCTCCCAAGCTGTCAATGGCTACTTCACACCGTGGCGTAATTATGTACATACATAGACACACCCACCCACACGCCGGGTATGTCATCCGGCGAGCCTCGGTGGTGCGTTTCCCTTCCAGCGTGTGCCGCTCTGCAGCCACAGAGCGCCACTTACAAACACGTATTTACGCCCCGTCCAAATTCTGCAGCTCTACAGGTGTACTGAGCCACGAGGGCACCAGCACGGGCAATGATCACTCGCGTGGGTGGTGTCTTGCTGACGTATGTGGACCACAGTAAGAAAATGTTCAGCAGAGGCTGAAGCTGTGACATCACATCATACATATACTTCTCTCCTGACCCGAGTGGACAGACATGCGAGACAGCAAGGTCCGGATTTAGTTACCTTGCACACATCGCAGAACTACACCACAGGACTATATTTTCACCACCAAAATAGAATGCACAACTTGCCTAACATCCACTCAACAACTGTTTAATTTTAAAAAAGACTAATTAGAACACAATAGTTAAATCAGAGAATGCGCGACGGCTATCCTGCGTGATAAAGATAATTCTCTACAACTACCTACCTCAGCCGATCCATCATCTACCCTTCACTTCGCTGTCACTTTGGGACTACGCCTGGCTTTGGCATTAGAAGGCATGCGTGGCTAGCTTGGCTATCAGTGCACCAGGTGGGAATGCAGTGCCTGGTGTCTGCAATTCTCGAAGCGCCGAGTGTTCCCTCGAGTCAAGATTGAACTAAATATGGGTGGCTGTGAGGTGATATGCATTGCAATGTGTTTCTAGGCGATAGCACCACATGTGCTTTTTAGTGATATCCCCGAGGCTTCATGGCACACCAAGCGGAATCTCCAAGGCGCATCACCTCCCAAAGTTAAGGCGCTCCACGAGTTGCGACCTACGCATCTTTCACCAAAGATACCAGAGCAAAACTCACCCACCAACTCGCATCGGGAACAGCCGAGTGCTTCAAATATTAGTTATCTATTTTTTTCTTTATTTCCCCGGTGCCGGGCAACTCGCCGAGTGGCTCAAAAATGGCTCCATGTGACAAGCAACCAGAAACAGAAGTGTACACGTAGATAGAATACATCCTCCAGAAAGAGCCTTCCGCGGCTGGGGCCCCAGACAGCGGCGTCAGCGCGCGTTTGAATAGATAAAAAAAGACAGAAAAGACCCCGAACATATCCATCGATAATCGCCAGCCATGATGCAAAAAATGTGGATTTTCCGTCGTCGCCGAGTCTTATTAAAACGTCTTAAAGCAAAGCATCCCCATTCACCTCGTCTCGCGTTCAGGGCCCCGCCTGTGTGCGGGGCGTGTGTCGTGCAGGCTTGTCGGCTCGCTCGTGGTCCTCCGCTTCGTCTCCTCTGAACTAGGCGCTCGGCGGCTGGTCGAGGACCTCGGCACCGTCGAGATACTTGCCCCGGAAGTCGTCGACATTCCCTCCTGGCCCGAACCCTGCCCTGGCTAGCAGGGGAGTGAGGGCGGACATGACGTTATGGCTGAACTCGTCGTTGGTCTTGCTCTTGTCGCCCCAGTAGTGGCGCACCAGCTGGCCCCAGCAGCCAATGTGCTTCACCTTGGGGATGCCGTTGGCTTCGCTGCAGGGCAGCATGCGGATGTACCCGGGGTCCGTGTTGATGCTCTTGCCGTCGAGGAAGTCGTAGCGCACGTGAGAGCTGAAGGCGGCTTGCTCGTGGAACAGTTTCAGCTTCCACTGGGCGCAATCCTTGTAGCGCTTCTCCGAAGGGCACTCGGCCCAGTCCTTGAACAGGGCCTGCGTGTTCTCGCTAGCCTGCGCGATTATGAAGCCCGAGTTGATGTTGACCTTGTCGCGGAGGTCAATATTGTCGCCGCCGTTGGGGTCCTCGGCCATAGCGACCATGACTTTCTTATCAATCTTCCAGTAGTTGAACATCCATTCCAGGGGAAGCTCGGGCGTCGGGAACATGGCGTCGTAGTCGAGCATGATGACAAAGTCGTAGCTCTTCAGCATCTCCTTCGTCAACACGACCTTGGACCAGTGCGGCGCCCGGTCTACGTACTGGGGCGCCCGGATGAACTTGTACGAGTAGCCGTGGATGAGCGAGTACATGTAGTGGCTCAGGAAGCCAGCCGACGGGTTTTTGAGATTGTCCCACGTGGGCAGGCTCTCGCCGAAGACGCTGCCCTCCTCGGAGAGCGGGCGCGTGTCGACGTCGAGGATCAAGAGCCGCCTCCCCAGCTTCTCGGTGTGGGTCAGCTCCTCGGGCGCGGGGAGGCTCTTCTCGGCGCCGTCGATGGTCGTGAACGTTGGCTGATTGATAGGCACGACAAGCGGGGCCCACAGGGCGTGGATGATGTCGTGAAGGTTATGGAATGGGTTCGTGTCGTTGGATTTGCATTCCAGGCTGACATGCTCGTCGCCAAAGGATACTTTAGGTCTGCGCAAATGGAACAAGGTTAGGATGCTGTGCCGTCGAGGGCCAGAGGCGAGGCCGCCGCGGCGCCTCCTCGACGCCGACAGGAAAAGAAGGTTCTCACAATTTGGGCTTGGGAAGCGATCCGCTGTACAGGCCGGTAGCAAGGCCAAGTGCGATGACGAGGACGGGGAGGAGGAAAAGGAGTCGCCGCCATGACTGCGGGACGCTCGGCATGGCCGTCATGCGCGCGAAAACGCCGCGCGTTCGCGCGTGACAGTCCTGGGCCGGTCGGGTCGAGTCGTCAATTGGCTTTCTACCGCGGACAGGGTACGCGACCTGCGAGGGCGTGTCGGGCGTTGCGGAGGGCGGTCGTGGATTCCAGGTCGGGCAGCGAAGGTGGAAGTGATGGAAAGGTGGAAGAGAACGGAGTGCCAGCGGAGAAATGAGAGGACAGTTCAAAGCGGCAGTGGAGAGTGGGTAGGAAGCAATTGCGTAAGGCCTGGAGTCCGGGGTTCCAGTTTAAGGAGAGGGGTGCCTGGGCACCACTGAGGTCGGGTGCTGGGGAGATTCGGATTTGGGGAGGAAGGCGCTTTGCCCTGTGCAGTGCTCCATTCCTTGGATTCAGGGAGAGGCGCCAACTCTGTCAGGCCTGACACGGGGGCAAGCAGGGCAGATCGGCCCCAAATCCGACCGGCTATCTGGCCTGAAGGGGCCTGTCTACTCTAAAATGCAACGAGCCGAACTCCCTGGCCGCGCCGCGCAACTGCCCCGCTCCAAATTCGGTACTTGACCCCGTATTGGACAAGACCTGCAATTGCGGAAGCTTGGCAGTTTAGGGATTCTACTAGCATAATGCGCGAACGGTATGTGGTTCGCTTGCTGTCTCTGAAATGACATGATTAATAAAGTGGGCCATCGTGAATCGAGTGTGCTGCAGTTGGTGAAATTTTCGGCCAAAAATTGCCGGTTGCTTGTCGGCCATCCGCCCCTTGCCCCTGAGTTGGACAAAGGGCTACGCGGTCGGCTGCTTGGCAAGTGCATCACAGTGCGAATCGGCTCTCTTGCCACTTGTATGGCAGAGACAGCTCACCTCGGTAATTGTTGTGTTCCAAACCGTGTATAACTTGTATAACTCTGATTTCCCTGGCCTGCACCGCCTTTAATCCAGCGGCAAGCTGTTTTATATCGTGGATTTGCAGTTTATAGGTAAGCTCAAAACCATGCATTTGTGGCGCACATTTTCCACTTCCTTCGATCTAAGGATGTGCTTTCCGGTTTGGTGGAGCCCTACAGCTAGCAATCTCCCGTTGTGGCAAAACGGTTCGTCACGTGCAACAGCCAAGCATCGGGCAATCGGCGCGATGGGATTGGTAGATTGAGTTTAATTGTGGAGCTTCGAGCTGGGTAACGCAGCTCGAGCGCAGCTAAAAAAAAATTCATCCTGATTTTACCAAGAAGCTAGGCGCCAAAGCGGATCCTGCCACGCTACCGAATACGGGCGATGCCCCTTTATCGCTACACACAGTGCGGCTTTGCCGACACAAATGGTCGCTTGGAATTGGAATGCAAACGGAAGTCAAATCTTGCAACTGACAGGTTTTAGAGTTAAGCAATACGCAAACTCTCCGCAAGGGCGCCGTTTGCGGCCGGCCTGGTGCGGGATTAGTTAGTGAGCTTAAATAGACCAAGTCCGAGGCTCAGGCCCACGCTCGTCTCACCCGTCCGACCCATCTAGCCGTCTCACGTTGATAATTAGCAATCGTGGTGCAAATTGCTCCCCTAGCAGCCTCCTTCTCACAAACTATCTAGATTGTTGGTATCAGCTTTTTATAGTATCGTCACAGAGAAATTGCCTCGGTCTGTCTAGGTAGTCACCTTGTTGAGCCTGAAAGTGAGAGACGGGGAGTAATCATGTGTTGCACTGGCCGAGTTCGAACATCCCCTCTCAAGACTGCTTATTCTTTTTGCCTCGAATTAATCATGAAACCCAGCCTTGTCAAGCATCGATTCTAGATTATTGCTGCTCAATCCTACTCGAATTTCTCGCTCACTTCAGCTATTTAGTTCTAGTGAGGGCGAAGAACAAGCTTCAGAGTATTCACTGGTGTGAGATAAGCAACACCCGTTAACTGCCTTTCACTATCAGACGTCTAATGCTGAGAGAGCAACTCACTCGATTATCACTGATTCTGTGCCTGGCTAGGCAACAAGCTCCAGCCTCGTCATATCTATTCATGTTCCCGTCACGCTTGGACAACAGCGACATCCGGAATTGGTTGTCAGTGGTCTCTTGCTCCTCATTAACTATTACATCCATCAAATGCCATTACCTAGGCTGTCAAGCTACCACATGGCTTATGGCAAGAGCGTTCCAACTAGGGGAATTTTTAATCATTTCCATTCCGGATGTGACTGGTCAGTGGAAACTTACTAATTAAAGCTCCGAATCCCCCTGATGATACAATAGGAGGATGTCTCTTCGGACCGTAGAAAACGTCTATTTGAACCGTAGTGTACAAAAAAGTACATTGAAATCCCTGCTAAGCCTCTAGCCCACTGAAAGCATCGCAGTCTTTGACTGCCCTGTATGCTGGTGATTTTGGTGCGACTGTATATGTGGCTAATTGATCTGAAGTTGGGATGCGCTGGCGTCGTGCCGGGAAAAGTCCATTCTTTTGGTATAAAAAGTGGATTTTTCCTTGAGGAGGGGGGTCCCAGCGCGCAAGTCACTTGTATACTGCGGTTCGAATAGACGTTCCTACAGTGTGAAGAGACATCCTCATTAATAAATAGGTAATTATGACGGGCAAAATTTTATCCAGTTGCAAATTCGCTTCCAGCTCCAAGTTCCAGTAATAACTTCAATACAACGGAAATTAGCTGCATGTCAACAGATAAGACAACACCTATTGGATATGAAAATTAACAGTAAAGGTCCTGTTCTTCATCGCTGTTTTCACTTTCACCTGCCTCACATGCCGTTTTGATACCTGATGATTCGCTTCTGATGTTTGAAGTCAACCACAAAGCCACTAACTGGTTGTAAACACTCAACCAGGCACCCTCATCCAGGCACCCTCATCCACATGCCGCACCATTATTGCGTGCTAGCTAAACGAGCAGCATGCCCAGCTCAAGGTACAAGGATGACGAAGCCGGTTTCTTCTGTTTCCATGTCGGAAATCATAACTGTCCTTTGTGTATGTCTGGTCTTTGGGGAAATTGGAACCACAAAGTGCTAATTATTAGGACTTCAAGATAACTTATTGGAGCAACAATTACCACTTCTGCCACTGCCACTACCACTGCCACTGCCACTACCAACTAAGAACTCGATTTTGTGATTTCCTTTGTTCTTCTAGGCCCACCATAATGGTTCTTGATCACCCACATGCCTAGCCTTCGCTATTTGTCTCGCTCCTCGCTTCTCGCTTCTTTTCCCGGCAACTTTCGTCAAGTTCAAAAGCTCAATCCAAGCAATACAGGTTGACTTCCCTGCAGGATTGTGTTGTCACAAGGCTCTCATCGTTCAAAGAAAGTCGGGTTCTGCCGTGCTGGTTGATCGGCAACCTCTGAGCACAGACTACCCACCTACCTTTTCGCCGCACTTTGTTTAAGGGGGCATTAAAGGAGTCTCAACATGCTGCTGTATTTTATCCTTACCTCTTCCACAAGCCACAGAGATCAAAGCCACCTACAGAGACCTCCACGATGGCATATTCGAAGCAAGGCGTGTTTTCTTCTTTTTTCTTTTTCCTTTTGCAAGATGGCGTTCCGGGTTCTCTGAAATCCCAAGGCTCTATTGCGATCCTGAATTTCCTGATGGAGCGACAAAGCCAGTGCCAACATGGCGCCCGCAAGGATGCTCGTCCCACCAACAATCTGGAGGAATCCTTACACAAAAGCCGAGTGCGGGTTGGTTGGGCCCGTTGGTTCCATGGCGGTCCCGAATTGCGCGGCCTTCATGCAGCACTCTGCATTCCACGCCGTATGCTTTGTTATTAAAACCCGGCCCCCACCGACCACGAGACGCGTCGGGGTGCGGCGCCGGGAGGCGGCGTGCTCGTCGGCAACCCGGCCATGGTTGGACGGGCAAAGGCTAGGAAGGCTTCCGAGGATGGGCGACGCGAGCGAGAAACGTAGGTGAGCGTAGTCAGCAAAGTGCGTATTCGGCATGATGTATGCTTTCTCTTGCGGTTTTTGTGAAAGACAAGGTTTTCTATCTGAGCGGAGGGATTGGGTGCGGTCGGTGCTGACCGGCTGTCTTACTTCCCGAATCCCGTCAATCCGCGCTACAGGCGGTGAATGCAGTTGTAAGGCGGAACGCATGGGCGGGGTAATCCCATGTGCAGGCAAGATCGCGAAATGGGATCTTTGCAGGTTGAGGCGGCCCGGGTTTACGAGCTGCAGTGCACGAAGATCCAGAGTGGATGTGTGCACGTAGATGCCAACGTAGCTAGGTAGGTATGCACGGAAATTGAATAAAGCATCAAATTGCAGCGCCGAACGGAGTTTACATATGCATGTGCACACGCTCCGTATGCGCAGGACATACCGTGGACATTGTTGGTGGGGAGATTGACCGGGAGCCTTGTGAGTTGCTCCCGCCGCTCCCGCTGCCGACTGCCCTGTCGATAGACGCGGGTCGGGCCCTCAGGGCTGACCTCCCTGGAGTCCGAGTCTCCACGGCTGCCCGCGTTTCAGTCCCGAGTCCTAGCGGCCTACCTAGAGCATCTTAGGTTTCCAGGCGGCTTTCGGTTTCTTCAGAGTCGTCACTTGCGCCTCGGTGTTGCAGGCGCCAAATTTCGTCCCGCTGTCTAGAGCGAAGATGGAATTCTGCTATTAATAGTGACCTCTCCACCGACCGCATTGAGGGTATCCGTCCTACCTAGAATTTAGTGACGCGGGCTGGCCCCGCCAGCCCCCACCCACACCCATTGACACACCACACCACCCCAGAGTCGCTCGGAATGCGACCAAAGCTGTTGTTGGTCATCCCTCTGCGTTATCGACGGATCAGCAAGCACCAAACAGAGGCTGCCAGAGGCCCGGTTGGTGGCCTTTGGGCTTGGCCGGCTTCTGGGGCTCGAGCCTGCCTGGCCCCATGGAGGACTGCCACGGCCACACCCGATTCGGACTCTAGTGGTCAGGCAGTCGCGGCCGCGCTCATTGGCGTAGGGCGCACGTTGCAGGGAACGGGAAGCAGGCTCGGGGAGGGTGTCGTGTCGTGCCCGGTCCGTCGTCGCCCCACCATCTCCCCCTCGCGACCCCCCAAAGGCAACTTGCCTGCCCTGAACTCTCCACCCGCTCTTTTTTTCCTGGGTACAGACACCGAAAGCTTAATCAGGCGCGACTGCGACAACCCGACGACAGCGACAACCCGACAGACCGTCGTTTACCCAGCAAGCCTTTCGTCTCGACTGCCTCAATGCCAGAACATGCCCAGGCCTCCGAAGCCGTCCGCAAAAGTCGACATCTCAGAATCCGAACGCCTCCCCGTCCACCCCCGCCGGAAAAAGGTTCCAGCTGAGGAGAGGAAGCGCGTGGCCACGGCGTAAGTTTAAAGTTCGAGCTCCAAGCTCAACCTAAGCTCCGAGTCAACATTCCCAGCCCAAAATCCCCTCTCTCGTAGCAAGCTCCCGTGCGTTCTCGCCTACTTCGCTCCTGCCTCTAGTGAGTGAGCAAGAGAGAGGGAGGGAGACGGAGAGAAAGAGAGAAAGGCAGGCAAGAGTCACCTAGTCCTCTCGTTCCTGCCCTGAAGATCAATCCGTCCCCATGTCATCCCGTCCCGTCACGTCACGTCCCACACTTGCCCCTCCTTGCCCTAGTCTGTCGGCTTCAGTCGTTTGCTCGCCCCCTCAGTCTCAACCTCAAACTCGGCGCAAAGGGCAGGCCCTGTTCTGACATCAATTGCCCGCCACCCAAAAGCTGCAACCGCTGCAATGTCAAGCGCATCAAGTGCAGCGGCGAGAGCCCCTGCCGCCAGTGCTCGGCCTCGCAGCGGCCATGTCAGTACCCGGAGCCCATCGAAAAGGTCCTGATCCCCAGGGCCGAGCTGGATGCTCTGCGCCGGAAGTGCGCGCTGTTCGATGGCATGTTGGCCGGCAATGGCGGCGCTGGCAGCAGCAGCGGCGGCGTCGCGGGCCCCCTGCTCCCCAACTTCCGGCAGCTGGACGGCGACCAGCACGATGACCTCCGCGACGACCTGCTGCACACCGACCAGGACGAGGGGATGCTGTCCCCCTTCTCCGACCCCATGGCCGGCTCATCGCGCGGTGACGTGTCGGCCGTGGACAACGACGTGCAGACTGTCGGCAACGGTGGGAAGATCCTCGCTGACACGGACGGCACCGAACGCTACCTGGGCGAGACGTCGGGCGCGACTTTTCTCGACCACTTGAAATCGTTCATCAAAACCAGCGGCACGTTTGCCTTTCTCGACCAGCCGCACGGCGTCTCGTTCGTGCAATCCATCGGCGTCTACCAGACGTACGATTCTCGCCCGCTGCAGCTTCCCACAGGCATCAACGCGCTGTGGCTGCCCTCCCAGCCCCAGATGGCGGAGATGCTGAACGACCTGACATATTTCATCAACGACGGCAATGGCCGCTTTCCGAGTGGCGGCATCCTGTTCTGGCCCCTGCAAGACGCGGCCAGCATCATGGCCTCCGCTGCTGACCAGACGCCCCCGCAGACACACCGCGACCTCGCCTTGTACCACGCCGCGTTTGCCTTTGCAAGCCTGCTGCAGCTTACCGAAGTCAACTCCAAGGTCGAGGGCCAGCTGGGAGAGCCCTTCTTTGCGCGAGCCCGCATGCTTTTGGGAAATCCGCTCGACTTTACATTACACTCGAGCGACGACGCGGTCGTGCTGGCACTGATGGCGCTGTACCTGGTCGAGAACAACCGCAGAGACGCCGCATATATAGCTATCGGCAACGCTATGCAGGTGAGTATCATGCACGGCACCCACCGGGGCCTCGTGGCCGACGAGGTGAAACGGAGGACATTTTGGACCGTCTATATCCTTGATAGGTATTGTCTTCTCGACCCTTTGAAAACGACGACCTGCTGATCAAGCCCCCCCGTCATGCTCCATTATAGGTGGTTGAGCTGTCTTCAAGGTCGGCCACCCGGGATTCCGGAAGACGCTGTTCAGGTCCCTCTCCCGCAGCCGTGCTTGTGAGTTGGGAGGCCGAGTCTTCTTTGCGGTGCGGTTCCGTGCTAACCAAATACAGTGGTCTGCCCCCGCCAGACGGGCTCCGAGCACACATTGCGCTGTCGAGGATCTCGGATTTCATTGTCCGCAACAGCTACCAGCCCCAGGCTCGTGATGGACCCAACAGGGCAATCATGCACATTGAAAGGGTGATGCAGCAACTTTCAGAGTGGCTTGCTCACCTCCCAGACACTCTCAGACCTCCAGTTGTCCCCGATAGCCCTGATGTGGTTGAGGTGCCTCAAATCACCGATGCGCCCTCCCAAGTCGACGACCGTGCTTGCTGTGTCTTGCACATGGCATATAACCAGGTACCAATTCCCACCCCAAACTTGTAGTTGTTGAAGCTCGGGACCCGTTCAAGCTGACTAGGGACTCAAGCTCATTATCCTGACCATCCGGCCCATGTTCCTGGCAGCCGTCAAGAAGGCCGTCGCGGACGGGTTGATCACGGGGCGGTGGAGCATCGACGAACACCCGCACGTGGAGCGCATCAAAGAGTGCGGGGAAGCGGCGCGCAGGAATCTGAGGCTAGGTAGATGGGTGCGCAGGATCAGCCCGCGGCAGAAGCTGCTGCTGCAGGACCTGCACCACATCTTCAACGGCGCCGTCATCCTCATGCTGCACCAGATCGGCTTCGCCAACATGCTCACGCGCGACTCGTACCTGATCGAGTTCGCGCTCGAGGTCTTCGACCGGGAGGCGGCCACGGGGAGCAACTACGGGAAGGACTGCGTCAAGGTGCTCAGGGACCTGCTGGCTTTAGTCAGGAGGCTGCGTGCCCGCTTCTACGGCGACGATCCTGACCTGCGCGGGCCGCTGCCGGGCGAGCAGGCATTGATGAGCCTGAGGAACATGGCGCCTCCGCCGACGCAGGTCGACCCCGTCGACGTGGCCATGATGGACGCTTTAGGCTTCGACCCGGGCCAGCTCACCATCGCCAACTTCCCGGAGCAGGTGCCGTTCCAGGAACACAGCTTAGACTTGGCGACGGTGCAGGAGATTCTCATGTGGTGGGGGCTGGACTACCAGCTGTCGTATGGCGATCCTCTTACAGTTTATTGATGCGGGTGTTTTTAGTCATCCGTAATGTTAGCGTTAACGTCGTCTCCGATTTCTGCCAAAGTTTTCAATCTCAAAATTCAAGTGTGATTAGACGAGAGACGGTCTCAGAAGTCGCAAGTCGCGGTGTGGGCCATGAGAGGTGAAAAGGCCGTTATCGACATGTCGGATTTGGTTTACATTGCTCTGAAATACTAACTACAATCCACTCAAGAGCCGCCCCTCTTCGTCCCGGAGCTTTTCGGAGTGCTTTGAAATATCTTGCACACTCCACTGTCCCGATTCTGTGATGTGGACATCGATCAAGCCAGCCGGCACCCACTCGAAGAAAACATTCCGGATCGAGACCTTGGGCCCCCTGCTCCCTGTGCTGCTATCCGTGCGCAGACTCTGCAGTGCTGTCGCCGCGTCCCTGACCCGCGCGCTATTGTCCTCGACTGCCCACGAGCGGCTGAGCTGGCTGGCGTCGTTGTCCTCAACGACATGCTCCTCGGGCCGCCCGGGGACCGCAATCTTGTCCGTCTCGCCCAGAACAACGACCCTGGCTCCCCCTTCTTGGCCCGAGAAACTGCCGCCGCTGCCCGCATTCACGTACTTTACGCTCAGCACGGCAGGAAGCGAGCCCGTCTTGTTGCTGACGGCCCCTGAAGACGCGATGCGGTCTGCGCCAATGACGACCACGTCGACGCCCTGCGCGGCAAGCGCCGCTGACGCGTCTGAGAACAGAGTGATGGTGTGCGCGGCGGCGACGGCGGCAGTAGTGGTGGTGGTGGTGGTAGCGGCAAGGTCCTGCGCCAGCGCGCTCGCCAGCGACACGCCCTCAAACAGCGGGCGCGACTCGAGCACGCGCACGTCGAGCGCGAAGCCCGCCGCGTGCGCCGCGTGCCGCAGCCCTGCCCGTATCGTCGAGCTCTCAGACAGCGTCAGAACTGCCAGCGGCTCGCGCGATGCCAGTTTGTCGCCGAATGCCCCCTCGAGATACTGCACAAACGCCGCCGACACGCGCTGTGCCGACTCGGCCCGCGCGGCGACGCGGCGGTCCAGCTGGGCGACGACCGAGTCACGCCATGCAGTGGATATCACGAATCGCGACTGGTGCTGCTGCTCTTGTTGGGAGTGCATCGCGTCTCCAATCTCGGCCAGTGCAGCCAGCAGCGCGCTCATGATGGCCGCACCCATGCTCTCGCGGCCGTTCTTCCACAGGTGCCACGCCGCCATACGCACTTGGGCCCACCACCACGCGGGGTCAGCCATCGGCGACGCCGGTGAGTAGTCGAGCGAGGCGACGACGTCGCGGAGCGTCCGCAGCGCGGCCGTGGCCAGCTGCCGCGCGCCGCTCTGGTGGTCCGTCGCCAACGCGTCGAGGCCAGTCGCCAGCACTCGTCCCGCAGCATCGCCGAGGTCGGCCTCGAACCACACGCGCCGCAGGCTGTCGGCGAGGCGGGGGACGCCGTTCACGTCATCGCCAGACTCTGCTGGGCCGGCGCCGCGCTCTGCGAGACGAATGACGACAGCAGGGTTGTGCCATCCCCAGGTCTCATGCTCCCAGTCGGTGACTATGCGGGCCTCATCGGCGGGCGTGCGCAGCCGGAACGCGAACGGGAACACGGTCCACTCGCGGCGCACCGACTCGTCGCGGAAGGTGTAGCTCTTGCCCTGGCGCAGCAGGACCAGCTCTGCGCCCGTCAGCGTCGTCTCCTCGGCCAGCTCGCGCCACGCGGCGGCGAGCGGCGACGCGTCGGCCGCGCCGATGGACCCGGAGATCGGCGCCAGGTGGTGTCTGTCTGCGGCTCAGCATTTGCGGCCGACACCATGGCGGCTTCTTTGCTCGTCAAGATATGACATATATTGTCTCTGGCGGTTGCAGTGCGCTAGCTGGCAGTGACCTACTGGTACGTCGACACCTTGCCGCTGCGGCGAAAGAGAGCGACCCGCGGCCTCTTGGTGCTACTGCTGCCATCTATCTCCCCCGGAGAGTCTGATGCGCCGTGCCCGAAGTCGAAAATAAAGGACGAGACGACGGATCGCTTCTTCCAGGTGGCGGTGCCATGGCTTTCGTCTGAGGCGACGTTGGTTATGCTTGACATGTTGCTCAGGGGGGATGGGACACGGTTGCAGCCCCTAAATGAAACTGCCAGGCACAGACTGCGACGAAGCAAAGAAACACTCGTTGATGGCCGGTTCATGAATTGAAGGGCTGCTGTCACGTCTTGTAATTTCCTGATCAGGTCATGGGTAAGGTGTTGCGTGAAGCACTCGAGAATGGGGCAACCATGACGGGGCGGATCTCTGCTAGCTGCTCTTAGCTTGGCTTGAGAGTCTGACAGCTGGGGGAGTTGAAGGGTTCCTCGGGGCTAAAAATTGCAGTGCAATGTAGCCTATGTGGGGCTGATCTTTGTCCTAGAACTAGGGCCCAAACGCTAGCTCCAGAATTTGTTTCTGGAGAACAGCACAGACCCCTCAGAACGGCTAATTCCGCCCTGATGTGGGGATTTGGCCGTTCCTTTCTGGACCGGCTTTCTGAATATTGATCTTTTTCCCCAAAGCCAGAAAAATTAAGCTATTGCCGGAATGCTGTTATAATCCGTGAAATGCCGCTTTGCTGTGTCGTGGTTGTGTCAGGAAGGAGCAATAACGCGGAAGGAAGGCGCCGCAGGTTCAAGGCGCCGCAGGCCAAAAGCGCCGCAAGCACTAGGGGCCCTAGGGAGCTTGCCCCCTAGAAATCCAACAATTATACCATGAACATCAAAATATCGAAATATCACGACAGTTTGTTTTAGCGTTAAGGGAGTAGAGTAGCTGTTAATCCGTTGAACGTGGTCCGTGCGTTGTACGTGGTCCGTGCGGTACCTTCAACTTTCTGCAGCAGCTAGCTCCCCGCTAAAATAACCCTTTCTTCCTATAACCTCGCAATACAACCTCAATCAATCGCACGCACGATTTATCGCTTTCTAGGTATAAACAGGCGCGCAGAATGCTCCACGGCCTTCCAGCTATTGATTACTATTAATACATTATCAGGAACGCGGTTTATTCGAGCCGCCGCGATGGCTACGGTCGGGGTCCCTCAACCCCAGCCCCCACCGCCCGATCCGCCAAATCCAGGCGGCGGTGGCCTGCCTCCAGATCGCCCGATCCTACCGAAAGAGACCCTTGATGCCGACATCCCTCCCGAATACAAGAGATGCCGTACTTGCCGACAAGAGATGCCGTACTTGCTGACTCGTCAAATATACCGACTGTTTTAAGCCGGGTGTGGGTGCTCGGCGCGGTGGAAGCCTCACTATTAATTGTGAGATATGCCGTGGAGTTACCCTCGCGGGCAACCGCTCTAGTATTCGTTATCTATTCGCCTCGTAGTCTAAGCGAACTCCCGACGGATTGTCCTCGCCGGAAGGCCGTGCCTCACGAGCTGCCTCAATAGCTTACCGCCCTTCCGGTTCGCCGCTGCCGCAGCCGGCTCTGCAGCCGCCCGGTCTTCAATCTCGAGAATCCCTTGGATTTGGAAGCCTTTGTCTCGGTCGTGGTCGTACCTTGACGCCAACCCTTCCTGGTGAGCAGTCACCTATACCTATACTCGGCAGTCCTCAACCTCGTAGTGGATTTCAACGCCTTACCTCGATATTCCACCGTCGAGGTTAGGTTAAAGGGTATACTCCTGAGTAATAATCAGCTCATAACGATCGGCTTGATATATAGCGCCGCCACCGCTCCGAACGCCGTTAGGGACAGGTCCCCTCCGCTACGCCGCCCTCGTAGGAGCTTCTCGCCCGCCTAAGTTCCAGGGCCGAGATCAATATCCAGCCTATTACGCCGACCTTTAATTAAGCCGGTCAGCCTCGTAGTCAACTACTTCTTTATAGAACGATTATATAATGAGTGAGCCTAGCACTCCTCGGCCTACTCCCCGCCGTTAACGTGGTCCTGTACTTGGCAGTCAATATCGTCCCCGTGGATCTCAATCTCTCGCCGTTGAAGCCGCCAGGCCTTAATTTCCTGCTGAGGAAAATCTTATCCTTGAATACGGTTTAGTTATTAACCGACCGTGAGCTTTTATAAGACTTCCAGGCTCGTATTAACGCCGAGTCTTCTTTGTAGTATTGTCCTCGTTATCGCCACTTATAGTTTAACCTTCGTATAACCGGCGGTACATGTTCCAATCTGGAACACCGAGAGTTCCACGGAGCCAGACCCGGTCTAGGACTGTGAGGGTGGGGGTGGGTGAGCTATAGTGCGGCGAACCACATAGGTAATAGGAAGCATAAGGAGCAAACAATAGTGCACAGATTGCGAAAGTCTCTCTTAATCAGTCAAGTAATGAATGATAAACCATATGCATTGATAGCTGAGGAACTAACTCCCAGAGAGTGTTCCTCTAGCTTCCTATATAGAACTATGAATAACCAATCAGGGTTCGTTCCAGAGTGCTCAGCGTGCTCAGTAGTGATCAGTCCCTGATCACCCTGAGCAATACTGATCACCCTGCTCAGTGCGCTCAGTATGTCTTGGCGACCGATCGCCCTGAGCGCTTCTAAATTGGGTGCATCGGCCCAAGGAAGGCCTCGCCTTCCTAGGTGTGACTGCCTAATCTAAGGGAGGCTTCAGAGCGCCTCCTTCACTCTAGACCGGGATCGTAACATAATACTACTCGGCGACTTTCACCAACTGCCCCCAGTTAAGCAAAAGCCGTTATTGCACCTAGGCAATTGGAAAAGTATGGGTAATAGATCGGGTTGGTCTCGATTTTTCGTGGTGTTGCTGGCTCGGGTAGTCTGATCTTTCGGCTCGCAAGGATAAGGGTAGCCGAAAGTACTTCGTGGAAGACCCTTTTCTTAGGTAAGTAAAGTCCCTTTGAAGTTACATTGCCGAGAGAGTAACTAACCTATGAATGGTACTCAGGCTGTGGCCAACTAGGTAACCGGTCAAGCGGCGGGTAATACCTGGCGATACTACCACCATGAAAATGAGGACCTTTTCTTCGAGACCTACGTGCCGCGAGGCTTGTAGGGTTGTATTATGCCTCGACCAGGTAACCAAAGCGAAGAAGGTAGGTGCTCGCATACGAATAAGACCAAATAACTTGCCTGCATGGCCGTGAAGCAGGTCGTGCGTGACAAACTGACCCTTCAGTACGTTGATATTAACCGCCGTATACGGTCTCCGGGGCATGGCCAGGGCGACGACAAGCAATACACATAGCCGCATGCGTCTCATACGTTGCAGCCTCCTTCGTGACGCCCTTTTGAGGGCGTTGTTGGGCATCGTATTGTCAATAAGCAGGGCAGGCAGTCAGGGCAGTCAACTAGCGATGTGGTATTTGGGTCAACGCTCGAAGACCCCTCAGGGGCACGTGTTTACTCACGTGTGCCTTCGAAAGCCCGAATTCTGGTCAATTCTGCTCCAAAATATGTCCAAGTAAATTCTGGGCTTTTCTGGCGCCAACGGGCTAATTCTACTGGCTTTCTTATACTTGTGGGGCCAGTTTTCCAGAAAACAGAATTTGGTACGATTCTGGGCCAGAATTGTTCTGGGGCGAAACGATCACTCTTCAGAAAAAAACCCCAGGAAGTTCCTGGGCCCGGAATTCTGGCAAAAGATCGCACCCTAATAAAGTAACACATTCCCCGACAACACGGCAGTTTGCAATTACTCATTACCTATTCGTCCCCCCTTGGCAACTTTGGGAGACAGGTAGTCATTCGAGATCTTCGCCATTGGACCTCCTTAAATTTAGTGCTTGGGACAACAAATACTTGCAGTTAGCTAGATGGGCAACCATTGGCTCCCGCTCCAAAGAAATGGAGATGCGTTCGGAGTCCAGTTTTTGTCGATGGCGATTCGCTCCTGCCCGCATGCAGCCATGTCGAGAGGCCTACAGGGCTGATTGAGGCCTACAACGAAGAGCCTTGCCAGAACGCCAAGATATCGGACAGGCAGTTCGAAAGCTCAAAGGCATATAATGCTGTCTGTTTGCTTGCTGTTTGCCTGTCTGTCTGACTCTGCTGCCTTCTTTCTGCCCAACGGTTCCCACAATTAATTCCATCGCTTCCTGCGGGCAATAGCTTCGACATCGGCACAGAATAAAATATCATAATTACTAATTACCGCGGCAACCCTGTCGTCCATCACCATGCTTATCAACTCCAATGAAATTCCGGCGGGCGTATCAGCACCCAATGAGGCCGGCGGCACGAACAATGACGCGGTCACGGCCAGGGCATATCAGACCGAGATGTATGAGAAGAGCATCAAGGAGAACATTGTGGTAGTGGTAAGAAGGTCTTTTGACAGCGCTATCACTAGTGTCACTAGTGTCATAACTCAGATAATTACTGACAAACACACTGCAGATGGACACTGGAAGTGGGAAGACGCTGGTGTAAGTCTTATCTTGCCCAAAGTCTTCGCCATTGAAACGTGGACTATCTGCCTCCCTTGCTCCCAGAACCGCCGGCCCCGAACGTGAGACTGATGGCAAAACGGAAACAGGGCTACGCTCCGGATCATGCACGAGCTTGCACGCATTGATTCAGGAAAGGTGCAACATGTGACCCGTCTCCCCTGTCGATAGCATGATGACATCATGGCAACTAACAACGCAATGCAGAAGATCTGGTTCCTGACCCCAACGGTGGAGCTCTGCCGACAGCAGTGTAAGACGCTGCAGCAGCAGATCCGCTCCGTCGAGATTCGATCCTTTTCCTCGCGCGACAATGTCGACGGCTGGAGGAGCCAGGAGCTGTGGGACGCCGCCCTCGACAATGTCCGCGTGGCCGTGGCCACGTACGCCGTCCTGCAGAACTCCCTCTCTGACGGCTTCGTGAAGATGGCTTCGATTGCGCTGATCGTGTTTGACGAGGGTAAGACCCCTATGCTGTCCGTTTTGTATTCTGTCACCACCTTGTTTTGTCGTGATGCTTATACCCCTGCCTCATTCCCCTTTTCGCAAAAATGGACATGGCCTGGCTAACAAGTCCCAGCGCACCACTGCGTTGGCAAGAGCTCCGGAAGCAAGATCATGAATCAGTTCTTCTGGCGAGACAAGGACGCTGGACGGCCCGTTCCGCACATCCTGGGCCTGACCGCTAGTCCCGTGAACAAAGTCGGCGGTAAGAAGCTGAAGAACCTCGAGGACACCCTCAACGCAACCTGCAAGACCCCGCGACTCCATCGCGAGAACCTCCAGACCCACGTCAAAAGGCCGACCCTGACCATTGAATACTACAGCCTGAGCCCCACCAGCGTCAGTCTGGCGAGCATCGCCAGCATGCGGGCTATTCTGGACGGCCTAGATATCGCAACGGACCCAGACATCATCCGCTGGCGAACTGAAAACACGGAGAGGAGCCGGGAAAAGCTCAAGCAGGCTCTCAAGACTAACAAGACGTTTGTACGCGAGCAGCTGAGGGTGTTTTGTGAGAGGGCAGAGGCCATGTGTGGGCAGCTTGGAACCCTGGCTGCCGAATTCTACATTGCCAAGGTCACGTCGCTGGTTATTGAGTCTACAAGCGCGCCCAGCGGGTCTTGTTTCCTGACCTGGGACTACTCGTCCAGAATTTACCTTTCCCACCTGCTGGAGCGCGTCGTGGTCGATCCACGCGCCCTGGCCAGGGTCCCCTCGTCGGCCTCCATCTCGGCCAAGATGGAGCGTCTTGCTCGCATTCTGTGCTCTCACCACCGCGGTGGCGACGACGGCAGCCGCGGAATTGTTTTCGTCACCGAGCGAGCAACCCTTGCCGCTCTTCACCACTTGCTGTCTTTGCACCCCGACGTGAGCAAGCTGTTCCGAGTCGGCGCAGTCGTCGGGTCGTCGAAGCATGACCGCGGCAGACGAGACCTTGGAGATATCTTCAACCCAGACGAGCAGTCCAAAGTTCTCGACCAGTTTCGCAACGGCAAACTCAACCTCCTGGTCGCCACGAGCGTCTTGGAAGAAGGCATTGACGTGTCAGCATGCAATCTCGTTATTTGCTTCGACCCGCCCGCCTCGCCCAAATCCTTCATCCAACGTCGCGGAAGGGCCAGGAAGTCAGGGTCCGAGTACTTTGTCTTGATCGACGAGGAAGAACGCGACAAGGCCACGGACTGGGAAGGCATTGAGGAGCAGCTCAAGGCGCAGTATGACCGGGATGACAGAGACTGCGCCATTGGCAAGCAGATGGCAGACAGAGAGACGTCCGACAGAGAGTTCATTGAGCCTACTACAGGAGCCATCCTGGACATGGAAAACGCCAAAGGCAGGCTGCAGCGGTTCTGTGCCGTCGCTGGGTCACGACGCTACAGCGACAACCAGCCCTTCTACGTCTATGAGGAGCTCGCCAACCAGCCGCCGCCAGCTTCGGACGGCGAGATCCCCCTCATGAGAGCAAAGGTAGTTCTGCCGGCATCCATCCCTTACTCCCTGCGCATCACCTGGAGCAAGCAGGCGTGGCGGTCGGAGCAGAACGCGTCCAAGGACGCGGCCTTTGAAGCATACATGCGCCTGTACGACGCCAAACTCGTCAACGAGAACTTGCTGCCTCTCACCCACGAGGAACTGGGGGTGCAGGACGAGTCGTCCATGATCGACATTCGGGAGCAGTTCAACCCATGGGCGCGCACTGACAATCCGAGGCAGGATGAACCGCAAACGTACGTTATGCTGCTCGAGGACAGCAACGGTGTCGCACAGTTCAGTTTTCACGTCGTGGCCCCCGTGGAGCTTGGCAAGCCGCAGCCTTTTCAATTTTACTCTGCCTACGGGGAGCAGCGCAGGGCCCGGTTCTTCCCGCTGCATTCAGACCCGAGCATCGAAGAGCAGCCACGCCATGTTGTCGCCTTTCGAAATTCTCAGGGGTTGAAAACTTTAACACAAATGAACCGCTGTTCATCGTCAACACGTCTTTTGGTCAAGGCCTGCACGTCTCAGCTCATGTACAAGCTGGAAGCACACCTTGTCACTAAGGAGCTGCAGACAAGGCTTCCCGTGGTCGACGGCAGCAACAGCGATGTCGTTGACTTGATCCGCTCCGCCATCACCACCCCGGTCAGGGCGGAGCCAGAGTACCAGAAACTCGAGTTCCTCGGGGACGCGTGCCTGAAGCTTCTCACGACGGTCCATTTCGCCACAAAGTGTGAGTGTTTTTTACCTTCTCGCTATCTCACTCCACATACACCACAGTTCTCAGCTGACGGGTTTCAAACCACCAGACCCTCTCTGGCCGGAAGGTTACCTGACGGCCGGCAGAGCAAGAGTGATTTCCAACTCGCGGCTGTGCCGGGCTGCCCTGGAGCGGGAGCTAGACCCGTTCCTCCTTACCAAGGGGCACAATGCCGAGGAGTGGCAGCGGGTCGACCCGGACAACATTGACAAGACAGACACGCTGATAGCCGAGGACCCCGGCAGCCGGCGGGTGGCGCGCAGGACGCTCGCGCACGCGGCCAAGGCGCTCATCGGCGCGGGCAAGCGGGCGGGCGGCTGGGGCACGGCGCTGACGTGGACCAAGCACCTGGTGGGCGACGTGGACCTGCCTAGCCTCGAAGTCGGGCGGCGGCAGCTGTTCGACGTGAGCGCGAGCGACGCGGCGCTGTCGGCGCACCTGGCGACGGTCGAGACGCTGGCCGGTTACGTGTTCCACAAGAAGGCGCTGGCCGTGCAGGCGCTGACGCACAGCTCATACTTCGCGGCGGAGGCGCACGGCTGCCTCGACCGGCTAGCGTTCCTCGGCAACGCCGTCGTCGAGAGCATCGTGTCCGAGGCCATCTTTCCCCTCTCTGCTGCTGCATCAGCCGGCGGCGCGTCTGGGCCTCAGACGTCGTGCGGCAGCATGACGGTGCACCGCGCGGCGCTGGTCAACCGCCAATATCTCGGCTACGTCGCGCTGGAGTGGCACGTGTCGCGGACGCGGACCGACGTGCAGCAGGCCGGGGCGTCGCCGCGGGGCCCGTTCCGCGAGAAGCGGTACAGCGTTGACTTCCCGCTGTGTCGGTTCCTGCAGCACTGCTCAGAGGGGGTGGCGGACGAGATGGCGGCTCTGGAAATGCGATACGCGGAGCTGCGAGACGAGATCAAGGAAGCCGTTGCCTCGGGCGCCGCGTATCCGTGGCTGCAGCTGGCGCGGCTTGGCGCGAGTGACTTCTGCGCCGACGTGGTCGAGGCGCTGGTCGGGGCCGTGTACGTCGACTCTGGGTCGCTGGCGGCATGCGAGGCGCTGCTCGAGAGGATGGGTGTTCTGCCGTACCTCAGACGCATCCTGCGCGACGGCGTCGACACGGTCCACCCCAAGGAGCAGCTGCAGGCGGCGGCGGGGGGTCAGGCCATAAGGTACGAGGTGAAGAAAAGGGCAACGGCTGGAAGCGACAAGCAGGATGTTTCTTGCGTGATCTATGTGGGTAGCCGGGTGGTGGCTGAGGTTGATGGTGGTCTGAGCGAGGACGAGGTGCAGATCAAGGCCGCTGCCCAAGCCGTGCTCTTCCTGTCGTCTTCGGCCAATGCTTCAGACTGATGCGGTGGTATTGTGTTTGGAATTGGTCTTTCTAATGTTTGCAACCCCTGGTTAGCTCTACACTGACTGCAGTTGTTGCTTTGGATGATGGGGCTTGACGCGGCCGTGACTCACACGGTGTCTTGGATGCTACCTTACTTCAGCTAATTAGGTACAGACCGAGGTTGTGTGCATGTGTGTAACGAAGCAAAGTTTCAACTCAGACTCAAGAACGAGAGGCATATAAACCTCAAGACATGAACGTCGTTGTAACCCAAGTTTGAGTTCAGCCATCGGTAAAAGTCTGGAGTATTACCCAAATCAAAGTTTAACCAAGGGGCAAAAAACAAATAGTCTCTCACTCCCACTCACAATGTCCGCCGTGGACCCCAGCCGCCCCGACATTGTCGCCTTCATGGCCAAGGCATGCGCCGAGATGGGCGTCGCGGCGCTGCCGGCGCCCAAGGACATCTTCAACTTCAGCGGAGACAACGCAGCACTAGCCGACGAGAAACTGGCACTGGCGATCCAGGGCAAGAAGTCAGCAACCACTTCGTGGCCCATTCCGGACCCCATGCACTGGGGCGTCGGTGACCTGTCCATCATTCTCGACGGCAACGGAGCCCCGGGCGCCGTCATGCGCACCACGTCCTTCGTTCGCTGCCTCTTCCGCGACGTCGCCGAGGACTTTGCCCTTGCCGAGGCCGAGGGCGACTACAACGAGTACAGGGAAGGGCACATCTGGTTCTACAACGCCGAGGAGCAGAAGAAGCCCGAGGCGCAGAGGCAGCTGTTTGGCGACGACAGTATGGTGCTCTGCGAGCGGTTCGAGGTCATCTACCCGCCTAAGCCTGCAGAGGTACGAAAGGAGGCGGCTTGACGCTGCGATCCATGGCTAAACGGCCTTCGACTGAAAATATAGGATGATGCATGCATGGGGTTTTGTTCATAATAGAAGAAGAAAGAAAAAAAAGAAGGAATAAGAATACATCATTCATCACTTCACAAGATGCGCGGAGGGCTGCGAAGCTCAATTGCATTGTGCAATTTTGGCGTTTGGGGCAGTTGTGTCGGATGTCAATGGGTGCGGCAGCGAATGGCCTCAAACTCGTGTTGGTGGAAAAAGATGCGCGCGGGCTCTATAGCGACTCTTTTCGGTACCCTCTTTCACGGCAAGCGTCTCGATTGGGCTCGGGGTTTAAGGCCCTGAATAAAACGATTTCGCTTAATTTCGAGAGGCGGGGGGTCTGATCAACTCCCAGGAAACTCGACTGTCATGAGGAATAACCAACTTGAGCCACCAAGTGAGTTTTCCGGCTGGGAGGAGGGGGGCCTCAGACCGGTTCTTTTTTTGACTTTTTTCTCCGGCGCGAGAAAACTTTTTGGAGGCTTGGCACCCGTCCCCGCTCCAAGCTCGCCAAGGGAGCTACGCCGCATAAGTGGGGCCGTCCGTGCGCAGATACTCGACACCCCGCTCTCCCAAGACCGCCACCGTGAGTTCCCAGGACCCACAGTTCTTTATGAAGCACGCCCCACTGTCATTTTGCCGTAGTGGTGGGGTGCCGCGTGCAAATATTCAGGATGAGAGACCATCAGTTCGACTCTTCGGCGCACGTTGCGTTTTTTTTAACTTCCGCTTTTCGCTTCCTTTTAATTTGCATTTTACTTTCGCTTGAACACCTCAGCTTTGTGTCTTCTCAATTAACGCAATAAGCTCTTCTATTACCGTACATGTTTTATTGCGTGTAAACGTTGTAGAAACACGAAGCCGGGAAACGCGCGACGAGAGACGACTTCCAACCGAATTGCACAACGTAGGCCTCGACGCCTTCGACACCGCGATGCGAGATTAAGGCAACCACCAGCTTGGCTTTTGCAGCAGCTTATAGATTCTGCACCGGGGGTTTTGCACCGCACACGATTGACGGGGCGCGTGGGCTGGAAGCGTCGAAGCCATGTTCTATTTGTCTCGAAGTTCAACACTGGCCAACTCTTCGCCCGCTTTGGCAACAGCAACAACTGCGGAGAAGCCACAGCTTTGTAGCAACCTTTGGGGAAGTTGTCGAGGATTGCTCAAAGGTTGACTTGGGCGCTATCGATCGACATTATGGCCAAGACATATGGGATCCATCTACATTCATGCGGTCGGGTTTCTTTCGGAAGAGGCTTGCTGTCTCTGCACTGCAGAGCTCCGTCAGCGTCAGGGTCCGGGAAATGTCGTCCAAAAAGAGCTTGTCAGCATGATTGCAGACTGACAGACGGCGGCGAGACCATGCGTGTCAGCTTACCACGACGACTGACGAGTGTTGGGATGGACCATTGCAAGGATCCCAGAGGTATGTGCATACAACACTGTGGCTAACTCCCTAAGGCACAGTTAGACATGGTTGAAGATATGGCACATGTGACGGCGTTTAGCAACACCCACTACCGCTGCACCACACCTTCCAAAAGGATGCCAGAATTACAAGCCGTCAGGCTGCAATTCTATAGTGGGTTATAGTATGGTCACGCATCCGTAGGGCCTCAGCGCCTACCGCCGTGCCGTGACAGCACACATAATGTCTCTACCACGTTCTGTGACACCACCATGAAGCCTGATTTACCGATTAATGGCGGTGGGTAGGCCTGGACGTTGAGTTGCGATTCGGGAAGCCGACTTTGGCTACGCTGTTTCACTGGGCACAGACCATATCATGGCAAGGCTCTCTGGACCTATTTTTTTTTCCTGTCCTGGTCCGTTCTTGCCTGCCTCCTAGCTTCCCCGAAGTGGATCTTGGGCAAGATACAGCAAGGGCATGTGTGTCGAAATCGTTTGGCCTGCTGGCCTGATCTGCCAGGCGGAGCCAAACGGCACACTCGAGTCCATTGGAGTCCACTCGAGCCGATTGAGGTTGGTGAAAAGGTGCCACGAAGCTGCATTGATCCTGGATGCTCGGAACTGGCCCAAGGCAAATCAGCGCTCGAGGGTCCCCGTTCGCAGACCACCTTCCATATCGGTACTCACATTTACGTAAATAAATATTTCACGACGGAGTCCCGTCAAGACTTTCCAATAGTATTGCGGCGCTGACTCGTAAGTTGTGAAGACGTCCCGTTCCGATTCCTCTCCGTACGCCGACCTGTTTCGTCATCCGCAGGGCGCTTGCATGCGCAACGGCGTCTCAGGGCCTGGGTTAGGGCACACTTCCGGTTTAGGTTTGTCAGAGCCGGATGAAATGCTGGCCGAGCCAAAGGGAAAAGTCGGTGAGCAGAACGGAGCTCAAGCAATGGGGGCGAGAAAGGCTTGGGAAGAGGGCTCGCGGGTCGCCAGCAAGCATTGTAGTAATGGGGCGGCCCAACGAAGCAACCCGCAACTATTGGCGCGCATGGCGCGCACCGAATCCGACACTCTGGACCGGAACGGAGCGTATCTTAGTCCAAGACGGCACGATCTGCGCCGAGCTGCGGCGTCCACAACCGTCTAGGTCTCCTCCAACTAACTATCTGCATCCCGCGGTGCGCATCCGATCAGGCGAGCCAGTGCCACAACGAAGAAGGACCACCAACTAACGAAATGCCCTCCGGATCAGGCTGACCGTGCCATGCAAACGGGGTTCTGAGATGTGGCCTTGTCCCCAAGCGGAAGTTGAACTGGCCATGGTTCCACTCCAAGTTACCAACTATGCCGCCTCATGATGCAAAATTAGCCTGGCGTGCAGTTGAGGGCGGTTGTGGGAAACCAACAAATCGGCCGTCGAGTCGAAATATTTCCTGTGGAATTGAACCTTCTGCCACAGCCTCTTCACTCGTACGATTACAGAGGGAACATATCTGACTAATTGCAGATTCGGTAGAAGGTAGGTGTGGATGTGATGTGATGTCCTTTGTAAATGTCAAAGTATCGAGTCGACGATGCACTTCGTACAACCTGCTTTTAGACTCTCGTAGATCCAAAATATTGAGCTGTAGCGCTATCGGAAAGGGTGTTTCGACAAAAAAGATCAGTTGTGTGTATCGCAAAATCGCCTGGTTTTCCGCATACAGAGTCACTTTTGGAGGAAAGGTGTAAGCCACGGCTCCAGGGAGGGAAAGACGGCGGTTCCTCTTGCTGCCCAACACAGGACGCTCCCGAGATCGACAACGTCGCTTCCAGTGTCTGGAAACGCGACCAGGTCAACGCACAGCAAAGTCGCAAACCCAGCGGCAGTTGGTTACCCTGGATATACGCCCCCCCTCCATTAACCAGCACGAGGCTTTCGGCAGCAGCGGGTGCGGGTGGTGCAGGTGGGGTCGGGGTGGTTGCACGGCCGAGTATCCGAAGCACCACCTTCTGTTATGTGCTGTGCCCTGGCCTCTCCACCCATCTCCCTGTAAGATGAGCGAGGCCCGCGCTCCAGAGTATAAAAGGCAGTGCGGGTCGCATGTCAACGGTAGCAGTCCAGATCTCACCAAGATCCGGATGCGCCTTCCGCATTAACCCGTCATTTGGCCCATAGTGCTAGCAGCGGCAAATTACAGCGTGCTAGGCGAATTTATACGAATGTCGGCAGTAGCGTTCAGGGCCGCCGAGGCCTGTCACAGCGCGCCCAGCATCGCCTAGAACGTGGCTAGCGTGGGTCACCCCGCAAAAGATGGAAAGGGAAAAAAAAAACTTTCAGGCTACAGGCTGCGTGTCCCCGCCAGGACAAGCTTGAACTTCTCTTCCTGGCCGTTTCCCGGACTGTAAGGTAACGTGTCTGCGGGTTCCGAGCTTCTGCTTATGGGCGATGATCCGCATTGTTTCGCAGCTTCCCGAATCGTCGATGGTTGCGAGCAGGCAGGCGCTCAGCACTCCACGGGGGCGACGGGGGCGCCTCCACTGGACCAAGCACTGAACCCCGCCGAGATCGGAAGCTGCCGAGGGATCAATGGATGGGTTTTGGATTTGCCCGATTGGCCGTAAGCAGGCGTGCCTTCCTCAACAACAGCACTGCAAGCACTGAGAGGCTGGTGGGTTCTGGGCAGACTCGCAGACTGGAAGGCACCACCGGGCTGCACTGGACTGGACCTGCGCACCACCCACGTCACCTGGTCGTCGCAGCCCGCCTGCGCCTCGGGCAGTTAGGTGCTGGTCTGAGCGCTGTGCCAACCTGGCTACCTCAGGGCACCCATGTTCCATCCTCTGCCAAGGTGATGCGATGCGGCTCCTACGGCGGGGACGGCGCACGCTCTGGCATCTGCATCTGCATCTGCCGCAAACCACCCCCCGGGCCTTTCTTATATCACATCGCATAGCATCGAAAACGCCACGGGACCCGAGAGGAGGAGCAAGCTCTGGAGACACGACTAGTCGGCGTTGTTCGAGTTTGCACGAGTTGCGACGCCGACGACACCCAAACCGAGCTGGCTCTGCCCTTCGCTGCCCTGCCCAGCCCAGCCCTGCACTCCCCCGCCGCCCGCCCAACAGACTCGACACGCTAGAACGGACGACGTGCTCCGTGATCCAGCCAAGCCCAGACGATAGAGATTAGACGAGACGAGGTCCAAAGTGCCTGCGCACACACAACACATCCACGCACGCACGCACGCCCGTACTATCGAGCGCGCGCCCTTGCATTGCCGTGTTCGTCTGCCGATTCGTCGCTGGTGTCCATGCCTGTCCTGCGCTGTGCCCGTCGTCCATACCCCGCGCCGTTATTCCCCTATCGTCGGGTTGAGCCTGAATGGCCTCGTTGCCCGTGGCCGACACCCCCGGCCCGTTGCTAGAGGTCGTCCCGGCTCCGCAATCCTTGTCAGCGCCAGCGCCAACGCCAACGCCCGCCCATGCTGCCTCGGTCCGTCCCTCGCTCGAGCGTCTGCCGAACGAGCTGCTAGAGCCCATCGCTGCCGGGCTGGTCCCCGCTTCTCCGCTGACGACGCGCTTCGCGCTCCGTCCTACGGGAACATGGGAGTTCCGGGATGCACACCACCAATGGGCTGACTGGCTCGCCGGCCACAACGAACTGCTTGCATTTGCCCAGACATCGCAGCGCATGGCCGCCATCGCCAAGCCTCTGCTGTACCGCACTATCGTCATACACAACGAGCATACCCTCGTCACCCTCTTTCTGCGCCTAAGCCGCCGCCCAGAGATCAAGCCGTGGATTCGCGAAATCACATGTCTCGTCAATGTAGCTGGCGTTCTGACCCTCGAAGAGGTGCATCGCGAGTGGGAGAGGCAGACTGGAGGTAGGACCCATCGGTAGCCCACCGACTTAAGGCGACCTTCTGTTAACCCAGGCCACGGCCGCTCAGTGAAATGGCAGCCCATGCCTGGCGGCACCGATGCTACCATCGCCCTCGATCTGCTCAGGGCCATCCTCCTTAACGCCCCCAATTTGGAGGACCTTCTCATTGCCTTTCCCGACCACGAGCTTGCTGAAATCGACCCGTCATCGGCGGGCACCGACTTCTTGATGCCCACGTTCCGATATGCCCTGCTCCGCTACATAACAGAGGCATATCCGGCTGCCTTCACCGACGCCGTTGCGCGCTTCTTCCCCTTTGAGTTCATGAAGAACTTGAAATCGTTGCGCATCTACTGCCACAGAGAGGAGGGGGATCGTGATCTGTCCTTCTCACGCCTGCTCGCAGACTACGCCATTTCTGCTTTGCCTCTGCTGACGAACCTTAAAACGCTCGAGCTGTGTTGTTCCTCAGCCGGGAACCTCATCGCCGGAAACGACCAAATACCGCCTCTCCCAGGAATAGAGAATCTTCGGCTCTACGGTAGCCACATCCACGAACCGAGACTGGTAGCCCTGTGTCTCGCTTGCGTTAATCTTCAGAGCCTCCTCGTGCACTTCGAAGCAAGCTCTACTGACGAGGAGAGAGATGCTCTTCCTGACGGCAAGACATTGAACGATGCACTTGTTGGCCTGGCTGGCTCGTTGCGGACGCTAGAGCTGGTTGCCCTCTCTGAAGGGCACTACTTGACCCGTGGTAGGGAGCGACCGCGCAAGCCGGAAAACCACCGCCTCACATGTATTCCCGAGCTTAGGTGTCTCGAGAACCTGACGCTAGATTACCGGGGCATCTTTGGCACACTTGGCATCCTTGAAGAGGACGACGGCGAGAGGTTGTGCCATCTCCTGCCCTCCTCTCTCCGGCACTTCACCCTTGTGTGCGAGTGGGGCACTGCCAAGGACTGGAAGCAGAGCTACCTGGCCAACTTGACCATGGTGCTGTACGGAGTTGAGTGTCTCTGTGCCACCCAGTCCCCGCGGCTATCCAGCATCTCTCTTGCCATTCACTCTTGGCCTGCGAAAAGCAGGTTTCACAGGCGCTTCGAGAGGGAGGTCCTGGAAGCGAGACAACGCTGTGCGAGGGCAGGAACCCGGTTCAGGACCTTTGACCTGTTGCCATGCTACCAGGACGAGGACGAAATGGAGCCTGCCGAGGAGGGTGATCTTGAAGATGAGGAAGGGGGCGCCGAGGATGAGTTTGATGACGTGGCTGACGAGGACGAGATTGAGCTCGAAGAAGAAGACGAGGCGTCCGAGTACTACTTCTCGGGCGACGAGGAGTCGGATCCCGAGAGGGAAGCACGGCGGCCTCCCACGTTCGACGTGTTCCTCGAGCGTCTTGGCGAGGACCACGGCCACAGCCTGGACGAGCTCTTCTATGCCTACCACGAAGACAGGTGGGACGAGTATCTCTTCTGAGCAGGACGCTGGCAGGACGCTGGCAGAACGCTAGCAGGATGCTGGCAGGACGCTGGCAGGACTCTTGCAGGACGCTGGCAGGACTCTGGCAGGACGCTGGCAAGGTGTCAATAAGTGTGGCAACCCGCCCTTGTCGTCCTCGTCAGTTGCTGCTTGACCCTTGGCGGCGCTCGTCTCTTGAATTTTGCCAGAGTGTCAGCGAGTCGTGGTGGTCGAGGTCTTGCCACTGAGTGACTGGAATCAGCTGACTTTTAACTTAGTCCTGATTTTAATCCCTTGGCTATATCTCCACCACCTATACGCAGACTCGCATGCAATTTGGGGGGAGGGGGGCGAGCGGTAGCCGGTGAGCTGCAGATAGATGAGCTTGGAGGCTTCCTCAGAGGTACAGTCTCAAAGTAAGGACGAAAACCAGAGGCTCGACTGTGCCGGTCTCCGACCCGTGCTTCAGCTTTGTGTCACGTTGTCCACGTTCCAGCTCCTTCTCATCGCAAGTTATGCTCAATATCATTCTCGAGACGCCTCCAATCTCATAAGTGCCGAAGGTAGAGGCAGCTGCATCGGGCTCAACAAGATGGGTCTCTGTTCCAACAAACCCGAGGGTAGCTTCTATGTCATCTTCACTAGGTGTGGCCGCACTCATAGTGGAATGTTAGGCTGCCAGGGACAGGGTTTGATTAATCAAAGACGGATTTTGACAACCCAAAGCCTACCGAATATCTATTCGATCCCATATCGCCACCTTGCCGTGGTCGTTAATGCCCTTTTAGGATCATCTGCGGGAGCCATATCGCCATTCGGAGATTAAATCGCATTCGGCCGTTGATCAGGAAAAGTTTGGAGCTTGGCAGGACCCAGAAGAAGCTGCACCATGCCCCTGAGACGTTGTCCGATGGCGTGAGAATAAAAGGTTGATTACGCAGCGAGTCGATTCAAGGGCGAATTGGGAAAACATGCCGACCTTTGATCCTTTTCGGCACCTCACAGCGATGCAACGGTGAATCAATGGTTGCACTCTCGGGTGTTACCTGATTTTTTGACTTATACCATCCTTGCCTGGCTGGCAAGCCGTCGTGCTTCGACGTCGAGACGACATAGGACGGGATTCTATGTCGCAAATGAGGCCGCAAAGTTGGGGATCATTCGGCCCAATTTAGCTCTTGGCTACCCGTTCCGGCAGACACGTTTCGTTCCTGGGCAGCAGGTTCGGTCTAGGTCGTGCGGCCGAGATAATTAAATCCCGTGTCGGCTGAGAAGGTGGAGCAGGGACAGGGCAGGCTGGCTCAAGAAGCTTCTCGATTGATGCCATTTCCGTCCAATAGCCATAGCGGGCGCTGCTCGTCTGTAGACTAGCCAGCTCCCGTTATAGTCACGCACCACTCTTTTTCCTGTTCCTATCCGTTTCAACGGCCGCTCGCTTCGGTTCCCCGCTTATGCACCCCAGTCGATATGGATCGTGACATATCGGCGGGTAAATCTGGGCTGGGGTGCTCTGGGCGAAAGACTCTGCTGCCAGAACTTCCGAGCAAACCAGAAGCGGCCGGTTCGACCTCTCGCCCCAGCAGCCCGTCCCACCAGGTGACTGCCGACGAGGCCAGCGGAGGACCCGCTCCATCAGCAATTCTCTAGTCGTCCTTTTTGCCGCGGCCCTGATGACGACGAGCCCCTGTTAATTACGCCCGCTATAGCCAACGCCGTTTCTGTTGCTAATTTTCGTCTCGTATGAGCATTCTGCTTATCCTTTCCAGCACTCGTGCCCTCTGGGCGTGGTGGCAGCCATAGTGGTCCAGAGCAGACCCGCCCCTATTGTTGTTCGTCGTGGCCCTGGATTTTGGAAGGAAATGAAAGGCTTGATATTGCCTCCTCCCCACATTCCTGTCCACCGCACGCCTCCCCCAGATATTATTCCCCGTCTTCCGCTCTCCCCAGTGCTGAGCAGGGTGGTGAGAGGGGTGTTTAGAAATATGTAGTCGTGCAGAACCAACAAGGGTCCTCGTCTGCGCAGCCACGCCGTCTTTCACATCGTGAAGGCCTCAAAGACGCCAGGTCTACTCTCTTTTCTGACTCTGGTTCGGTTCCGTTTGGGTTGCCCTTTTGCTGTCTGTCTCCCCGACTAGTCCTGCAGCAGTCCAGCAGTGGGCAAGATAGCTAAGGCCATGATGATCGACCGGACTCTGCGGCCACTTGCGCTGCTGGTGGCAGCGGCCTCGCTTGTCGCCGTCGCCCGGGGGGCCTACCCCTTGACGACCGACTCCAACTGCCACTGCTACAAGACCAACGCAACATCGGCTAACTACTTTGCCCACCACAACTTCTTTGACTTCCGCTCGCTCGCCCAGTATGCCAGGGTGCCGAAGCCGCTCGACAGCTTCGAGGCCAATGCGGCGGCGCCGCCAGTAGCGGCCTTCTTCACGTCGGCGCAATGGGCGGGCGCGTGGGACATCCAGAACTGGAACAATACGGCGCAGCTGGCCATGAACAAGTCGGACATCAGCGACGCGACGGTCAAGATGGTCAACAGCCCCAACAACATCTACATTGAGCGCAACACGGACCCGGGCAACAACGGGCAGTCGACGTGGATGACGATGCGTACGGTGCGGCACTCGACGTTCCAGAGCTCGAGCGAGATCGAGTCGCACAGCACAGGGTACCAGTTTGTGTCGATACGCATGTATGCGCGCACCAAGGGCGCCAAGGGCGCCGTGACGGCCATGTTCACGTACCGGCCGCCGCCGACGCCGACCAATATCTCGCTCGTGCAGGAGGCCGACCTCGAGATCCGCACGCAGGACCCGCCCGTGTACGTGCAGTACACGAACCAGCCGTCGTGGAACAGCACCAGCGACATCCCCGACGCGACGCGCAACGTGTCGCTGCCGGGCGGCCGCCGCTGGAGCGACTGGGCCTACTACCGCATGGACTGGACGCCCGGCAGCAGCACGTGGTACGTCAACGGGCAGCTGGCCAGCACCATCTCGTTCCAGGCCCCGCGCGACCCGGCCCAGGTCATGTTCAACTCGTGGAGCGACGGTGGCTCGTGGTCCGGCCACATGCCCCTCAACTCCGAGGCCTACCTGCAGATGCAGTGGATCGAGATGGTATACAACAACACGGACCCCGGCGCCGTCAAGACGGGCAAATGCATCAACGTGTGCAGCATCGACGAGACCACAAAGATTGGCCAGCCCGTGCTCATCACCGGCGGTACGAGAAAGACCCTCCAGCCCCCGCACCCATTCCTCCTCTTCCTCCTTGTCACCTTTCTTTTGCTCGTCCCCTCTTCTTTCTCGTCGTTATGAACCACACCCCCCCACAACCCCCGGAACCCTCGGCTAACGGCCATCGCTTCGCTCGCGAAACAGGTCAGCAAGTCCCGCCGCCGCCCGCGCCCGCCCAGCCCGGCGCCTGCGCCGCCGCCAGGTACGCGCAGTGCGCCGGCAAGAACTGGAACGGCTGCAGCACGTGCGCCGCCGGCACCACGTGCAAGTTCCAGAACGACTACTACTCGCAGTGTCTGTAGCAATGCGGCTAAACCGCTGGGTTGGGCTGGTTTGTATTTTGTTGGCGTACTCTCTTTTTTTCTAACACCTTGTGTGCACGTACTTAAGTGGCACCTCTTCGCGGGGGCTTGTTTTGTTGTTTGATGCTAGTGAATTAGCCAGCAAAGCGAGGGGCTTTCTTCCTTCACCCCTGGTGTTTCGTTTTCTTTTCATCTTATCTTGCCAACGGCGGGCTGTGTTTCGCGTGTCTGTTCTGTTTTGTTGGCTGTCTGTCAGAAAGAAACTTGCATTGTTTGTGCGTTCGGCTAAGGGGCAGGGAAAAATTGGAGTTATTCAGATATCTGGAAGGGGCAACACTCGTCTGACAATGGTTGCGGTTTTCCCTGTTTATAGTCTTGTGTGCTGGTTGCGGGAGAGCGAAGTGGGCAAGGTAGTCGGTGCCATTTGGGAAGGGGGATGTGAACTTAGCTGATCAGAACAATGGTCAAGATGGAGAGAATTCTAGAGCCGAGGAAGGCGACGCTCTGTTCGGGGATGTTGATTTGACTTTGGGTCGTGGCGAAGTTGACAAGTACATAATTCATTGTTTGATGTGATGTGAAACATTAATAGGGGTAACTACTCAACCTTTTGGGGCCTGGCTTCCTAAGTGCCGTGCTCCCTCTTTTCTTATCGCTTACCACTAAATTCAACGTGTGGCCAACTAGTGGGCTTTATATAGTCTTGGAAATATCCAGCATTTGACAATGCTGGTATGATAATCTAGAGAGCTGCCCTAATATCTCTGCAGCTGTCAGCTCATTCAAGGTCTAGCATTGCAGATGCTGCAGCCTTGGGGCCCGGATAAAGCTAAGCAAGCGCCCAACACCATTTTGGAACATTTCGGTTCATCTTCCATCATCTTTAGATTCCTATTCTATTCCGACCCAGAGGCTCAAGTTTATTTCATTTGAGCTTTGATCTACGCACCCAGCTCTTTTTCATCGCACCTACATGTGGGTCCCTGGCAACTGCTGGCAGTTGAGATACCCAAACCCTAATTTAGGCCGGTAAAATCCTGAATTACCCTCCAGCGGCCCATGTGCTTACCATCTAGCCCCCCGCCCAGGTCAACAAGGTTGAAGCTGTCAAAATAACCAGCTCTTTGGGCACCTGCAAAGGGCAACTCTGGGGCCTAGATTTGTACGTAAAATTGCCAAAGATCATGGTAGACCGCCAACGGGCTATGTAGTCTATTGAATAAGGTTTTGTTAGCATGGTGATGTATTTCCGTAATGTTGAGTTTAGGTAAGGAGATTAAAGTCTACCTGGCTGCTATAGACTTTAAATCACTAACTGCGCGTAAGAAGCCCGGCATATGAAAGTCCAAATAGTATCATTTTAGCTTTAACAGGCTTCCTTGGTGCCCGGTAGGTCTTTGGGTAGCCGCCACGGAATACACCATTTTACAATACAAAGAGCGGCCCTTACCTCGGTAGTCCCTTGAAGGACCTACATGTAGGTGCAATGAAAAAGTAGGCGGGTGCGTGAATCAAAGCCTCTTTCATTTAGGCACCATGCGCGTCATCGACACGTCAACTCTTGCCCTCGTGGAGTACATGGGCGACGTTCCCGCGGGCAACTACGCCATCCTTTCACGGCGAGGTTACCTGCCAGTTACCTGCCAGGACTGGGCGGATTAGAGCGTGGCATCGCAAAAGAAGGGCTACAGCAAGATCGAGGGAGCCTGTCGTCAGGCGCGCTAAGATGGCCACGACTTTCTCTAGGTCGACACAAACTGCATCGACAAGACTAACTACAGCGAACTCTCCGAGGCCATCAATTCCATGTTCAGGTGGTATCGAAATGCTACCATCTACTACGTCTACCCTGTGGATGTCTTGGTGCTACCGAGGAGGCTCTGGCCAAGGGCCGATTGTTCACGAGGGGCTTGACGCTCCAGGGGCTCCTGGCCCCATCCGAAGTCAGCTTTTATGCCGCAGACTAGTCCTTTATCGGATCTAAGGTCTCTCTCGGCGACGAGATATCTAGTATCGTAGGTATCTATCCGGAATATATTAATTTCGGAGCGCCGTAGTAGTTCAACCCCGGGCTTCCTCTTTACGATACCAGTATCGCAATAAGGATGTCGTGGCTCGGGCGGAGAACTACGTCCAAGATCAAAGATGTAGCCCACTATATGCCGGATATCTTCGACGTTAATATGCCCTTAATCTACGACAAAGACCCTAAGGCCTTCTAGAGGCCTTAGTACGAGATTATTAAGTTCTCTAACGATTATTTTATATTATAATAGAACTCGTCGCCTAGGAACCCCGACGGAAGTGTTATTACGCCAGCTCCCGTAGCCTTCCTCGACGCGTTAGGCTTAAGAAGGTCTACGGAAAGGACTCGGCCCTCGCCCTTTAGGCTCACCAATACTGGCCTCTCGTGTTACGTCAGTAGAGCAGAGACCTTCTAGGCCACATTTAGCCCACTGTAGATAGCTTCCTTTAGCAGAAATCATCCTCTTTTCTTTTTTACTTTTCGATGCCCGATGGCCTCAATAATGGTAGCTGCGATTCTTTTCGAATCGCAGGGACCTACATACTATACAATTAAGCTCGCTGCGGCGCCGAGATTACGCTTGATGGCCTAACAGCAAGCTCATCGTCAAGACTTCCGCGCGCAACAGCACAACAGAAACGTGTCCAATTTCCCTGACAACATCTCCCACATTCGTTAATCACTGTACTACATCCCTGCACAACTCTGCAATCAGCAAATCATCACCCTCGCTCACTGCGACTCTCTGCCTACCGCTGCGAGGACCCAGTACTCCGAACTATCAATTGGACCCTTTTGGCGCCCAGAATTTGGAAGATCACTAGACCCGTCCCAACGACGTGCCGCTAATTACGGCAGGTAACGGTATATAGATCGCCAACATCAATCACGACCTAGTACGTAGGTTAAAGATACTAGTCGAGAAACATAGATACTAGGACAGAATAGGCACTATCAATATGAACGAGGATGAATACATGCGGATCGACCTCGTTAACAACTAGCAGAATACCCGAATAGGTGCTGAGCCCTACCTACAGAAGGTGGTGTGGGGCCTGGTTAAAATTTTGGGTATAGCACCCACAACACCAACCACAGCAGCATCGCCAACCTGATTGGAATCCAAGACAGCTCACTAGCAAAATCGAGATAGTTCACCAGCAAAATCGAGACAGTTCACCAGCAACATCGACACAGTTCACCAGCAACATCGACATAATTCATCAGCAATATAGTTTTCGCCAACCATGACGCAAATTTTACCAAGTATGCGGTGCATTCTTAGCCCACCGTACCTATCACGTTATTATTAGCGCGTACCTTCCATTTCAAACCGGTGTAACCATTTAGGGACCTACATACGGCATTAAGGAAAGCATTGACCGCAATATTGGAATACTCAATATAAGCAAAGACGACAAACTAGTAGTAGCGGTAATAAAAGCCAGCATCAAGGCACAGGAGAAGGACCTGAAAAAAATACATCATGCTGCTAAAGACCCTTGACGAGGAACCGAGGAAACACGGTCACGCAGACAGGACGACCCCCAGCTCATCGCACGCATAGAGAAGGCAGAGAAGCAGGTAGAGGACCTCGGTCAGCAAGTGGAAAATCTCAAGAACCAAATGCCGGAGTTCGACAACCTCAAGCGATATATGAAGGAAGTTGATAAGACACTGGAGAAAGTTACCTCCGAGGTGAATAAGAAGAGGAAATTGGAGGAGATCGAGGATAAGAAAAGAGAATTGACGAGAAATTTCAAGGAACTAGACGAGGAGGAATTGAGCAACAGATAGTCCGAGATAAGAGGACTATTGAGGACGAGATCATTTTGAAACAATTCCCATAAAGGGATACCTGGCAACAAGAAGCTCACGGGAATTGTTATTGTGATCTCACGGAGGAAGATCTCATCAGGAAGCTATTGCACAGCCTGCCTGAGGGCAGGCAGGGATTTTGAAGAAGGGCAGTTGTTTAGCACAGAGACCATCCTTGCTGACCAAGACATTAATGCACAGGACAATTGTATGTACCGAACACAGGGCTGCTGTCCGATCTCTCGACGGAAATGACGGAAAGTCTCCGCTCCAAGTACCTACTCCTGGAATTCGTCATAGAGCCACATGACGATAGGGCCAGGGATTCCTCTCGTGTAGAAACCAACGACGCTCGGCAAAACGCCACTATGGTAAGCGGTCAGAGAGCCTGCAAAAATGTTTCCTGAACAGGAAAATAAAAGCGATGTCTCCGTTTATTTCCTAGGCACATCAAGTCTCCAAGGCATAGAAGAGGCTTGCAGCCACCTTCAAAACGTTTGGGCATGCGATGCATGCACAACACAGGGTTCCGGGCATCAAGACCTTGCAGGGCACGTAGAAAGGGCTGAGGTCATGTCCGGGTAGGTCGTCGATGCGCGGATGAGCGCCTCCCGTGCGGGAGTGGCTCCCGTAGCTGGTTCTGGTGGCGTTCTTAGCCCTTCGGTGATAGGGTCGATGGTGAAGATGGCTGTTTTAGCTTGTTGCCGACTTCGTGGGTCCCGGGACGGTAGCTTCTATGCGGGAAGCTTGGCGGCGCCGGGGGGATGTTCCTCCGCAAGCTGACTACTGCCCAGACTCTCATAAGTTCACCGGTTGATAAATCCTCATATTTCCCAGGACACAACTGCAACCCTAAGTTGGGGCAGCCCTGGCCCCTTTCCTTAACTATCCTCGGTCTACGCAAGTCTTCACCCTCATCATCTGCGGCCGTGGCTATGGCGGCCGGTTTGTGCAGCGTGTGCAGGGCGATCCCGTGGGTTGAGCTCCAGCCCGAGGACGTGGCGCGGGCGGCCACGCCGCACCACAGGACGCGGAAGGCGCTCGAGGCGTCGGCCCAGCGGTGCCCAATGTGCCGCATGGTGCTGAAGGCGGCCCTCTCGAGCTTCAGAGACACGCGCGGGGTGCGCAACGGGCGGGGGTACTGGCGGCAATTCGATGCAGTACGCCTCGTCGACACGAACCTGACAGCCCGCGACATCTCGTACCAGAAGGAGCTCGGCGCGTGCATGCCCGTCACGGCCACTGAATTCAAGGGCCCCAACCCGGGCGGCCGCGCCGTCATCGCGGCCACGGGCGCGCCCAACCCCGACGGCGAGCATGTCGAGGACAAGGAGCTGAAGCTCGAGGGGCTGCGTATCGACGACCCGCCCGACGACATGCCCGTGTGTGTGTTTGGAAACTTCTGGGCCGAGCGTGAGAAGGAGGTCAACCAGCCCAACGACGTGTCACATCTGCGTCTCGTGGGCGTCGGTGCCCGGTTTGCAAAGTCTGCGAGCCTGTTTGATGTCTACGGGGTGAGACCTGACCAGGTCAAGCTGTGTGGAAGCTCCATTGGCCTCTGCACCGACGACGGTTAGTACCAGACGACCCAACTCGCCACAACTGTGGTGGCAGCCGCCTTGGCTGACCTTGACTTAGACACTAGCTTTGCCAGCTTCATCCCAGGCCGGCTGAGGGAGCTGCACTCAGACTCGGACACGGCCTTTCGGCGGGTGGAGAAATGGATCAGCGACTGCAGCTCCAAACACGCCTTTTGTGGTGCGCCAAAGCTCAACCCCGACCTCCCGCGGCGCGTCATCGACGTGACGGCCTACGACCGCGGCGTGTGTCTGCTCGAGACGGCGGGCCAGCGGGGCCGGTACGTGGCGCTGAGCCACTGCTGGGGCACGTCGTCGCGGCTGATGGCGACGCGCGAGTCCATCGACGACCTCAAGGAGGGCATCGCCACTTCCTTCCTGCCCAAGACCTTCCAGGACGCCATCAAGATCACGCGCCGCCTCGGGCTCAAGTACCTGTGGATCGACTGCCTCTGCATCGTGCAGGACGACCTGGCCGACTGGGACGTCGAGGCCGCCAACATGGCATACATCTATCGCAACGCCTACGTCACCGTCGCCGCCGCCGCGTCGACCGACAGCTACTACGGCTGCTTCCCCAAGCGCGCCAAGGACAGCTACGTGTCGCCGGGCACGCGCTCGCTGGGCTACGCCACGCCGCGCGAGGCCTCGGGCGAACGGCGCTATACTATGGCCTTTACGTACTCGACCGACGGGGCCAAGAAGCCGTCGTCGGTGCACTTCCTGGAGGACGAGTGGCTGCCAGGGTCTTCGTTCCACACGCCGCAGCGCACGGCCATCGGCAGCTTCGGGCGGCGCTTCGATCCCATCGCCGGCGAGCCGCTGTCGTCGCGCGGGTGGACGCTGCAGGAGCGTATGCTATCACCTCGCATCGTACATTACGCGGGAGACCAGCTGTACTACGAGTGCGAGACGGGCATGTGGTCCGAGGACGGCTTCGTGTTCAGCGACATCTACTTCAGCCTGCAGCACCTGCTGCGCACGCAGCTGATCGCGCGCGAGGACCACGGCATCCCGCGCGCTAGCGGCATCAGCTTCATTGTCGGGCGGCACACGGCCACCAGCGGCCGACGCTGGGAGGGTGGCTGGATCTCGCTCGTCGAGACGTACTCGCGCATGCGCCTCACCGTAGCCGACGACAAGCTGCCGGCCATCGCCGGCGTGGCCACCGTCATCGCTACCGAGACGGGCGACTCGTACTTTGCCGGCCTGTGGGCCGCCCACATCCACGAGGACTTGTGCTGGAGGGTCTGCTGCTACAACGAGTACTTTGACCGCGACGCCAAGGGCATGCAGACGGTACCGAAGAGGGGCGCGAGGGTCGGCGCGGCGACGAGGCCCAAAGACTACCGCGCCCCGACTTGGTCGTGGGCCAGCCTCGACGCGCCCATCAAGTACATACCCCTGAGCTACAGCAACCTCGTCGCCACGGTGACCGGGATTGGCACCACGCCGAAAAGGGCCGACGATCTGCGGAGAGTTGGGAGGCTCAAATACGGGAGGATAGACATACGCGTGAGCATAACTTTGTTCCCGTTCTTTCTTTTTTCTCTTCGTCTCGTCTTCTCTCATCTTTCCATCTTTAAGCCCGGCTTCTCACCTGTCTCCCCCAGGCCCCCATATACGAGATCAAGCGGCACACGCCCAAGAAGGCATGGGACCGCCACGGGATCCCGGTGAGCATCGACCTGGAGGACGGGCGCGGGGTGTCGGTCGGGGAGCTGCACGCCGACCTACCAGACGAGGACCAGGCGTCGCTGTTCCCGTGCTACGCCGTGTTCCTCGACGCGGCGCACGCGCTAGTGGTGCGGCCCAACAAGGCCGAGCTGCAGACGTACGTCGACCCGCTCGGCAAGGACGTCTCGGAGCACCTCCTCACCACTCCCGACGTCAACCGCAACGTCCGCGAGAACCCGGCGCTCAAGGGCATGGGCTTCAAGGCGCTGGCCGATGTGGTGCGCGTCGGCTTGGCGGTGTTTGTCAAGAACCCGCCCGATGTGAACAAGGATGGGCCGCAGGATGGCGAGGACGAGGACGAGAAAGAGCCGAGAAAGTGGGACGAAGAGCGCGACGGGAAGCTCACGCTGGACAAGATCCTCCACGTCTCGGGCGACGGCTCGTGGGGGCCTGTCACTAAGGACGATCCCTGGGTGTGGGTTACCATTGTTTGACTGTCGGCGGCTGGTGTGGTTCAATGTATGTATCTGAGGCTTGCCATGACACTTGGGCGGCCTTTCGGTCACACTTATGTCTTTGTTTCGAGACTAGTATAGTCAGTACAGGTCGGATATGATTGCCCCGCCAAGAGCGATGCTCCTATCTGTCGTAGTCGCCACAAAAACGATCGGGATTAAGCCCAAAGTAAACAACCGCGAGGATCGGCAAGCCGCGGACAACTAGCAAGTCGGACTGTGCCACCTTGAACCCCGGTTGCGAGCGTAGCGAAGCACATGGCGGCGATCCCGAGCCAGTGTTGTCGATGCGCGGGAGGGGGGCAAACCGTCCAAGCCGCTGGGACGACGCTGGTGCAGACGGACCGGGAAGCATGCCCTAAAAGCCACTCTTTCAGCGGTGTCGCTCGTGTGCTTCTCTGCTAGGCGTTGGGTCTTTCATGGTTCTGCCACAATTTGCCGCGCTTGATCGTCGGAAGTAGAGTCCCTGCAGGTGATATTCTGTCAAAAACATGCAAGCCCAGCGATACGAAGCATACCTAGGTATGTAATAGCTGCCTTGCTAAACAACGCCAAACAACGCCAAGCGCTGGTTATCGCGTGCATGGCCCCGGAGTATTCGCGGTGGCTGATGGACTGTGTTGCACAGGGAACAACGGGTAGGACATGCAGGTGAAGACGATGTCGGACCTCCGACATGCCCAGAGCAGCAGTCCGGCACGCCACAACAAAGCATAACGGCTCCGTTACCTCCTCCCCTGTCCATGTCATATTAAAGCACCTTTGTCGCATCTCCTCTGTCCCCCCAAGGGCAAAAAAAAGAAAAAAGAAGGGAAAGAAAGAAGGAAATGCGGTCAAAACACCACATCACAACCGTCGTGGCGGTGTCGCTTGGCGGGGGTCTCGCGACGCCGCTCAACATGACGGCCATTTCGTCGCGTGACGGCTATTCCGTACTCGAGTGCTGGCAGCTTGCATCGGTGCCGGTCGACGCCATGTCGGCAGCCAACTACGCCGTCGGCGGGAACGCGACAGCGGCGACGTGGTCGCACATCGAGCCTCGCACGCGCGTCGGGGAGGCGTGGGCGCCGCACGTCCAGTGAGTTTGTCCCAATCCCTCTTCCTTGTGTGGCGACCTAGGCAAACATGCCGACTTGATCCCCAAGACCGAGCGCTAAAGACGGAAAAAAAAAGACTGTCCATCATCCTCAACGGGCTCATCCGAATCACGTCGCCAGCGCCGGCAGCAGACACGTCAACAACAGCCAACGCGTCAGGGTCGATAGCCTCGGTGCTGCCCAGGGAGGTAGAGGTGGCCAGCAGCGCGCGTCCGGATACGCACGTCGCGTACATTATGCCCGGCACGCTGCGGTCGTCGGTGGTGATCGCGGCCGACCTCAAGGCCGCCAGCACCCTCGCCGGGCACTTCACCGAGTTCCCCAGCGACGAGCCCACGGTGCTGGTGCAGATCCCCTTTGCCCGCGACGCGGCACCCGAACACACGGTCCTGCATGACGGGCCATGCACGGGCTAGCCTAGCGACTGTGCATATCTGGTATTTGAGATGCCTAGATTCAGTGGTTGGCGGAGTTAGAGGACGCAGTTGGAAGAAAATTAGAGGACGCAATTGGAAAAAAAATTAAACAGAACTGCGAAGGCAGAAAGTGCAATTTCCATGGTGCTGTTGTTTGCGGCGTTACGGGAGTGGTGAGACCGTAAGTCAACTGTCCCAGTCCCCTGCAGCTCACCTGTCCCACCCCACCTTTTTAGTTTGCGCAATTTTATTGGCTAGACACCAAAAGAGTGGGGTGGGACAGGTGAGCTGCAGGGGACTAGGACAGTTGACCTGCACACTGCGGGAGTGGTCAATTCAGCGATTGTATTGCCCTAATCCTAATCCGCCGACCCAAAAATCCCATCGCTGCCCTAATCAAATTGGTATCATTGGCCCTGTTCCTACCGCCGTCCAGGGCATTTCCACGCTGCGGCAGCAGCACATTTAGCGCTTCAGCGCTTGCAAATTCACAGGGCAGGCCCTCCTTCCTGACTTGCCCACCCTATCCAGCTGTCCAGCGTGCAGCGAGTGCTCTTTCAGCCCTCACACCATACTCATTCCGCCTGTTGATGTACCAATATGTGCCGGCTTCGTCGCTGCGCTGCCCAGTTCGCTGCGCCCGTGGTGCGGATGGCCGTCGCGGTCCGAGTCGACGCGGGGATCGAGCGCGTTGGCAAGGCGCGAGCTGTGCGGACCATATGTGCCCTCCGGGGCATCGAAGCCCGTGCCGCTGGCCGCCTTGGGTGAGGGGTCCGCCGCTGCAGCGGTATCCGTAGTGCTTGTGGTAGTGCCCGTGGTAGTGCCCGTGGTAATGTCGTCAGCTGCAGCAGCTTGCTCCACGGCCTTGGCCTGCGCCTTCGCTTCGCGCTTGCTGCGCGCGTCGTCGCCAGGCTCGCCCGAGGCTGGCGGCGGTGCTTGGTCCGGGTAGGGTCCGCGCTTGTGCGGGTCGTAGGTCGGTGCCGTCGCTTCCTCCCGCCGGCTCGGGTTGACGGCGTCTCTGATGGCGTCGATGATGTCGGACATGGTCGCAGATTTGATGCGTGTCAGATCTTGGATTTGGAGAATCCAAAAATTGGCCCGAGTTTAGGTGTATTAATATCAATGTCTGGTCTCTGGTTGCGATTTACGCTCGTTTATTCCTGGCTGGTTAAGACGTGCGAATTCGTACACTTAAGACATCTGGACTGACGGCATGATGTCATTGTGTCGCGATGCACCCACTGGGAAGGCACCCCTTGTCGCGCGAACACTGCGCCCGCTCATTGCCAAACGCCTGGCAGGGGTTTCCTTCAGGCCTGCAGATGATGTCACAGGGCTATCCCCAGCGGCTCGTCCCCTCAGCCCTGCGACGAGGAATCCAATCTCTAGATCTTCCCACTGAAGGGAACTATGCACGGCGTATTCAACGCTTAAACGCTATGCTCGACATGGCCCGTTTTCGCGCATTCACCGGTCCCGATGGTTTTTGGGATGGAGAACGAACGGTAAGCACCAGCTCTTTGAAACCATCATTGACCCCACCATTGACCCCATCATTGACCCCATCATTGACCCCGTCATTGACCCCATCATTGACCGCATTGAGCAGCACAGTTGCCAAGACGTGTCCCTGGGCGTCTGCCTAACTGCCCATTACGCTGATCTCCCCCTCGGCTTACCGGCACGCAGACAGTCCACACCGTAAATACACCAAGGGGGGGCCTCAGCCACAGGATCCAAGTCAAAGACGACACGGAGTGAGGCTGCGCCCAATATGGATCCATCCGGCACAAGAGCTTGGCGGCCCGGGCTCCCGGAATGAGCACCTATCAGACCGACTCGCACTGTTACACATGAGATTTTTGCGACCGAAATAAAGGCCTGGCCAGTGGCGAGCCCTGTTTGTCGCGGCCGGCAAACAAGGCAGACCCATGATTGACGACGGTCCCATATTCGGTAGGTAGCATCGCGACAGGTTCTATGCTGTGTCCGCGAGGCGTGGTGAAGACTCCCCGTCAACCCAGCCCAGTTCAACCAGGTCCTTTCGGCAAGGATTTTTCTTATCCAAGGATCCTGGGTGCCTCGGTGGATGCAAGACAGCATACACTAGAAGCTGGGGGCCGCCAAGGTAAACCAGAACGTGGGCAGGAGGAGTCCCAGGGGCCGTTTGATCCTGCCGGAAGAAGGGTCAGCCCACTTATTAATAAAGAAGCAGGAACTCAGAGAACTGCGTCTCGCAAACTCTTTTGCATCCCAGTGTTATCCAAGCTTTCGCCCTTTCTTCTTTTAATCTATACTACTTTCCTCATTTTTGGCCAGTCCAACGACGGCAACATGCAACAACCCGCGAAGCAAAGCGAAGGCGTGGCCGAGGAGCTTCCTCCTGCCTACTCTCCGGCGCAGGTCGCATCCCCAGGGCCTGACGTGAGCCCCGCGACGCACCTGCCGGCCGATGTCAATGCCCAGTCAAAGCCGTTGCCAAACTCGCCCATGGCGCCCGGAAACGCAGCTGTCGCCGCCGTAACACCACTGCATCTTCTAGGGGACTACCCGCAATCAATCGACTGCCCGTTTTGCCATCAGCGCACCCAGACGCGTGTCGAGAAAGTTGGAACACCCATGCAGATGTAAGTCTTGGAGGCTCGCACACTATGGCTAGCAGTACTGACTCTTTTTTCTGTAGGGTCGCCGGCGTGCTCTGCTGCCTCTTCTGTGTCTGTCTGGCGTGCGTGCCCTGCATGGCGGGGTGGTTCGAGGAGACGCACTATTTCTGCATGTCATGCAAACAGAGGGTCGCTATGAGGCCCGACTCGGGCGCCATCCAGGTCTTCGGCCCGCAGACACTGGTGCCCTCGCAGTACCCCGCCGCCGGCCCTCAGACACTAGTTCCCTCGCAGTACCCCGCCGCCAATGCGTCTGGCGCCGCTCCCGCCCCGTCAGTAGCCCCGGTCGTCGCCCCGTCGCCGGCCGCAGACTCGATGCCGGCTCCATCTGAGAAATGAGACAACAGGGTTGAAGTGGTGCAGCCAAGGCCAAACCGCAGTTCACCAGAATAATAATAATTAACACGTGTGGATCGGAAGGGGACATGGTAGTCTTGCAGCGTCTACTTATTCCTGCCATCTTCCGATAAAGGGGCTTGTTGGCAGGGTCAGGCAGGCTCATGAACTGTTGATGTACAGACGCTGATGTGATGCTGATGTGATGGTCTCTAGTTATGGATGACAGACGGACGACACGCAGGGGAATACCTAGAGTGGTGGAAGCGCCCATGGAGTTGGCAGTTTACTTTGTTATATACCACTGGCTTCAAATTCGCGTGCAAAACACTTCTTTTTGTCAAACCAAACATCCCTCCCGCCTGCATGCCACACCAACACCATGTACGCGCATAACGCTGGCAACTGTAGGACCACCCCCCTATTTCGAGCTAATTACATCACATCTCACCACCTAGCCGCGCGTCACAACAATCTTGCCCCCGGCCTTGCCGCTATCCAGCAGCTTATGGGCCTCGCGAATCTCGGAATAGTCAAAGACGTGGGCGGGCCGCGCATCCCACTCCCCCCGCGCCAGCTTGTCGACGGTCTCCTGCAGCGGGATTCCCGAGAGGGGGAAGTCGCGCGAGCCCAGCACCTTGCTGTGGAACAGGCTGAAGTGCACGCCGCTCTCCATCTGCAGCATGGGGTTGAAGTCGGGCACGGGCTCGAGCCCGCCCAGCCAGCCGGCCTGCAGCATGCGCCCGCCCGGCCGTGTCAGCCGGATGCTCTCCAGCAGCGCGCGGTTGCCGATCAGGTTCAGCGTCTTGTCGAACCGAGGCGGCTCCGCGAACTGCGCGCCCAGATCGTCCTGCTCGCGCTTGACGTCTGCCGCGCCCATCTGCCCGAGCACGGCGAAGCGCGCCTCCTGCCGCGTCGTGGCCGTGACGGTGGCCCCCGCGTTGACGGCCAGGTTGAGCGCGGCCTGGCCGAGCGTCGACGTGGCGCCGCGGATCAGCACGCGCTCGCCCGCCCGCACGTCGAGCACGGTTAACACGCACGAGTACGCGGTGCTGTACGTCTCGGGCAGCGCCGCTAGCTGCTCCCACGGCAGCGTGCCCGCGGTGATGGCGACAACGTTGGACGCCGGCACGCTGGCGTACTCGCCGTATCCGCCTGGCCGGCTGCGGCCCATGCCGCCCATGACGCCGACGACCGTGCTGCCTACGGCCACTGAGCCACACGGACACGCCGCCACCGTGCCCGCGCACTCGAGCCCGCTGATGGCGTTCCACTCGTCCCACTCGCCCCGCCGCATGTGCATCTCGGCGTGGTTCACCCCAAACGCCTTGACGTGGATCAGCACCTCGCCGGCGACGGGTGTGGGTTTGGGTACCCGTCGGTGCTCGAGCACCTCGGGCCCGCCGAACCGCGATATGACAATGGCATCCATAGTGTCTGACATGTTGTCTTTTTTTTAGCGTGACAGTGATTTCATGTGATAGTGTTTTGGGTAGGGAGTAATGCAGGAAGGGGATGGAATCGATATGGCCCGTCGCAGGCGCCTGGATGGTTGTTGATTTCAGGATATGTTTGGCTTGCTGGTCTCTGTTGAATGTGTCTCCATTTTCTGCCATGGCTCGTTGGCCTTCTTTATGGATATTCTGCTCCCACGCCAAGCCGCCGATCTCGAGTCCCGGATTAGACGATGCGATGACCAAAGTGTGACCATCACCATGAGCAGTTGCCACTATGAGGAATTATGGATGCCATTTTGGGAAAATAACGTCAGTTCTACAACGTGGCGGCCGGTAGCACGCATGATATCAAAATTAGGGCGCGGTGACAACAGACTTACATGATGCAACCGCATTTGTCATCCCTCCCACGCGAGCCTATCAGCGAAGTAGATGCTTCGAGTTTCACTGTTACAACAAGAAATTGCCGCATGCCACTCGGTAAATATCCCCCTTTTGACTTCGGGCCACGCCCATCTCGTATGTATTCAAGGATCTAAACTCTTGGCTTGGTAACTATGTCAAACAATGCCGAAGGGGTATATATGAAGATCAGAATGCATGGTGCTGACTCACTAGACTAGAGAGAGCACGACATGAGGCGAGCTACAGTGGGGGTTTTGGTGACATGATTTGTCAGAGCGTATAAGTTTTTACGAATGCTTGAATCAGTAGGTGAGAGTCGAGCTGGTGAAAACACGAGGCTCAAGAGCCAAAAATGATGGCAAGATAATGTGCCCACTGAGACAACCGCATTCGTGTCTGGACCTCCGCATTCGTGCCTGGACCTCCGCAAACCTCTGCTCAATGGCTATATTGAACCAACCTCTAGTTGCATTTAATTAATCATCACTGGACCTATAAAGAAGGTAGTTTGAAGATGAGCAAAGCTCCCCATCAAACCAGAAAGGGACGTAAGAAGGAAAGCTCTAGCTGTGACAATGTACCGCACGCCTTTAGAAACGCAAAAGGCAAACACTGGCAAGTTCCAGAAAAGGCAGCGCATCTCATGACACCCGCTCGCACTCGATGAGGCTCTCGAGGCTGTTGGTGCCCGTCCAGATGCCCGTAACCCGTAGGCCCGCGCTCTTCTCGAGCAACGCACGCCAGTCGGTCTCGGTGCGCTCCTTTGCGCCGGTAAACATTAGCATGATCAGGTCGGTGGCCGTCATCTCCCACCGCGCGCCCTTCGCTGGGATCACGTTCTCGATGATCAGAAGTCGGCTGTAGCCAGGCCGCATGGCGTCCTTAATGTGCTTCAGGATCCGCAGCGCCTCCTCGTCGCTCCAGTCGTGCAGCACTCTGTGCATGTAATACGTCCTTGCGCCTGGATAGAGAATGCTATTCAATAGTTGTCTCTTGCCAGAGGACGCGATATGGCTGGGGCAAACGCACCTTTGAGGGGCTGCTCAGTGAAGAAGTCGTGCTCCATGAGTTCAATCTTGGGATCTAGTCCCAGGGTGGCAGCAGTGGCGATCACTTTGGGCAGGTCCTGCAGCACCAGCCTACCTGGAGCGTCTGGATACTCTTGGCGAAAAGCTTTAATGTCGTGCCCCGTACTGCCGGCGACGTCGACGAGAAACGCAACACCAGAGTCCTTGTCGTCATCGGCGCCGTGGATGAGGCGGCGTGCCACCGGGTAGAAGCCGACGTCCATCCACCGCGGCGTGCCCAGCCGCGAGGCAGCCATGTGCTGGCTAAAGTACTCGGCCTCGCCCGGGAGCGAGTAGATGTACGAGAAGCAGTCGAGCGTGGTGCCGTTCGCGCGCTGGAAGGCGGACAGCCCCGACGTGTCGGTCGACGGGCGGTAGCCGCATTCCCGCATGTGTTCTGGCAGCTTCAAGGTGCCCGGGATCACTAGGCGACACCTACACGTACCGACATGACGCAGTTAGATAGCCAAGTCAGCCAAGACTCGCTTATCTGATCAATTCTCACGACTTGTTTGCTGTAGGGGTAAGACGCTCCTATCCGTGCGGAACCACCAAAACAAGCAGAAAAGGGGTAAGAGCATACCCGCTCGGATAGCCGTTCCCGATAAGGGGGATAGCCATGGCCTTGGAGAAATTGGTCGGGGCAAACTCGTTTATTCCAGTTTCGGCAATGTAACCCATGCTAGCAAGATAGCGCATGATGCGGGCTGGGCGTGATGTTACGTTTTGTCAGCAAGTTTGTCCTCTCGTGGTGCACCATATCGCTCGGCGTCGGCAACTCGGCACCGACGGCCCCCAGACGGACCCGAGCCGCACTGCGCCCACATGACCAAGACGTACCGAGGAGGTCGGACTCCGCTCCTAGGGCCTCTGCGATTTCAGGGACCTTTTTCGGGGCCCCGTTGTTCTGGAGCATGTGGACGAACAGTCCAGTTTCCACCCCGATGGCCAGAGCGGCCGTGCTGGTGCCCTGTTGATGCGTGTCAGAGCTGGCTTTCTTCACACAAGGAAAGGTGAGGGAACCGGCTGGCCAGTGGACCACTCACATTAGTCCAAAGGTGTCGAAGCATCGTCTCTCGGGGCGTCTCAAGGGCCTGGACGAGGGCGCGCGCGTCGGCGAGAACCTTGAGGCGCGTCTCATGGTCTGTAGCGGTCAGGTCCTTTGAGAGGGACGCAATGTTGCCCACCAGACCTAGGACAGCCTCAAGATCACACGGTGCCAGGGCTACCGAGACGTCGATGCTGGCAGAGTCATGTTGGCTGCCCATAATGGAAAGTAAACAGAACTGAGAGTTTAAGTTTGAGGGCCTGTCACTGGCAAGTATGGGAGCGACGGGGGTAGAGGGGGGGGCAGGGGTAAGAATGCCAAAGCACCAAACAAAGCGACGGAAGTATATTAAAGAGATTTCATGCTAGTAGTAGTAATAAGAAGAAGAACAAAGGAAGTGGTAGAAGGTGGTCCTACTTAAAGTGCCGAGACAGCTGGCCCGTGCGCGGTCTGCAGTCTGGCTGGGCGCCGGGGCGGGCTGGAAAGAGGCCGCAGAGGGGACAACACACAGGAGTAGTTTGGGATTGAGATCATCAGGCCACAATGGTATCGTCAGCTGCTTGTTAGCCCACTATCCATTTTCAACTGAAGTCGTAGATAGTAACGGCAGGCTGTAGGGAGATGAAAAAGGGAGCAGAGGAAGAGAATATTAATGTGGTCATGGCGAGGGGAGAGGGGAGAGGGCAGCTCCGCCGGACTCAGCGGCCAAGAGTCTGAGCCTGCAAAATGTCCAGAGACGAGTGTCCCAAAAGAGATATGCTTATAGCAATTGGGCTCTGTGTCTGCTGTATTTATTTGCAATACATTCAAGACATGGCTCTCTTGACACAGTGCTGATTATGTGTGAGCCTCAGGGCTCAATCTGCAGGTTACCAAGGCGGTCAAGGTCGTATTAGCGATAATTATTAGTGATTCAAGAAGCAGACACGTGTTGAGCCAACATTAGAACTAATGAGGTCTAATTGGGGTGGAAAACGGTGAAAAGGGAGAGTGGAATCACGACCTAAGAGTCAAGACAAGAGCCGCATGGCAATGGCACAGAGCGATCCGCCCGTCTCGAACCTGGAGCCTTTTGATTACTGAATATCGTAGTCAGACGCGCTACCGTTGCACTAGCGGACCTCGTATGAAGATTGTTGCTTGCATATCAACCAGAGTAGCTATTAAAAAGTGATTTGGTGGAAAGTTGCTTTTTCGAGATGCATTCTTCTCAAATGTGGGAAGACAAAAACTTGACTTTGCTCGCTTGCAGGGATTGGGACGAGAATCGATTCGCGGGCTACTCACGTAAGCGTGCGGGCCCTGGAAACCCTAACCCTGCATGCGACTTTAATTTTTACGAGCCACGCGAGTACCCAGCTTGCTTTCACCTCGGTCTGTTGTTGCCGTTTCGGGGTGCACGGGAAATTATCACAGCCTGTGGATATAAATCGGACGACGACAAGGGCTGGTGATAGAGATGACTCAGCGCCGTGCCGAGAGGTGCTGCTTATCTTTTCCTCTCAACAAGGCCTTCCGGCTGTGATTTTGTCAATCAACATTACGGAGTAGCGACGAAACAATTCGACAATTCGACAATGTGGCCCTTTTCGTCGTCGTATCCAGAGGTGCGCGCCGCCGAGGTCGATGGCCAGACGTTTGACTACATCATCGTTGGAGGTGACTAATGCCATTCCTTTTCTTTATATTGGAATCTATCATTGGCAATCCTCTAACCCGATTGGCGGCAATCAGGCGGCACCGCTGGATGTGTTGTCGCGTCGCGTCTGTCCGAAGACGCGTCCGTGTCTGTACTGGTGCTCGAGAAGGGCCACGTCAAGGACAACTTCCTCAGCCGCATGCCACTGCTCTCTCAAAACTTCGAGTTCCCCCTACTGCAGGTCGTCGCGCGCCTCTCGGAGCCGATCAGTGAGGTTGGCGGCCGGAGAGCCCGTATGTGGACCGCCGAAGCCGTCGGCGGCGCCTCGCGCATCAACGCCATGCTCCTAACCCGCGGCCTCCCCGGCGGATACAACCACTGGGCCCACGACTTTGGCCTGGCCGACTGGAGCTGGGACAAGGTGGAGCCTTACTTCCGCAAAAGCGAGCGCGCCGTTGCCCACCCGCACGCGGCCCACCGCGGCCATGACGGGCCCATCGAGAACAAGCAAGCCGACACCCTGCTCGGCTGCATCCCATACGTCGAGCGAGCTGCCCGCGCTGTGGACCTGCCCGTCCACCAAGACATGAACGACCCCAGCGCCAGCGCCCAGGGCTACTTCCATCTGGACCAGACGGTCAATGCAAAGGGCGTCCGCGTCTCTGCCTACGAAGCTTGGCTCAACCGTCGCGTCGCTACCGAGAGGAAGTCTCACCTGACAGTTTGCACGGGCGTCGTCGCCTCAAAACTTGTGGCTAACCAAGACGGCACCCGGGTTGGGGCTGTCAAGATCAGAAATGTTGGGCCAGGAAATGGGTCCCGCGATTTTGTGGTCAACGCTCGGCGGGAGGTCATTGTTTGCAGCGGCTCTGTCTGCACCCCGCAGCTGCTCATGCTGAGGTGAGAAAGTCTCGGGCCTTTTTCTTTCTCTTTTTCTTTTTCTTTTTCTTTTCATATTGGACCTGTTGGATATTTTGTTCCTGACGTATTAAACCAGCGGCATTGGACCAAGGGATCAACTCGAACAGTTTAATATCCCCGCCGTGCGCGAACTCGATGCGGTGGGGAGAAACCTGTCCGACCACGCCTCCTTTCCAGTCTTGATGCAGCTTCCACGGAAGCACACGCTACACACGCTGGAAAACGGACTGGTCTTCTTCTGGAACTTGATCCTCTATATTCTTTTTGGAACCGGCCTGCTCGCAATCGGCACAACTGCACGGAGCATCTTCGTTCGCACCACGGCGTTGGACGAACAGACGATGACTGTGCGGAGCACGGACGACGAAGGGAATAGCACATTAGATCCTTCCATGCCCCGCAACGTACCGGACGTGGAGGTCATGGTCATCCCCGTTAACTGTCTCGCCGAGTCTGTTCCTGGAAGGGTCCTCTTTGGATGGTACTCGACCCTTGTTCAGCCCTTCTCCCGTGGCCGCGTCGAGCTGGCATCAACCGACCCGCAGGATCACCCAAAGACGAACTACCCCATGTTGACTGACCAGCGCGACCTCGTGCCCATGCGCAAAGCGACACGCTTCTCCATGCGTCTCGCCGACGAGTTCGCCAACAATTGTGATTATCCACACCCAGCACCACTGATCTTTGCCCCTGGTATGGACTTGGACTGGTTCGACTCCATCTGTCAGCCAAACAAGGGTAAAAGTTGGTGGTCGGGCGGGGGTAAGGCCAAGCCCGACATATCGCCCGCCCCGGGTGTCCCAGTGCCGCCTCTGGCTGTCGGGCAGGCGCCGCTGCAGAAGGCTGCCGTTACACGCGAGAAGTCTCGAGAACACGAGCAGCAGCAAAGGCGGAGCTGGCAGACAGTGTCCGACACAGAGATAGACGAATATGCGAAGCGCGTGTGCGTGTCGAGCTTCCACTTCAGCTGCACGTGCCGCATGTCGCTTGATGCCACAGATGGCGTTGTCGACCAGCGGTTGATGGTCCACGGCTTTGAGAATTTGCGCGTGGCTGACGCGAGCGTCTTCCCTCAGATTCCCAGCGCGCATACCATGGCACCGACCGTCATGGTTGCAGAACGCTGCGCCGACTTTGTGAAGAGCAAGTGGGCCGAGGAGAAGACCAAGTAGTATCTAACATGTTAAATGTCCTACCACTTCTCTAGCACCTAGTATATTCTGAGTAGTAATATATTGTGTCCATCGCCTTGAACTTGGCGGGATATCACACCTTCCGTCTAATTAGACGATCAATCACCTAGGACGCAACACGAATTCCTCCCACCTCACTGCGCGTTCCTCCATGCCGCCACCTTCCCCGAGCGTCCTGGCCCCCACCACCGTGCTCCAGCCCCTGACCAGTGCCCGCCAGTAGCACGTCTCGGCCGCGAGACTGAAATATCCGCCACCGACAAACAGGTCCCTCTGCCTCTCAGCGATCCCCTCGGCAACATCTGGATGCCGCTCCAGCCATGCCACTGTCGCCTCCAGATCCGACCAGTCGGGCGACACAAACACCGCATTCGCCTCGCCCGGCGTGAAGTGCTTCGGCCACGCCGTGCTCTCGCCCCCAGATGGCGTCCACCGTGGCGCAGGCGTTTCCGACGACTTCGATCCACCAGCACCACCCTCCAAGCCGAGATCTGCCGAAAACAGGGGGCGCACTAGGTGGGTCGTGTGCTGCAGCCAGGCGAGCGGCGGCGTGAGCAGCACGGACCGGCACATCTGCAAGAACGGCAGACGGCCGCTGTACGTGACGCCCTCGGTGTGCAGCACGTACTTGTGGCGGCAAAAGTCCTCGACCATGAGGGCGTTGGACGGCATGGCCGTCCCGTTGGCGCCGCCTTCCCCTTGGTCCCAGCGCAGAGCCTCGACGTCGGCCCACGGCTTGCCATGAGCCGCCTTGGTCAAGTCCTCGCGCAGGGTCGGGTGGTGCGCGCTGTTGAATCCAACGGTGCCGCGCCACACGAGGCGAGCGTCCTTCTGGGAGAACGGCAGTGATGCCTCGATGGCGTCGATGGCTGCGGCTGCGCGGGGTAGGGACCCGATGAAGGGCTGTGGCCAGGCCCAGAAGGAGAAGTGCGGCATTAAGAAGGCGCGCGTTATGGGCGCCGCGCCGGCGCTGGGCACGGCGTATGCTGGGCGAGAGTATGACCAGGCGGCCCCGAACGGCTGGTCATGCACGTTGATGGTGACGACAGTCTCGGGCAGGGGGCTGGGCGAGGTGATGATGGCGCGGTAGATTTGCTGTAACGTGGCAGACCGGGCCTGGAATGCATCGGCCTATCAATAATGGATCCCGTAATGTGGATCGCGGACTTACATCGAGCAACTCTGGGGTGAGATCGCTGCCGGAACGAAGGACAAACAACTGTGTCCCACCGAGGTGTCAAATTCTTGCCTGTTTGGAATTGCTGGTGACCCACCCAGTCGAAGCGGAAGACTCACCTGTCTGTCTTTCACCCTGACCTCAATCAACCCGGCCGAGCGATCAGTCATCACAAATGGACCGAGCTTGACGTGATTATCAATGTCTTTTGTGAGGCCCGGGAACGCGGCTTTGCACTCATTCTCACTGAGGCCGGGTGAGTTCAGAACACGAGGGGGAGGCAAGACGTGGCTGTCATGGTTTGCTGAAAACCCCGGCACTCGATAGCCCCTTTGGTCAACGTGAGGAAGCACGAAGCCAAAGTTTGGGGCGAGGAGCAGATAGTTCAGCACGAGACACAGGAAAAGCAGCGCAACGGCCTGTTTCCACCACCTGCGGTGCGGATAGAACGGCTGTCGAGGCCTGCCTGCGTCCCCAGCAGAGGGTGGGACGAATTGGCTCATGGTATTGGAAAGATGTTGGTATTTCGTTGGCGGCAGGTCTAGGGTCTTCTCGAGCCGCGTGCGGGGTGCGTAATGTGAAGCATTCTCGATGACGAAAGCAAAGCGGTCGACGCCACGTCATGTAATGCGCCGGGTATATGTGTGCAACTACCTAGGAGGAGGTTCATGATATTAGCCGGTATGGTTGCAGAACGACTCGGCGTAACCCTTTTCTGTCAGACGCTCAGAAAAAGCCCCGTTTCCCGCGTTTTGGAAACTGGCGAATCATTGACTCGGTAGCAAAGTCACCGAGTCAGCATTTCCAACATGCGCCAAGTCGCACGGATTCAAGGTCTTCAATGTAGAGCAACGCGCGGGGGCTTGGCTTCTGTAACTATGGGCCTATGACCCGCTATCGTGCCGAGTTCTAATCCCATACTCCGGTATGTGGGAAGGTGCCTCTTCGTGCGCCTATTTTCCCGTCAACTGCCTGTTGTGAGACGAATCTGGGCACACGAAATTTCCATTTTCGTACCTCGCCCACGTGACATTGCTCACTCTGGCTCAGGCCTGGCTCAGTCTTTGCTCAGGGTTTACTCAGGCTTGCTCAGCTTTATTTACCTTAATTACTATTTCCGGCAGGCTGCTCCAAAGCATGCTGGGGTTCCTTTAACTCTAGCAGAGTGGGCCCAGAATTAGGCCCTTATATCAAGATGGCCAAAATAGGTCCCCATTCTTATGGGGGCGAACAGTTTCATCTCTACCTCTTTTTGTTTCTCGTGTTGCTCACCTGTCCGCTAGGGGCTTAAGTTAGCCTCTGCCCTCCAGGTCTCGCGCCTTTGCCCCCTGCAAACACTCCGACTTCCGCCGACAAAGGACTTCAAAGGAAATAGGACAAAGGATGTGTTTGATGTGAGTAATGTGGGGCGGATATGGGCATACTAAAGTAGGGACTAATCTTTCAAGTCTCTACCTGCGATTGCTATAACTGCCTCTAAATAAGTCTAAAGAACTAGAAAGGGGTCTGGTCTGGAGAGTATTCTTACTCTTCTTTTGCTATATCAGATTTCCGGCCATCGCACCCGCATCCCAGAAAACAGAGCTTTTGGGCCATCACCTCCCATCCAACCAAATCGCTTTCTTTATCACACTATCTTAGCCTTCCTATTCTCTGCTTTATAATCGCCGGACTGGCCAATCAAGTCGCGCAAAGGTGGTCAGACACATAGCGGGGACGACGATTAAGTCCTGTGATTGGGGAGATGTAACGGTTGGGCGTACGGCGCAGGACCAGCGAAGCTAATAAGTCAAGCAAGTCAAGTGAAGGGCCATACTTGACTTGCTTGATAGGACCCATCCCATACTTGACACTTGCAAGTGGTTATCAAGTGCTTGGCATCGGTGGCTGAGGCTTGGCACCCCACCCAAAAATTATCACGACGCAATTTTTTGGTGTTGTGAACAGCCTCATTTTTACCCACACACTACAAAAACCCGCAAAATGCTATACTGGCCCTACATCAAAACCTACACAACCTCAATCTAGCCCCTCAATCCCTCATTCCCCAAACAAGCCCAGATCTGCTCAATTCACGATTTCCCTAATTCAACGCCTCCTAGCGTGATGCCACCCTGCTTGACCCAATTTCGTAGCAGCTGCAATATCTCAAGCGTTTGAGGCTGGAGACGGCACCGCTGTGTAGATACTGACAATTTGGCTTGACTGAACTGCCGCTCGCAGTGATCTGCCATGGCTGGCATAGCTAGAAGATCCAAGGCCAACCGGCTAAGCCGTGGAAAGCTCTGTTTCCTAGCCACCCACCAATCTATTGGATCCTTGATGTTCTTGTCAGGCTGTATCTCAAGATACTGCCCAAGCTCGTTTGCTGTTTCTGTACAGGGATCATCATCTGCATCTGCCCAGTCCCGATACAGATCTGAATTTGGTTGCTGATGCCGCTGTGATGCCCTCATGGGAGAAGCCCGGAAATCATCGTGTCCGTGGCCTGGATAGTCGCGATCCAAGAACGATGTGAGCCCTTCCGTGGCATCACTCAACCACAATAGCTGCTCAGCAAGGGTCCATTTTCGTTGCAGCCACTTGAGCCCGTATCTAGGGTTCAATATCACAGCTGCTGCAAAAAGAGGTGACTCTCCGATAACCGTATAGTACTCGTTGAGCTTGACCCATGCGCTGTTGATGGAGATGCGCATGTAAGCTTGGTGATTAACGCCCATGACCCGAGCATCTTGGTCAGAGAGGGTAATGTAGTCATCCCTCACATGCCCGGGCAAAGCATGTTCGTCGAATCGGCTTGTTGGGACGGCAGCAGCAGCGGTTTCGGCAGCAACAGCAGCCCTGGTGCGGCGTCGGTTTGACCGATCGCGATGCCGTTGGGCATATCTCGGCTCAAGAGAATCGGCAGCTGGGAACAGAGCTGGGTCAAGAGGGATATTGTGACCGGCATCGACTGAATCCCGTACTATCTCGGCAGTGACTGTGTCATACCGAGTCTTCAGCATTTCGAAATGATCCAGGAGCCATTCCATTTGCATCAATACCATCCAGAGGGCTCCGTTGTTACCCTCGGCCTATAATGTGAAGCAATGGATCGGCTCAAGCACTTGCTGAAGCTCCCCGAGCAAACGCCAATCGTCAGGGGTCAATCGATCCTCTGCTGAAAGCCTCGCATTTCCGTGAGCCTCTGGATGGATGTCGACTGCTGTTAGATAGGCCTGGATCTGCCCATGGAGTCTCCAAGCCCGTCGGATCATTAGATGGGTCGAATTCCAACGTGTGGCGTTGTTCTGGACGAGCTTCAGGTCCTTGGATGAGGCCTCCGGCGATGTGAAGATCTCCAGATCGTCAAGATCACTCTCCTCAGCCGGACGACCATTCAGTATCTTGCTGAATGCCTCTATGCGTTGTGGCGATGCCCGGATAAATTTCACGATATTGTGAAGCTTGCCAACAGGGCCCTTGCGTCGCCAATGTTGTAAATCTTCCTCTTGTTGCCCCAGCAGATGGAACCTTTCCGACTGCAGCTCAAAGGCATCAGCCTCAGTCTCGAATAAGAAAGCCTTGGCTGTCAGATTCAAGATATGTCCCCAGCATCGCATCCTTCGGGCCTTGATGGCATTCTCAGATCGTGGGCCCAAGAGCTTCGGATAGAGGGCTTGCAAACAAGCATCGTTATTTGATGCATTGTCACAGATTGCCATCCCAATTTGCTCTTGAAAGCCCCAGTCCCGTATAACCTCCTCGATGGTCATGGCAAGAGCCTTGTCGCTGTGCCGGCCAGAGTGATGCCTGAACGCAACCAGCCGATGGCAGCGTTGATGCTGGAGGTTCAGAAAGTGAACGAAGATGGCAATGAATGCTAGGTTGTTTGGAGAGGTCCAGAGGTCAAAACTGAAGTTGATGGAGGATCTAGCAGCCCGGATCTCTTTCGTGATGATGCCCTTGTTGAGGCCAAAGATGTCCTTGAGGTCGTGGACCATCGTGCCCTTGCTCCACGGCACATCTGCAGCTACAGGAGCATTCAGATTTGCCAGTATCGCTTGGAAGAACGGGTCGGTAAAGATGGTAAAAGGAAGATCGGCGTTGACCATGAAACCAACCGCCAGTTGGCGTATCTTGTTGATCCTGGCGGCAGGGATTGGATCAGATGCCTTCCGTTTGCTGGCAGCAGCAACCTGAAGATCCATGACCGAAGCCGGTTCTTCCTGGTCATCCTGACCCGGCTCGAGATTATGAATCTTCACCAAATGGTCGGTGACTGATGTGGTGGCTTGGACCAGGAAGAACCGACCCTTTCTGAATGCATCGCAACGGCTGCATGCCCAGACAACGGCTGGCTTGGGGGTATCTCGTGGGCCCAGCTCGACCAGAAACCATCCATGATGTTTAATCCAGCTCCTTCGACCTCGCGATGTCTTTTTGTAGATTAAAGATTCAAGGACAAATCGGCGGTTGTCCCAGGAAATCTTGTAGAGATCCTTAACATCGTCATCGTTTGGGGAGGCACTCGCGAGGGCTTCTTCGACTTGTGTAGCGAGGCTTTTACGTCGGCCGGAGAGGGCACTAAAAGCCGAAGATGTTGAGCGTCGGGAACGGTCTTGGGTTGAGGGCATTGTCGAGGATTATATCGGGGGCTCGGGGAGGAGGGCGTCGAGTAGCTTGGTCGGCCGGTTGATGCTCTGGATCGCACGGCAGCATGCATCGGATCCACAGTCAAGACGCGTGGGCTTGCGGGCTTGTTTTCCTACAGTAACTGCCATGCGCGCCGACACTAACCCTAAATAGGGTTGTTGTCAAGGTTGGTGACCGGGGCTGTGGACACGAGCCAGGGTCAACCAAACCACCAACGGAACCGGATTAACTTATTTTTCCGGGGTCTGAACAGCCTCAAATACTTGTTACTTATCAAGTGGAACAAGTATTCGGGCCCTCAAACTTGACTTGCTTACTTGACTTGTTACTTGTTACTTGCTTGATATACTTGACTTAGTAGCTACGCTGCGCAGGACCTTTAAGCCACGAACGAACGATGGAATATAGGATAATAATCGACGTTATAATGTATCCTTTCGCAACTACTCTAGTGGAAATCGGAGATAGCGGGCGGGTTGAGACGTTGAGCTAAAACTCAAATTATGTCCGGGCCATAGCGACTTAGAACTTGTTTACTAAGCTCCGTCCGCAGCGTGATTTGGTTGACCAAGTAGAGGGCAGTTAACCCCAGAAGAGAGACGCTGCGAGGGGGTGGTTGTGGGTAGCAACCCAAGCCCGTAGTTTGACATGTTACCACTCTTGAGAAATGTGAAGTCGACGCTAACGTGGCGGTTACGCTCCTGTGGCAGCTCCAGGGCACTGTCCGTTTTCGAACACAGTGCTTGTTTGACGGCTATATGAAGGGGAGAGCTCTGGTCGAAGGTCGGCCTGAGCTTGACATCGGTGGTATGCCCCTACGGATGTCGACCTGGCTGTGAGGAGGCGGCGGTACATCGGTCTCGGGCTGGACGTGCGTGATTCTACGTCCTCAGTGGTGCCACGTCCCGTTGACCCAGAGATTACGTCGAACAGCTGAGGCCGAGCTTTCATGGCCATGATGTCAACTTCATGTAAAATTTCCAGCGAAGTGTTACCCTTAACCTCGAAGGTATTAGAGGGAACAGGAATTCGAGCATGCAGAACGGGGAAGTACAGCTTCATGGACGATATGCCGATTTGCCCAGTATGGCTGGAGCCCTTAGCTCGAGTGCCGCTGAATGATTGGGGACGTCGAGTCTTCTTCGGGGGAGTGAAACATGGTTGGGAGAAAGGCGACGTATGGGGTAGCGAAGATGCCCTGGTTCAGCCCAAGACGGGATTTGCGACAAAGGTGTTGCGATCGTGTTGAGGTGGGCTTAACAGGATTTGACGGTCAGATCGTTGACGGTCAGATCGTTGACGGCATCGACGAAGACACGAGCAATGCGAGAGGCATGCTCAGCGTACGCGTTGGCAGTGGCCCGCATGCAACCTCCGGGCCTATCGGCGGCGGCAGCAACAGCCATGGTGACACTCGTGACGGCGCTGTCGATAGCGGAAGCGACAGCAGGTGCCGATGCGGCCGACACGACTGCCATTACCTCTCCGTCAAGGACTTTGTACGTGGACGCGACTACGTCCACCACGCACAGCGCTGGTCGGTAGGTGCTTGTCGGGAGATGAGTTGCGAGATAAGCGCAACTGGCGGCAATGCCCATGGTAAAACGCTGGTGGCTCGCCTCTTCCTGAGTGGTGGTAAAGGCCGCCGTCGCAGAGCTGTTGGCAGCTTTGTCGATTGCCGTGGCAATGGGAGCAGCGACAGCGGTTGGGGCCACCCCAATTGATCGGTCGGCCACAAAGAAGGCACCGTCTTTAATGACGGTAACGACTGCGTTGGTAACAGCGGGCACCTGAGAGGTAGGCGAGCCGGCAGCGGCGGTGCAGATGGCTGTCATGATGGCGTTGATGCATGCAAGAGGGTCGGCAAGGTCCAGATGTTTGTGATACGGCGGCAGGTCTGTCCTGGGAGCAAGAGGCAACTCCAATGGGGGTTCCTTCGGGTATATAACGGTCTTTCCCTGTCTTCTTGTCGAGCTTTCTGTCAACCTTTCTGTCGATCTTTCTGTCGACCTTTCTGTCGATCTTTCTGTCGATCTTTCTATCGACCTTTCTATCGACCTTTCTATCGACCTTTGTGTCGACCTTTATGTCGAAGCCAGTGGGACATTTTGTCAGGGTTGGTCGTGGTTGGTTTCGTCACTTTCGTGGGGACCAAAAATGGGAAAGACTGGAATGGAACCCGCACCTGCCTCGTATAAATACCTTCCTGATTTTGTACAGGCAAGGTTTTGCTGGCTAGCCCCTTATCCACTCTCCTCGGCACAGGTGCCTTTTCTTCGGCCGTAGCCCACATTGAAAGGCAGGAGCGTTTGAAGGCGTCCGCCAAAGACCCGATACTTTAGGCACACCCCACCTCACCCACTGCAGCCCACTAAACGTTAGTGCAGGAGGAATTTAGCTCCTCTGTATCGTCGCGAAGACGTTGGAAGAACGGGTCTTTCCACACCCCCAACCGCCACTTGAAACCTATACGATTTAAGTAGGCACTTCGGAAAGGCTGTACTGTGAAGGGTGTAATCACACTTTTTAGACGTATTAGCGGGATATTTCTATTTAACTTGGTTGGATCGCGGACTATATTAGGTAAACTTCCACTGGCACTCTAGAATTAGTCGCAAATGCTTAATTGTAATGCCCTTGGGGTTCTGGTTTGCGAATAAACAAACCATTTCACTCTTCAGAATACCACTGTATTCTCATTTTCCAGCGTTAGTAACGCTGTTGTGGCTCTGTTTACAGTGCAGAGCCCACTGCAACTACCTTGTTGGCCCTCCATTACTTCCCTCAGCACTGCTCTTGTATCAGAACAGTAGGCTCTGGCCAGTGGCCACGGTCAGGTGGCCAGGGTCCCTGAACCTCCTTTCTTTCTGACAAGATGTGAGCCTATATTCTGGCAAGCCAAGCCGGGGAGTTTCGGAAGCTAATGCCATAAAACCTCCCCGTGGACCAACTCAACAGTTTCCCACGGCCTACTCAACGTAGCCCACTCATCTTGAAGGATGTAAGTGCTCTGTCGTGATCTCAACCCCCAATATGAATAATACAGCGACAACGACATGCCACGACTTTAATCCCTGAAGTTTTGCAAGCCTCCTCCATCCATTTTCGGTCGCTGCGGCCAACAAGCTGCAAGAGTGGCAACCATGAGAACCGTTTTAAGAGTTTGGGAAGGGTATGGTGATACAATTTCATTCTCTGGCACGAGCCATCATGGCCCTCAGAACCATTGCGGGATCTGGGAAGCTGTACCGGAGTTCACCCCACTCTTGGAATGTACTGCCAATGATTGAAAGGAGTGGCTCTGTGCGAATGTGCGCATCTAGCGAAGGCAAGTGAACAGTACCATCGATAATAGCCTGTGAGAGTGCACGGAAGAGGAGGAGGAAGTTCCGGTTACGATCAATAAGAGAGGCATTGAGCAGTGTGGGTTGGTTGTCATCGGCCCAAGAGATCTGCTCCCGGAAACCTGACCATGTAAAAAAAGGACATACGACAATCTCGAGCTCTTCGAGGTTGGCGGCTCTTTTGATAAGGGATCGTAAAGCACTTTCCCACACCTTGATCTTCTCAGTGTCGATCAGAAGATGGACGCGAACGAGACGGCCAGCGGCTACGAATCCAGTCCAAGCTCCGCTTGGCACCCTCTAGGCAGAACACATGGCTTTAGAGGAGGGATGAAACCTCTGCGGAGACCTCTACACGAGACCGTGTTAGGGTGTCCTTGAATCAAAACTTCGGACAAGGCACGCATAAAGTAATAATGCGTGACTTACAGCGGCAGACTTTGATCAGCGGCAGTGCCTTCCGGAACTTGTTCTTGGTGTCGTGATCGAAGGGATGAAACTTCTCTTCGCCGAGCATCTCCATATACTCCCTGTCCGAGAGTAGAGGTTGGAAGGTGGAGGGTCGAAGGCGGAGGGTCGAAGGCGGAGGGTGGAAGATGAGGGATTTGAGGTGGACCTCACGTAAGCCCAACATTATAAAAATCAGAAATCAACAGAATGTGCCGTACATGTTCACTTCTTTCCTAGTACCTCGAGATAAAGTAGTTTGTGCCGGGAACCCTGGCTTGTGTGCGTTGTTTTCTGTTTTTTCTCTCCTTTTTCTCCTTTTTTCCCTTTTTTTTTTCTTTTTTCCTTTTTTCCCTCCCCCCCTCCTCCATCTGTTGTGATTATCATTTCAGCCCCGTCCAGTCTTCACGCTGCCGCCGGCAGAATTACTGAACCGAACCACCAGCACTCGGAGGATCGGAGGATCCCATCGGACTGATGCCGCTTGTGTGAGCTAAGCCGAGTCAGTACCACGGTGACGGCCCCCAGTTACCCAGTCATTTCGGGAGTGTAAGCAAAGGTAGTCATTAACCGAGTGTTACTGTTAAAATTAGCCCTGTTGTTCCCCTACTTGATTTGTACTGATAAAAATGGGCCTCCTCGAATACCCAATTATTAACCAGACCGGTCAGCCGAGGACAAGTCACAGAGACAGAATCTCGACGTATGATAGTAATTGATCCACCCCGGCGCCAGATCGTGCCCGTGTCACTCTGTGGCTAGTGTCTGACCGTTTCAAGGGGCAGGGGCACGATTCCTTGCCTGGCCTTATGAAAGAGGAAACTTGACTGAAAATGGCGTCTCGTCGCACGTTCCGTCGACTGGTAGGCTGGAACAGTGATGTTGATTAGAAACCAGATACGAACCAATAGATCGTGCTTCGTGGAGTTCTTCCATGCCCTCGGAACCCTCAAGCGGCCGCTTGTGAAACCTGATCTAGTAAATCAGAAGCTTAAAATGGAAGTCCAGCCGAACATCTCACCAGATCAATCATGACATCAGCAAAGGGAAAACAAGGAGGCACAGGCCGGTTGGTCATCCAGAAGTGGCAGGGATGGGGGCCAGGCCGAGTCTGGATGAGATGAGCTTTTCTACCAAGGTACAAGGGATCACAGCGAATCCCAATTTTCATGAAGAATTCGTCTCTCAATGTCATCTAGATAATGACCGGCCTGTGGCTATATACAGCCGTCTAGTTCTAACGTGTTGCGTTCCTTGGATACGCCCCACCAGTATTTGCTTATGTTCAATGCATCCAAAATCATCCCGGCCGTCTCATTTATCCCCGCGCCACACAAAGTACCCCCAACCCCAAACCGACCTAGAACTGGTGGATTTAAATTCCTGACAGGGTGATCAGAAGCTGTCTGTCCCCCCTCACTTGCCCTGTCATACCAGGACAGACACGGCGGTGCTTCTTTCCTTTTCCTTATCATCCTTGTCCTTCATCTTCTTGAAGAGCTGTTTAAGCATGTTGTTCTTCTTCTCCTTGGGCTTGTCAGGAGAGGCCTCCTCGTCGTCCTTGCTGCTGTCCTCGATTGCCTTGAGCCCAATCTTGGCCGTGTGCTTGGACGACCGCGACCCCGAGCTCCCGTGGCTGCGGTGGCTCCCGTGGCTGCGATGGCTGCGCTCGCTGGCGGCAACCTCGCTCACGGCACCATCTCCCTTGGTGTAGTTCTTGCTGCTCTTCCTCTCCGGGACTTCAACATCATCCCCGCCCTCGTCGTGCCGCCGGCTACTGCGGTGGCTGCGGTGTGGTCTTCTCGTGCGGTGTGTGCGGGTGCTTCTACCGCTACGCGAGACCGAGTCGTCGGGATCGACCTCGTCATCACGGTACTTGTCCTGTAGGGCGCGGTCGGCCTCTGCGCTCATCAGTTCGACATCGGCAGCTTCGCCTGCGCCAAACGGCGTGATTCCTCTCCGCCACGTCTCGATTGTGCTCAGCTCCTCCTCCAGCACAAGCGCTTCCTCGTAGCTGGCCGAGCTGCCAGCAGATGGTTCTGGCGGGGAGGTGGGAGCTTGCGCGGCGGGCACCGGTTGTGGGAGGCCTGATTGCATTTCGAACGCTGCCTCCTTCTCCTTGTTGGCGTCACGGATCCGCTTCACAATCTTCCAGCCGCCAAACATTACGACCGTGACTCCGAGAGCAATGCTCGTGCCGATCAGGAACTGCGGGCTAGCCAGCAGCGCAAAGATGGCTGGGCTCCCGCCTTTGACAATACCCAGGAATGCTGGACTCAGCTTGCCGATGAGGGCACTGAGCTCGGCCAGCGTCAGTGCGACAGCCGCCGCCGCCTCGGGGTTCTGCTGGAGATTTGCTATCATGTCGCTAGCTGTGTGCTGCACACAATGGGCCTCGTCCAAGAAGCCTTCAATGCGGTCCATCAGATTAAGCGCCTGCGACTCCTGCGACTCGGTCTCAGGCCCGTTGTCGACAGGGTCCAGATCTGTGCGGCTTGCCAGATCTGGCGGAATATCCCCGTATGCGAGGTGCATATCAATTTCCTTCTTCTTTTTCAGCGACGCCTCGGACCGCGGCCGGTGGACCATCATGCTCTGGCGCGGGGTCGAGACGGGCGTTGTATCACCGCTGGTCAACAGCGGGGGTGATGCATGCGCGAATTCGGATGCAGCTGGCTGGGGCATGGTCGCGGCCCGGTGAAGTGTCAGGCGGGATATCTGCAGGTCCCGCGGGGATGTCTCGGCATACGGCGATTGGTATTGTTTCAGGGCAGCAGACGGCGGCGTGGCCGACACTTCCGAGTGGGTTCGGAGGTTCGAAATGGTCAGGGCAGGGCGAGTGCGGGAGGAGGAGCGCCGGCGATGTGAGCGCCGGGAGCGCTGGCTGTGGTGGGATGAGGCATGGGAGCGGTCGTCATCCTGCGACCTTCGGCGGCCGGAGGCGTCGTGAAGAAGGCGGCGGTCGTTGTAGACAGGGTCGAGTTCTTCCTCGTAGTAGTCGTCGTACAGATCGGTGGGGGCACGCTGTGACACGTTGAAGGTCCTTGCTCGCTGGATGCCGGCGCGTTCCGCCTTGATTGCCTCCCGCCTGTCTCGGTAGGCAGCCTTGGCTTCCTTGAAGATGCCGACAAGTTGCTTGCCCTAGATTCTCTGTCAGCCGTCGCGAAGCCGCCACCGACCAATGGTAGGCGGGGGTGGGGAGCAGGCCGGACGGAACTAGAGATGCGGGGCGTGCTTACCGTGCTAAGGACCTTCCCCGAGTTGTTGATGATGGTGATGATTTCAGTGGTTGGCATTTTGGCGGCTCGGTGTTAAGGCAACCGCCTGTCTTGAAGCCCGCAGATGTTCAACTTCAACCCGCCCGTCGTAACTTGGTTCGTTAGTTCGTGTCTGGTCCGAGGCGGGAAATCGGCGTCGGAAGAGGCGGTGTAGCGTTTCTGTTGGACGTGGGACTTCGCAATCGCAAATCCGGATCTCGCTCAGATGGGACTCGTCCAACAGTTGCGGCGAGCGAGAACGAGGCTGGAATCACGGCGGTGTCGAGAGTTTGCTGTCAAATTCCATCTCGGAGCGGGAAATACCAGAGACAAAATGGTTCGGGGGGCTGCCGCCAGCAGCCAGCCGTCTGGCCTTCGAGATTGGCCGCATGATTGGACGGAGGTGGTTCTGTCGTCGGGCTTCCTTGCAGGAGGGAGTCGTCCAGTGCTTCAGCGAAGACGAGAGGGAGTGGGGCAGGCTAGCCCCGCGGAAGCGTCCGATTACAGGGGCGGCTGCCACGCTGGCCGCGCGCAACTGAATGTACTGTACGTACCTTACCCCGCCAGAGGGGCCAATGCGCCATCAGGGCTCAAGTGGCCCAGCCACCAAAACTCAGCTCGCGTGCCCCACCGCCATCTGGCACTCCAAGCCGACGTGATGAACCGCATTGATCGGCTCCTGTCTCCAGGATCTTTTGGCTTGGCTTGTCTGGCTTGGCTTGTCTGGCTTGGCTTGTCAGGCTTGAATTGGGCTCAAGAACAACCCAAATATTGACTTAAGCTGGGAAGTGGCAAACTTGTTACTATCGGTTTTGCTCTAGCTAGCTATGCTTTATATCCGAACGGTTCTTGCTACATCCTCCGACGTACTTACGATGGGACAGGAACCCCATCGAGTAGAAATCCAGGTGCGTCATCAAGAAATGTGCTATGAAGAAGCCAACGTGTAATTACTCGGTTCAAATATACAAACTAAACCCATATCAAGTTACAACTTAGGTATCCTCCCCCCCAAGCTCTGTCATAAATTCGTAAGGTTTTTTTTTCTTCCTGTACATGCCAGTATGCCCAATATGCCCCTTTTAATTTCGATCTTGTCTATATATATATATATATATATGTCGGTAGGAATGGGTTATTTAGAGGTGATGTCGTTTGGTATCTCGCTTAGGCCCTGGTTCTTCCATTTGTGTCAAGCGATATAAACGGGTAGTCGGCTGCCTAGGAGCTCACTCTTGGGCAGTTGCACGTCCTTCCTATGGAAATCATGCAACAGTAGCCAACAAAGCATGCGAAAGATGAGCGTGCACCAGATTTCGGTTGCCAATGTGTCTAGGTTGTCGGTCAAGAGCATCCTCCCCAAAAACCGGGGCGTGGTGTTGTCTTCGGGCTTCTGGATGTGTAACAGCGGTACTGACTGGCTGCTGGTCTCGTGCAGCATTAGCGGGGGCATCTGCGGGGAAACGGGTCTGGCCGTCATCGAAGACGGAGTGGCTGGCGCTGACGAGGTTTTCAGGTACTCGGTCGAGTGAGTGCTCTCGACCGAAGGGTCGCGATGGTGGGTTGATGGCGCGTAGTGGGTTGACTTGCGCCGGTTGAACGACTGGACCGCTCGGTTCTTAACTTGATGCAGCACCACGTAAAAGTATATCTCCATGAACTTTTCCTGTCTCTCCTCCGGACTGGTGGCTCTAAGCTCGTCAAAATGCCGAGTCTTTTCTCGCTTTGACTTTTCGGTTCGATCTTGCTGATCTCCGCCCTGTCGCTCGTCTTCGTCATCGTCTTCGTCGTCCTCCTGTTCGGGGTTGTTTATCATTTTGAGAATCTCTTGGAAGTGCTCGCGTATGACCATCTGAACAAGTTCTCGCTGACAATCCTTCAAGTAGACATCGCATCTGTCGACGGCGTTGTGCAACGTGTCGAGAAGGCGCATGGAATATCCGGGGACTTTGGAGATTTTGTCCCTCTCGAGTTCGTTCAGTACGTTGGTAGATTGCTCTAACAGATCCCGGATCTGCGTTGTCTGGTCAATAACGTCACTGTCCTTGACCCGTGTTCGGTATTCTTTGACGAGGCGGCGGAGATTAAACGCGTTTTTGTCCCAGACGAGGGGCGTAGGGTTGGGAAGCATGCGGAAAGCCGTGTTCCTGATGTGCAGCGTCTTGCCAAGCATTCCGATGAGCTCGAAGGGGACTGGGAAAGGTGGTTAGCCGAGATGGCGATTGAGCCTAGAAGTTCGTATGGACTTACCCGGGAACAGATGTTCGTGCTTGAACTCGTCGCGGTCTGAACGGAAGTAGTTGGCCGTGTTGGTGTTGCAATCTATGAGCACCATGGTCTCGGCAATTTCGTCCATGCTGCCAAGCTGAAGCGTGCTGAGGTCCTTGGGGTCTTCGTTTGGGAAGACCCTGCGGTTGTCTTTACTCTCTGCCTCCTGGAATAGGGTCGACACGACTCCACAGCACAGCTCCTTAACCTCGTCGACGGGGATGACTCTGTTCTCGTTGAACTTGTGCTTGCCGGAGATCTGGAAGGTAAACATGATGCCCAGGTCCGACACGTGCGAGCCCGTGAGCATGTAACCGTTGCCCTCGCCGCGGTACCTGTCTTTGGACCGGTCAAACTCCTGCCAGTAAATTCCCATCATGGCGGCGATCTCGAGCAGGTGGCACATGGCCGTAGTGGCGTAGGGTTTCTTGACGTCCTGGGGCATGTTGTCCCAGCTGCGCTTCTTGGCTTGGACAGCAACGGCAAGCGTATGGTTCATGAAGCCTGCCAGGTCGGGGCGCGAACCTCGCGGAGGGGCCGAGTTGTAATGCATCGCTTGCCAGTCACCGCTCTCCTTCTCCATCGACTGAAGCTCGGACAGCAGCAGGACCCATGTCGCCCTCTCATTATCCGCCGTGTGTACCGCATTATCTTGCATTGAAAGCCTTTCGTGTTCCTGCTGCGGCAACAGGGCCCTCGTCCTGTCGAGACTCTCCTTTGTCCCGTCGATGTATTGTATAGGCTCTTTTAGGACCGGGCCCTTCTTGTTAGTCGGGGGGCACACGAAGATCACGGGCGTCTCGAATTGCACCTCGAATCGCAGCTCGTATAGGCGGAACTTGCGGTGCTTGGTCTTGTGCCATTCTCCCATGACGGACTCGCCGCAGTTGGAGTAGCCGGCCGCGGAAGCATAGTATTGTTGGAGGACTTGGGCGACTGTGCCGAGAAGAGCGACTAGCGACACCACGAGGGCAACCCAGTTGAGAACATCCCCGTTGTTTCCATCGTCGCCGTCCGAGTTGGGGTTGGTGCTGTTGTTCATTGGACCCGAGCGGGGAGGGACGGAGGCGAGGCCGGTGTCGGTGGGAGCAGCAGCGGTCGAGAGGCATGCAAAATAACGAGATCGAGAGGCGCCAATGCTATGCAGCTGCAAGAACGCGACGTCAGGTATTATATATTAGGAGATAGGTAGCAACACCATAGGAGAGGATGGCTCCCCACGGAAACCCCTTCTAACCCGAGGCGATGAAACTGGAGCTTCGGCGTCGAAGGTCGAGCTCTAGCGCCAAGCCCTGCGAGGCTCTGGAGGTTTCGCGCCATGGCGCAAAGTAGGGGGGTTGCGCAAATGGAGGCTTCCGGGCCCGACTACAGGTCGTGCAGGCTTGTCAGAAAAATCCCGGCGCTCGTGAGCCATTCGAAGTGGCCAGGTTACATCGTGGGTCGGATCGGGTCTAGTGCGCAAGGAGAGCCGCCAGACAGCGGCAATCCGGGGCCTGAGCAGCCAGAATCGCAAGCTGCAGCCGCAACCTGAGACGCTGAATCCCTGGAGCTTTCTCTTTCACTTTTCTATCGCCTTTCTCCATTTTGTTCGTGGCCGCTGTTATATGTCCGTTGTAAAATGCAGCTGGCGTGATGCAACGGGACTGGTCATTCGGGTTTGTCGGCAGAATCAAATGCACGGAAATGCCTGCAGACCCTGGCTTCCCGTTCGTGCTGCGCTTAGTTGCATTCGTGGCGAGAAAACGCATTGCGGTCGGCTTAGCAAGGCCGCCTCGCTCCGCCACGAGCCGCGAACCTGGGCTGTCGAAGGGACAAACAAAGTCGGCCGTCCTTATGGGCTGTAGCAAGACACCCTCGACATGGAGATGGTTTGATGACCGATGATATTGTATCTGTATCCGTAGAAGTTGCGATGACAGAGTGGATACGGACACAGAATGTTGGAATTAAAGCGGCTAGCGCGTTTCGTGGGGAGCTCCACAAGTTTACTCCGTTCTCCACTCGAGGATCCGCATCGCCTCTGGTCAATTTTGTTTCTACAGCACGTGTATTGTTTCTGGCAGGGTCTGGAGCAAACCGGGTCGCCCTCCACCAGATGCTACCTCAGATGCTGCCTAGAGACCAACCACTGCTCCTGGAATAATTGTAGAATTCACGAAATTAGTTTCATATACCCTTTAAGACCCGACGCCGTGCCTTTCTGGTGTCCGGTAGACCGTAGTGTACCTAAAGCCCAGAAGGTTGATCAATATAGTGAGCTCTTAGCATCTTCCAGGAGCAATTGCATACAGCACGCACTTTTGCGACTGACGGGAGATCTACAACGCCCAGACGGTGACGTCATTGTTACGATGTGACTGCTGAATTACGGACACAGATGGCGAAAACACAACTGTCGCAACTCTCAGTTGGACATTTAATCGTTATATTTCTCCTTGGCTTGCACTTCCAGTCCCGTGTAAGAACAATGGAAAATGGAAGCCGCCATGCATACAAAGGACCGGTACGCCGCGTCCAAAGTGGCCGGCGACGAGCGCAGCGCCAAGAGCACCATCCTTGAGACCGGCGCAGCATTGACACAGGCAAGCCGGGTCCTCAGCTGTGTAAACGGCCAACAAATAACAAAATAATCCCAACACCAGGACTTCACGCCCGTCAAGAACATCTGCGCCCACCTCAATGCCTTCCACGTATACGCCTCGGATCCGAATCGCATTGTCGAGACCAACCACTACTGCGGCCACCTGACCGAAGGTAATTGATACCTAGCTGCACTGCTTGGGCTGCTCTCATGTGCCTACAGGTACTAACGAGACACAGACGTCCGGCAATGTCTCTTGTACGACAGCCCCGAACCCGGCGCACGGCTCGTTGGCATCGAGTACATGATCTCGCCCAAGCTGTACGAGACGCTGGACAGCGACGAGCGTAAGCTGTGGCACAGCCACGTCTTCGAAGTCAAGTCGGGCATGCTTGTAATGCCGCAGCCGTCGGCACTGGTGCCCATGGCGGCGTGGGAGAAGGCTGAGGGCGCCGAGATGGAGGAAGTCGTTCGCCTGTACGGTAAGGTCTTCCACACGTGGCAGGTCGACCGCGGCGACAAGATTCCGCTCGGCCAGCCTCAGCTCATGACCAGCATCACCTCGGCCGACCAAGTCCCCGGCCTCGACGAGATACTCGATAAGCGGGACAGCCGGTTTCCGGGCACTGATTGGCGACGGAAAAAGGAACTGCGAAAAGATATTCCCGAGCCCGAGATTAACCAGGGTATGTTCTCCCACCACAATTCGGCTCTATTATGCTGTGCTGTGCTGACGTCCTCCCCCCCTGTCTAACCAGATGCCGATCAAACATGGAAGAAGCAATTAGGAAACAACACGGTGTGGCTACGATGAAGATATGCACTATAATTGCTTTCCTGGTTAATTATGTGTCCTCGGTTGACATTATACATTGGATTTGTAAAAGACTGTAGAATAGCGCAGGTTCAAGTCATTTAATACTAGGAGTGTTGTAGTTCGTACGAAACATTAACAAACTGGCGAATACGATTAACTGATACTGTCTTTGACTGCCTTGCTACTCGCCGTCTTAATAGAATCACAGAACATAGGTAATTAACGCAAGAAAGAAAAATAAAAGAAAAATAAAAGAAAACAAAAAAAAAACAGAAACGCAATACAGACTCAAATGGAAGATAGTAGCTCCGCAATGGACTTGACCACATGCTGCGCGCGACCGTCACTCAGCATTCGATTAGGCCCAAAGACACCAATGGCCATTGAGTCTCCCGTGACCGAGGCCTCCACATCAACGGCATCCTGTGTAGAATGTCAGTAAGATACCCCATTGGGCTAAAGCGCAAGACAATAGTCCGCAAAATCCGTACCGGGTATGAATATTTTGCCGTGTTGCCAGTCAACTCTGGGGGTTCGGCATATTTAAGCTGCTCACGCGCTGCAGCACCGGCCCCACCAGGCTCCAGTGCCGTCAGCTGGATCGTATTAGGCGCATGGTGCCCAGCAGGCAGGCTGAGAAAGTTGACGAAAGAATGAACCATGACTCCGGTCCACTCCTTGACCTCCCAGAGCCCGACCGCAGCGATATTTGGCGATGAAATGGAATGGAGATCTTCTTGGATGCTGGAGGCCAATTTCACGAGACCGGCGTCGCTTGGAATGCGCACCCGGAGCGGAATGAGGCACAGGGTCGGGTAGGGCAGCTCGTTTTGTTCGTCGATCTCTGCCCTGTTGGCAATGTAGATTCCGAAGACGACTTCTTCTGGTTTCGGCTCCCCTGCCTCGGTCACCCAAGAACTCAACGACACTGCATACGCAGCAAAGAACAGTGCCTGTATACTGATGCCATTATTTCCGCACACGCCTTTCAAGCGCGAGATGTTTTCGATGGCTGTACGTTCCAAAATCGACACTCGTGACTCGGGGATTTGTGGGTCTGATAGTGTTAACCCGAGCGGAAGAATTGCTGGCTGAGCCCCTGAAAGATAAGCTGTCCAGAACTGCTCCCGGGAAACTTGGTTCGAGGGGGACAGCTGGTTCGACAACATCTTTCTCCAAGTTGAGTTGAAATTCTGGGCTTTGGAATTCGTGACTTCGCCGTTGCAAAGAACGATGAAACGGTTCATAAGGGCGGGCAAGCTGACAGCGTCATATAAAGCGTGATGGATCTTAAGATGCAACAACCACTCGCCTCCAGCCTGCTGCTTTACCGTCATCAAACAGTATGATTGACACGGTGTGGGCAATGGGGCGCTAGTCCACATTGGAAGGCTAGGTGCAGGTGCGTTCTGCTGAACCGACTCGGGCCGAACGACGATCTGCAAGATTGGAAATTCCGATGAAATGGTTGAAACAAATGTTGTTCTCAGAATAGGCGATTCTGCAACTAGCCTATCCCATGCCGATGCTATGGTGGCAATGCCAAGTGCTCCCGCTAAGCTGTAGGTAAATTCCGGAAAGAAGACTGATCCCTTCGAGTTCTGCCAAGCAGAGAGCATGTGTACCTGCATCGGTGTTGTCGGAAGTACTTCCTCGATCAGAGACTTGTCAAGTAGGCTCCGTCTGAGGGCCAGTGAGACACTAGTGCTGTTTGAAAGCTGCGAAAGGCCGTCGGGTTCGATGGGGATGACTTCCTCGTCACTCGGGGTGTCAATGGATACCAGTGTTAGAGCTAATACATGTTTCGCCATGTCGAGAATTGAATTTGCTTTCAACATGTCCCGGAACCCAATAGCGATTCCAGCATTCCGCAGACTGGAACTTGCCTTGATAGCACTGATTGAGTCCAGGCCAAGATGGTAGATGGTATGCGTCTTGAGAATCGATGCAGCAGACACTCCGGAAACCTCGGCTAGGACAGACCTGATTGTATCTTCAACAGGGGACCACTCGTCTTCCTGCTCGGAAGTCAAGTCGTCTTTGATCTCGGGTGAGGGTTCGTTTGTCAGACGCACGACCGCAGGCAATCCACAAACAGAAACCCTTTGGTCAAAGAAACCCAGAACATCTGCCTCCGGGGAGTTCAAGATGTGGCCGAGAACTGCATCCAGCTGGTGAAGAAGGCGAGACACGTCCGCTTCTGAGACATATTTCCCATCGCAGGCAACTCTCCAGAAGAGATTTGAATCGGATGCTTCCATCTCAACACAGACTGGATATTCCACGGAAGAATACCCGTTGATAGACTTCATAAAATCCTCCTCCGTTCCAGTCCTAGAATTCGGAGACTGTTTCTGGTAGACGAAGAGCGAATTGAAGAGCGGCCCATTCACGTGTCTTGCCAACCTTTGTGCCTTCCGGAGAGGAAAATGCTGAAACTGGCCGATGCCGGACATGTTGTCCTGCATGTACCGAAGCCATGAAGAGATTGTGCCATGCAGCACTGTCCGAACCGTAACCGTGTTCATGGTCGGGAAGTTGAGCGTCTCGGATAACTCGGATTCTCGGCCAGACAGCACAACGCCAAACGCAACATCGAGTAACCCTGTTCGAGTAGCGAGGAGAGCGGCCCAGCAGGCTTGACCTATGGTCTGCAACGTCACAGAATGGCGTTTGCAGAATGACTTGACATCTGATATCTGGAGCAACGAAGACGCTTCAGCTCTGTGAACCGTCTCCTCTTGGCCAGGTGCGTTACTCTTCTCAGGAAGCATAGTCGAAGTTGCCCCATCCAAAAACCCAGACCAAAAGTTGGACGACTCCGTGTTTGCGGGCGAGACAATCTCTTCCAGATATGACAGGTAGGATGGTCGGGGTACATATCGGCCACGATAAGCAGCCTGGACGTCTTGGTGGATGAGACTCAAGGACCAACCGTCGTACAGCGCATGGGCGATCGAAAGAACGAGGAACTTTCTGCCAGAAACACTCGCCAAGACAACCTGCAATAGATCCGACCCTGCTCCGCTCTTGCGCGCTCTCTGGGTTGCTGAGTCCATGAGTTTTGTGAGGTCGCTCAGACTGTCTAGCTCGATTTCGGCTATATACGACATTGGCCTCTTGTTCACGACTTGGCAGTATGCGAAGTCAATGACGGGGCTGTTTACTGCAAGGAAGGTGGTCCTGAGAATGGGAGATCCCTCGATAACTGTAACCCACGCGCTCTTCAGCTTGCTCGTATCGACGAGTGGGCCAATTTCCAGGATGTCGTGGTTGAAGTACAACTGAAAGTTGGAGTGAATCATGTCGGCAACCATTGAGTCCTGTAGAGGAGTTGCGGGAAGTAAAGCGTCGACATTTCCGAGATCATGGCCAAGACCAAAGATATATTCTGAGACTGCGAGTAAGTCGTAGTAGGAACCCGTGCCTCCGACTGCTGAATGGCCGTCCCCGACACCGTATTGCAACACTTGCAAGATTGCTACAATGGTTTGAGCCTTCATCAGCTGGCTTGGTTTGACGTGCACCCCATGTTGTTTTAATCTCGACGACAGTCTGATGACGTCAATGCTGTCCAACCCTAGTTCAAAGACTGATGTAGTCTCCGTAACTGATTCGGCTGCTGTCTCCGCAAGAAGAGCGATCTCATTGCGAATAATAGTAGCTTCCTCACTCCAGATAAAGTCTTGAGCAGCCTCGGCCAGGTCTGTGGAATTGTTAGTGTTGGACGCCTGTTTATTCAGAATGGTGTCTTCGGTTTCCACGGCGGTGACTTCAAACTCCTCAGGCCAAATGGCACTCTCCGGGCTCTGAGCAATGGCAGACAAAACATAGTCGAGCTCATCCATCAATGACGAAAGGTTTTCCGAGATATCTGTGCCAGTTTGGGCAACAAGAAGTAGCCGCAGATGCTCGCCAGAAACCAAAGTCGCCTCCAATGCAAGCGAGTAATCAGCATTGGAATCAGTTTGAACTTCTTTCCAGAGCTCACAGTCCAAGGCTGCCGTATGGTCTTCTATCTGGAAGGAGAAGAGCGTGTCGAACAGAGGCTTTCCATTAGAGCACCATTTCTGAATATCGCGCAGGGGAACATGCTGAAAACACAGCACGGCCATATTGAAGGCGTGGCACTCTTTGATCAGAGATAGCCACGTGGACCTGGCTCTTGTTTCGGGGTTGATTCGGGCGTAGAAAGGCAGTGTGTTGAAAAGCGGCCCCATGACTCTTTCAGCGCCATCCAGTTCTATAGCACGCCCCGAGGTAACTATGCCAATGGGTGGACTAGTGCGCAGTCTTCTGGCGAGGACGCCGACCCACGCAGCTTGGAGAAGTGATTGGTGAGAGACGCCGAGGGCTACACGCAGAGCTTTTAGGCCTTCGAACGGCACAGTGCGTTCGCAGATTGAAGGGCGTGCACTTGAATCCGAGGGTGATAATGTGATGGGTCGCAACGATGCTGGCCCGAGATGTTCCATCCAAAAGTCCTGGCAGCTGTTGAAGTTTTGCAGCGGGCCGTGGCAGAGAGCTTCCAAGAACGATGGCTTGTTGGAAATACGCCGCGTTCCCTCCGACAGGACATCATCGAGTGCTCGATACTCGGTGGCAACATGGTCAAGTAGGAGTTTGAGGCTGTTTGCATCGTAAAGACCGTGAAACATATGCAAGACAAGCAGATTCTCGCCAGTGTCTTGGAGCCGAAAAGAGAGTATTTCCCATGGCCGTGTTAGCCTCTCGCGGTTCCGCTCAATCCACGACTCTCGGCATTGATCAAGCAGATCCCCCGGTGATCGCTCTAAAGTCGATGATATGTCGAGTTCAACCCATGGAAGTGCAATATACTTCAACGCTACCTGGACATAACCGTCTGCTGTACCCACAAAACTAGTCCTCATGATAGTAAAGTCGTCGACAGTCTTCTGCCAGGCCTCGCGGAGCCGCAGCATTGACATGTCTCGGGAAAGCTGAAACTGGAAAGAGTTATAATACGCGCCCTTCGTAATGGATCTAGAGATCATGCCCTGCTGAAGCGGGGAGCAAGGGGCCATGTACTCGATCTGACTCGGCATAATACCGAGTTCAACGCAAATCTGCATTCGATGTTTGTGGTCGCAAGCTTGGATTAGCTGCTGCGCAGACGCCACCCATGCAGGGGTTCTTGGGGTTGTCTCTTGCACATCGAGTGCGTAAGCCAAATCTCCAACCACGGGGTGTCTCAGAATCACAGACGGCCGCGCTTCGGAAAGCCCCTCTTTCTTTAACAATCGGGAAAAGCGGAGGACCGAGATCGAATCGACTCCCAGCTCGAAGATACTAGACGTGGGACTGACTCTTCCGATATCAATGGACTGCATAGAGGCAAGGGCCTTAGCAACTTTTGCTCCAGTCTCGCTTAGTTTCTTGGGAATCTCTCCAGCGGATGAGGACGGCAGCACGAGCTGCGATTGGTCAAGGCCGTTAAACAAAACCCGAAGTTCCTTCAGCTCCGCTTTGTTGTTTGCAGACAGGGGGATGAATGGCACTTGGAGGACATAAGTGGGAACCATGTATCCGGGGAGAGCAGAGCGGCAAGCGTATAGCGTTCGCTGGCAGAGATCTGATGCGCTGGGTCCCTGGATGACATGGAGTGAAACGGAGCTTTGATGCTTATTCTTGCCTTCTGCGACAATGAACGACACAAGCAGGTCTTTCTGGTGCTTCTCATTTCGCATGACCATCGTGACCACGTCCTTGGCTTCTTTCACTCCAGACCTTATCACGTGGTTGATCTCGCCGATTTCCAAGCGCTGGCCACGCAGTTTGACCTGGTCGTCTACCCTGCCAAGGAAGTCAAAGCAGTTGTCGTGGAGAACACGAACAAGGTCGCCGGTGCGGTAGATACGCTCGCCAAACCTTTCCAGGGTTGGGAATCTCTCCGCTGTCAGATGGTCACGATTGAGATAGCCCTTGCCCACCAGTCTCCCGGAGACGCAAAGTTCGCCTACTGCCCCCCTCATCACGGGCTGCTCGGTGCCCGGCTTCATAACATAAGTGCCAACATTGATGAACTGCTTTCCAATATTTGACGGTCGGCCGTTCTCTGGAACCCTCGGATAAACAGTAACGCCGATTGTCGCCTCCGTCGGACCATAGAAGTTGTAAATGATGGCTTTCGAGCCCCAAAATTCAAGGATCTCCTGCTTGAGCGACTCACCACCCGTGATAAAGACACCCCTGCAAAGACTTGGCACGTCATCAGGATGGACGAGGCGCGCAAGGCTTGGTGTAAGATCGATGTGCGTAATATTGAGTCGAGAGATAGTGCCCGCGAGATCCTCCAAGATCAGATCGCGAGGGGCTGAAACCACGGTGATGCCCACAGACCAGCTCCAGTATTGCTCCAGGACCGAAACATCGAAATGCAAAGATGCAAACTGTAGCCATCTAGAATCCTGATCCCAGCGGCCTTTGAAAATCTCCTGGAACGCTAGCATGCACTGCACTGCATTGTCGTGCGTAATCTCACACCCCTTTGGTGTCCCGGTTGTCCCAGATGTATAAAGGCAATAGCACACGTCGCTCGGCTCAATGCCCCTGATTGTGAGAGGCGAGTCGCAGCTTTGTTCCGATAAAGAGTCGTGATTAATGCTCACTACCGGTACCGAGCCACAAAATCCGAGCCCGTCAAGCCCAAAACTGGACATCAAGAGAATTGAGGCACCCGAATCCTTGACAATGAATTCTTTCCGAGCTGGCGGTGCACCCGGGTCAAGAGCGACAAAGGCACAACCGCTTTTGAGAATGCCTAAAATTGAGAAGAAGGCTTCAGGGCATTTGTCAAAGTGAATCGCCACAATATCGCCAACCTTGACATGGGGGCGAAGCATCTGCGCGACTCGGTTCCCGTTGAGATTTAACTCGTCGTACGTCCATTCACGGCCAACTGGTGCACTCTCATCGAACCCGTCCACGAAATGAAGGGCCGTCTTGTGTGGGGTCACGAGTGCTTGAGCCTCCACAAAGTGGTGAAGTAGCTTCACCGCTGACGGGAGTTTTGGTATTTCGGCGGGAGTAATCGAGAACAAGGAAGGAGAGACATCAATCAAGTCTTCCTCACTCGCGTCTGGCTTGAGGGAAAGTTGTCGGACGGTTGCATCGAATTGCTCCAGTAGCATGCGGGCTTGTTCCTTCGGGAGTACATCGTCAGATACCGTTATTTGGTACTTCAGTCTGTCTCCAATCTGGGGCTCAACTTCAATTGAGACAGGGTAATCGACTGTTGCCTGTTCGTTCACAATACTCCAGGGCCTGGTGTCTCCCCCATCAATGTCAAGCTTTTGGTAGACTAGCAAAGTGTCAAATAGCCTGGCATCAGAGCATCCGAGCCACTGTTGTATGCGGGCGAGCGGTTTGTGGTGCTGCGTGTGAAGCCCGGTGTTGTGTTGCAGCATCTGGTCCAAAAGATTGCGGTTGGAGCGCGTGTTCTTCGATACGACTGGCAGTGTTGTGATGCAGGGAAATACTGCATCCCGAGTTGCTTCTGTGGTCCGGCCTGAAAAGACAACCCCGAACACGACCGAGGCTTCCCCGAGGTACGAGGACAGAACCCGAGTCCATGCAGCCTGTAGAACCACCTGGAAACTGTACCCAGCTTTTGCAACGGCCTGGTCAATAACCGTGAACGGGATGCTGCTGTAGAGTGACTCGACCAGAATGTTGCCTGGTGTCACACAAAGTGGAGTCATGACCGGAAACGAGTTGATAACCACGTTGCCGGCCTGGCCCCTCCAGAAAGCCTCCGAGCTCTCAATCGAGGCTGAAACTTGACCAAGAACATCCATCACAGCAACGTCCGTACTGTTCGGCTTGGGTGTTTGGCCCCCCTTGACCAGACTGGCGAAATCTCCGAGCAATTGCTGAAGGGAATGCGCATCATAGAGCGAATGGTGGATTGCAAGGTGCATCATGACAGCGACCTCGGTGTCAACAATTGCAACACGCCATGGCTGCTTGTGCGGCGTCTGATACACGCTATGAGACGCGTCTAGACGCCACTTATTGACATGAAAAGATTTGCTCAGCTGCCGCGGAACAACTGTCACGGGTTCGGAAAGAGAGTCGGGGCGATACTGAACCATGGCAAACGCGCATTCTTCATGCTCAACCGGAATGAACCCGGTGCGAAGAATTGGGTGCACAAGGCTCATGGCTCGCCATGCCCCAGCAAGGCTAGTGACGTTGATAGTATCGAGGACGCGGAAGTCGATATGGTTGAAATAATCCCGGCCTCCAGATTTGGTGAATTGCGCCATCATGGCTTCTTGGAGTGGCGTGCAGGGCAAAACTGCCTCGATTGATTCAAGCTGAACGTGGGCCTCGACTTGACTTTGAACTCGTCGTGTAAATCTGGAAATATCGTATGCCGATATCGTCTCATGGGGTAAGGTTCCAACCTGGCTTTCTAAAAAGTGAGCCAGACTCTCGCAAGTCGGGTTGGCGAGGACATCGGTGGCCAAAACTTTGTGGCCCCGGTTCCGGAGGAGCCAGGCCACTTGAACAGCGCTGATGCTGTCCAATCCAAGCTGGTAAATAGTCGTCTGACGTTGTATTGTCTGGAAACCATGCGTGGAGAGATCTGAGAGCACCGATCGAACCGAAGCTTCTGTAACCGTCCACTCACTTTCCGGTGCATCCGGCTGTGGGGATTGGGGCTTGGTGTCTACAAAGTTCAGGTGCAGAGTCGCCAATTTTTCTCTCAAAGCCGGAGGAATGGCCCCGAATACCAGAGTAGAGGAGCCCGGAAAGTCAAGACAAGATCGTAAAGCGTAGGAAAACAGGTCCCAAATCAACGCAACGCTCTCCTTGGAAAACCGATGTCTGGAATTCGACATTAGAATAGTTAGGTTGCATCTAGTCCATTCTGTGACTGTTAGAAACTCACGATTCTGCATGGATCTTGACAGTGAAAATGTCTAGTCGAGGATCTGGTAAGACTTCGCAAACAAGGGGAATCTAGACACTATAAGCTTGGAGACCGAGGACTGTTGGGAGGATGTGGAATAATTACATCCATTGATCCTTCATCTCGCTCCAAAGTCCAAATTGATTCGTCAAGAGGCCGAGAAGGTTGCTGCAAAAGCAAAAGGGTATCAAACAAACGACGACTTTGCCTGAGAGGATTAAGAGACTGAATACGTCTGAGAGGAGTAAATTGATATTGCAACAGAGTTGGGTTGAGATTTTGAAAGGCCTTCATGAGGTCAAAATTTCGTAGGCTGTTGGAGAGCACCATCCGAATGGGGATTGTGTTGAAGCACGGTGCTACAAGTTCTTGGATGTTGTCAATAGATACAGACCGGCCGCTAACAACGTTCCCGAAACAAACATCATTAGTCTCAAGCAAGCAGCCAAGAACGATGGCCCAGGCTGACTGCACGACAGATAAGAGAGACACGCTCAGCTGCTTGGCAGTTTCATTGACCTGTGACAGCGAAATATGTGCCGTGTATGTGGCTGCGATCGAGGATGGATTAACATTCTCTTCACTGAGTTGGGCAATGAGTTTCGGATCGAAGTCGGTAAGATGATCGGTCCAGAAGCTGTCCGTTGAAGGTGGTAAGAACAGCGATTCCCGCAAGAATGGCTCGTACGACGGGGCTGGCGGAAGTGAGAAATTTGACAAAAGCAGCTCGACCTCATAAAGCAGGCGCTCGATGGCAACGCCGTCATACATGGCGTGATGGCAGATAAATGAAAGATACATAACCTCACCATCCGCAACGGTGGCAAATGATACTGCGGGCTCCATGGAATCTAACGGGTCAGACACGGTATCGCCATGCTTTGAAATGAGCTCCTTGACTGTATTGCCCGCACACTCCAAATGATGCCATGGTGGCTGCCAGAAATCCAGCACAACTTGCATGAAAGGGCGTTGGATGTCATCTGTCGTTACGAAGCAGGTGCGAAGGATTCCGTGTCTGGAACAAGCACGCACCCACGCCTCCTTCAGCTTTTCCACGTCTTCGTTGACGCGGAATAGCATCCGATTAGAATATGCCCTTTGGCTGGATGAAGATGCTAGTGTAGCTTCTTGTAGCGGCGTGCAAGGCAGGATTTGCTCGACCTTTTTCCCACAGTCCCTGAACCTCGAAGTGATGGCCCTGGCCTGCTCGTTGGTTACAGAGTCCGGGATCGTGGCTTGGGGACCATTCGAGACGGCGGTCTTTGACAGCGCTTGTGCAAGCCTGGCGACGCTTGGGTTTTGGAGTATGGCGGATATAGGGAGTCGCTTGTCAAGTGTCTTTCGGACCTGCCTCGCCACCTCAATCGCAGAAATTGAGTCGAGACCAACAGTAGTGAGTGGTGTCCATCTTTGAATAGTGCTCTTGTTGACGCCAAACAAAGCCGAGATGATTTCGATAATTTGTGCCTCAATGATCGATGGTTGCGTCTCGCCTTCATCGTAGCTAACTGCGGCACTTGCGAACGCAAGGTACTCCCGCTCAGTCTCATTGACAGCTTGTTTGAGTTGCGTGTTATTGAGCTTTCCTGAAGCTGTGATGGGGAAAGCTGAAATCGGGATGATGTACGATGGTATCATATATGCCGGGAGCCTTGAAACGAGAAGCTGAAAAAGGGACTGGATTTCTTTCGCGAGCTGGTCATCCGAGTCCAAGAGCCGGAACTGCGCTCCTTGCCTGGACTTGGGGACATAAAATGTGACAATCTGCCCGGCAGACTCTAAGCCCGCTTGGCGCAGAAATAGTGTGGTGCTGTCCGCAACTGCATCTGACTCTTTGAACGCTGTGTTTATTTCGCCAAGTTCGATTCGCTGGCCTCGAAGTTTGATCTGGTCGTCGACCCGACCAACGATAACCATCGACCCGTCCGGCAACATCCTCCCAATATCGCCAGACCTGTACAGACGACCGAACGTCGGATGGTTGATGAACTTTGCTGCTGTCAAGTCGGACATATTGACGTACCCTTGCGCAATCTGGTCTCCGCCGAAACAAAACTCGCCAAGACAGCCAAATGGAACCACATTTATGCTGTCTCTAAAGAGCACGAAGGTTGACGTGTTACCAAAACTCCAACCAAGATGCCGAATGTTCTGGGAAGGGCCCATCTTCTTCGCGCTGCAAATATTTGTTGTTTCCGAAGGACCGTAGCCCTGATAAAGATGTTTGGCCCACTTGCGTGCAACAGCCTCGGTCATGGCCTCGCCCGCAGTGACCAGAAATTCGACCCCAGGAACATCTGCTGGATCCACAAGAGATGCCACCGTCGGTGTCATGCTGAGATGTGTGATATTTAGCTCCGAGATTGATGTTCCAAGGTCTTCGAAGAGCGTGTCATTGGTTGCTGAGCAAAGACACATCCCCTGCGTCCAAGCAAAGAATATCTCAAAAACGGAAACGTCAAAGGCTTGCGAGCACGACTGAAGCAGTCTCGAATTAGCTTTCACTGGATAGATTTTTGACAGGACATCGAGGTTGCTCATAATGTTGAGCTGCGTGATGCATACTCCCTTTGGCACCCCTGTGCTTCCAGAGGTATAAATGATGTAAGCTGGCCGTGATGGCTCTGCTGAAACGTTGAGGTTTTCATCTCTGCGGTATTCTTCCATCCCCACTGATTGGAGATCCAAAATATTACAGGGTACCTTCTCCTGGAGCTTTTGCATTGCAGCTGTATCGACGAGACAAAGCCGAACCCCAGCATGCCGAACAATCTCGTCGACACGAGCAATTGGCGTGGTTGGTAAAAGGGGCAGGTACGCGCAGCCAACTTTCAGGGTCGCAAGAATCCCGGCATAAAGCAAGATCGACTTCTCCAGAATGACTGCAACAACATCTCCTTCCCGGAGTCCACACTGCTGTAGATGCCAGGCGATCTTGTTCGCAGTTGTGTTTAGCTCGTGGAACGATATGGTTCTTGTCTTGGAGGCCCCATTGGAGAGCAAATCCGCGAAGCACAATGCATCTTTGGTAGGGAAGCTTGCGGCAATGTTTTCAACGCCCTTCGCAAGGTCCGGTATGCCGGAATACGTTGTGGGGTTTGGGTTGTAAATTGAGAGCAGTTTCTCTGGAAGTGCTCTTTGGAGCACGGACAATTCAGAGCCCAAGTTTTCCAGCATATATGGTACGAGGGCGCGAATTGACTGGTTTAAAAGGGCCATTTGGTCGTCAGGGAATGTGTCAGCGTGAAATGTGAGGCGACAGAGGAACAAATCTCGACCAGGTTCGACTTCAACCAATAGCTTCGTCTCTAGATAATCCTGGTGGTTGACTTCTCGGATCGTGCTCACATCCCGACTTTTGCTGTGAAGTGATTCCTGATAAACAAACATGGCGTCAAATAATGGCTGCCAGGACCGAATTCCAGCCGCTTTTCTGACCTCGGAAAGTGGCAGCATGGCATGAAAGAGAGCCGATCTATTGGCGGCCTGAATGCTGCACAGCAAATCCTTGATTGTTCGTATTTGAGAGACGTTGGTTCGCAAAGGTACTGTGGCGATGCACGGGCCGATGATATCTTCTAGTCCCGAGATTGGCATTGTCCTGCCGGAGGTGACAGAGCCCAGGACGACGTCTTCGCTACCGATCATCAGGCTCCAGATCCAGGTTAGTGCAGCCTGAAACACCGTCTGCGGGCTGCAACCAATCTGTCTCAGACGCGTCTTCAAAGAATCGGGGCTGATGTCCAGGCAGATCGCGGCTGAGCGAACGGCAGAAGTCAGTGCGGTATCCGGCCGAAGATTTGGCAACGTAGCCGGCTGGAAACCTAAAAGGTTTTCAGCCCAAAATTCCCTAGCCTCGTTGCAATGTTTTTGGAACAGCTCTGACTCGTGGTACGCTAGAACTTGCTGGAACTGGAAACGTGGTTTGGGTTGTTCCCCTCGTGATAGAGTCTCGAAATCGGAGAGCATCATGTCCATGGACCAGCCGTCATAGACTGCGTGGTGGAGTTGAAGCACGGTTGACCTGCCGGCCGCGTTGGGGCATTTCGAAATTTGAACTCTAAATGGTTGAAGGAAGTCATCTTCTTTCTGCATCTCAAACTCCCTGGGTAGTGGGCCGTGTACTACCGAAACCTGCGATTGTTTAAGTTCCCTGGAAACGACTTGAAGAAATCGTCCGTGATAGAACACAAAACCTGTCCGCAGGATCTCATTCCTTTGTGCAAGCCCAAACACCCAGGATCGGATAGATTCTTCTGAGTGGGTATCGGGAAAGTTGAGTTCGATCCAATTGCAGTAGGCGCGAGAATCGGCCGCAGTTTGTCCCAACATCGCCGCCTGAAGTGGTGAGCAGGAAAAAACGGATACAACGTCGTCCAAATCGAAGTGCGTTTGAAGTTCCGGCTTTTCGGCGAGAATGTCCGAGAAGCTGACTGTCGTATTGTGCCATGACGACAGCCCTATTGCAGCCGTTCCGATGAGTTTCTGTATGCCCAGAATGCGAGAATGCAATGCCGATAATGTCCTGGAACTCATGATATCAATGGCGCCCACTTCGAAGCCGGCTGTACGAAGCACAGATGCAAACTTGATGGAAACAATCGAATCCATGCCTGCGCTTGACAGACTCTGGTTCGGGTCCAGATCAGTCTCCAACACCTCGGCGGCAAGACTGCAAATACGCTGCTCGAGCTCGTCCTTGAAACAGATTGTGCTTGGCTTCTTGGTCTCTCGTATGTCGGAGTAATCCGAAACAAGTTTTTTGCGGTCAATCTTGCCAGACGCAAGACGCGGAAACTCGCTCGAAAGAACGATATCCCCGGGGACCATAAAGCCGGGGAGCCAAGCCTTGCATGATTGCTGAATCGTGAGCAAAGCTCCATCGTCTCCATCCAGAGCGCAAAAGAGAACCAGTATTGAGCTGATAACAGCAGCAAATGCGCTGTGGCAGCCAGGGGCCCTCAGTGCAGCGTGCTCAACTTCGCCAAGCTCGATTCGTTGGCCCCGAAGCTTTACCTGCCCGTCGGTTATTCTCCCGAAACACTCTAAAGAGCCGTCCCGGCTGATTCTCGCTTTATCGCCGGTTCTGTAGAGGCGTCCATAAGTTGTGTCTATGAAGGCACCTGCTGTTTGCTCAGGTCGATTGAGGTACCCGTCAGCCAGTTGGTGCCCCCCGACGGCCAACTCTCCAATTTCACCAAGAGGAAGCACACGGAACTGGAACTCGGAGCTGTTGCTGTCCTCCAGAATTTCGAGAATGAATGATGACACAGAGTCCAAGGGAATACCAATGTTGTTAATTGAAGAATCGCAGGCAAATGCAGGCTGAAGTGTGCAGTGTATGGCAGCCTCTGTAGGCCCGTACATAGCCCACAGTATGCTGGCACGCTCTTCACTCCCACCAAACTCTTTCACGACAGGCTCTGTGAGCATCTCGCCTATCGTGAGCAGCAGGCGAAGGTTGGGCGCATTATCTCGTTTGCGAAGCAGGCTGCCAGCCACCGTTGGCGTCAATTCACATGCGTCCACCCTCATGTCTCTGATGACGGCGGGCAAGTCGTTCAGCATTGAAGATCGTGCACAGCACACGAGAGTGTTCCCTCGGTAGAGTGGGAAAAATATTTCAAAGACGGAGACATCAAATGTCGGGGCAGCGAACTGAAGAAATCTCAAGAAGGGAGGAATGTGGCGGTGATGGGCGTGAAGACTCTGAGTAGCTGCCCTGTGGGAAATCCCGACCCCCTTAGGAGTCCCAGTTGAACCAGATGTATACATGACATAGGCCAAATCCTCTGGCTCCGGCTGCCTGGAGATTCGTACAGGCTGCGGTTCAGGCATTGATCTCGCATCATCTAGAATCAACAAAGTCCTACTGCCATCACCGCTGGGAATTCTTGCAGCCAGCTCAGTTGTGGTGACGATAATGGTCGCCGAGACATCATCCAGGATGAATTTCGCACGCTCAAGGGGAACGTCGAGGTTGAGTGGGCAGAAGGCCCCACCCGATTTCAAGACGGCCAAAAGCGCAACGTAGAGTTCGGGGCTCTGTGGCATGAGTACTGGGACGATGTGTCGAGCAGAGCCTACCCGGCCCTCAGCCAAGCATGAAATCCTTTCCGCCAGAGAGTCTGAGGCATGGTGCAACTCGCTATATGACAAGGACTTTCGAGTACCATCGGCTGCGAGGAAGTCGATGGCAGGCGCATTGCTCTGGCCTTCCCTTTGCACAAGAAGATGAAGTAAGCTTGGGCCGGGGAGCGTCACAGCTGGGTGATTGATGATTGACAAAGCGTCCTCAGACTCGGAGAAAGTCCCGTCCATGTTGGCCAAATGATCCTAGGCGGCGTCTTCGGGGGCCTGTTTCCTGTCGTCTTTGCTAGATCTAGGTCCACCGGTCTTAGCCCTCTTGGAGTTGTTGAGTTGGGTCCCTGTGACGGCTCTGGTCACACAAGACTTTCCGTCGGGCAACGAGATACCTAGGTAGACAGCCGTGCCTCAAGGCGCCGGGCACCAGGCAAACGCTTCTGACCCCTTCTGATTCCCTCGGGGTTTCCTAATCGGGACACTCTTACTCGCTCCCAGATGTCGCAAGCATGTGTAAGTGGCCTCGCGGGAACAGGACGACTGGATTGTCCTCCAAATTGGGTGCTGGTGATTGGCCAGCACCCCACAGAATTGCACGAGTTGGAGGAGGTTGATTTGTTTTGGGCGATGGCTCATTGGTCGGGGTGGTGCAAGCCCGGCTTGTTTTCTCACGAGGACGGGACGCAATGCCGTTGGCAACCTAGATACAGTGCAGCGATGGACCGATGGAGGCGTCGAGAAGCGCACCTGCCGAGAGCCTAGCAAGGCTAGGAGGGTACAGTGTGATCAAAACCTTGTCGAAATCTAGTCGGGAAGGTGCGGTATTTACCCCAACGACAGTGGGAGCTAGGTTTTGGGAAGGCGCGATGGCTTTGCATGGAGGAGTGGAGGTGCGAAGAGCGGGCCACCTTGGGGGTGGCTTCCGGAAATGCTTTTTCTTCATGACCAACTGACTTCCGGTCTTCAGCTTCCAGGTAGCAGCTGCGGATACCCGAATTTCCATTTTCGCTGTCCCTGGGTTCGCTGCATGTTTTAGTCTCCACAATCTGGCAAACACACAATGGGATTAGGTAGTACTAGTACCTTACCTACATCCGGTTTCTGGTCCCCGGATTGTCGATGCCAGGTGCATGGCTCCCGCCTTGTTGGGTACCATTCCCAATGAATCCCGTCCGTGGTGGATTCCAGGGGTCCCTTGCCGGCCTTCAGGTTGTTTGGGTTCAAGACTTTCCTAGTACGCGTTCTTATTGCGTCATCATGTCTGCGAACCCCCCATCTCCAAGGTTGACTGCCATGCTGAGGGGCTAAGCTCGGGATATTGGCCGAAAGAGGACCGCCGTTCCGGATCCTTGAGCGCGCGTGGACTCAGTCCCGCGCAGACATGTACTGCCACGTTCATCAATAATCGGGCTGCAACTTGATTCCGATATTCGGCCGACGAGCGTGGCCTGTGGGTGTGTTGCTGCAAGCTGCTGCAGGCTGCCCTGCGGATGCCGGGATCCAGCCCTTCAAAAGACCCACAGTGCGGTTCCCGAGCACATTTACTACTGGAATCTAGAAATCCACAAACATTCCCACCGCGGTGCCGTTAAGCGCTGTATGAACTGCGGTGATGAGGCGCTCCATTGAAGTTGCACCTAAACGTCGAGGTATGCAATGGCAATGCCAACCTAGGTTTTCTTTCAAGCCCCATCAAAATGACACGTCCAGACATGGAATAGAAGCCTGCGGTAGTAGTGAGACAAAATACAGCGCGGCAGATTCATCTATAAGTTATTAACAAGAATGTACAAGACCAAAACACCCATCACCGCCACTTTGGTTCAGCGGCATTCCCAAATATCGACTCCACGATCTCCCCTGACCGTGTTCCTAAAACAGAAAGGAGGGTATCACTCAACTGTAGTTTAGTTAGCTCAGGTTCTGCAAGTTTCGGCTGGGGTGGGTGAGAGGGGACAAACGTACGCCGTGAGTGGCTTCGCAGCAACCTTGCAACCATACGCCAGAACCTGAAGCTACAGTGCCAGGCGAAAAGCGCACTCCGTAGTCTCGGCCAACCTCAAGAACACGGGTTGAAGTCGTGTCGGCAGTTTCCGTGTCTACGAACCAATGGTCTCTAGTCGTCGCCGGCGGTCCGCTCTTTTCGCTCGCCACTTCAGGCAACAGAGACCACGTATCCTTGAGCATTTCCAGGTGAGCTTTCCTCTGGTACCCAGTCGCACAGATGATGAGATCCACGTCCAAAACCTCTTCTCCCAATAGAGGACCATCCTGAGTCTCTTCGTCCGATGTGCAGAGGGCAACTTTGACACTGAGCTGGTCGTCCTTCTCGCCAACCGTCACAATTCTCCGCCCTCCCATTATGCGGTGTGGCCACTTCTTTTCGTCTGTGCCAAGAGTTCGCCGTTGGTGGTACATCTTCTCGTACAAATGTTCAATCAGCTCGAGGCGGACAACGCCGTAGTTAGTTGCTCGAGCGTCGGCAAGAAGGCTTGCGCGGTGAGCCGACGACAAGGGATATACAGTGTCGATGAACTCTGGATTGAAAATGGAATTGACGCTGTCCAGTAGTCAGTTTTTGTTTGCCAATCAAATAATCACATGAGATACTTACAATGGCGAGTCGTCACTTGGCTTGAGAAAATCGGATCTCATAATCATCCAAGTCTTACTGTTTGGGTAGAGACTCTGAACATTGTTGAAAATCTCAGCTGCGCTCTGACCAGCGCCTACCACGGCCACACGGTATGATCGAGACGCGTCACTCAGTATCTTGGGCACCAGTTGCGCGTATTGGGACGAGTGAATGACACGAGGGCTCTGTGCTGGAATGATTTGGGGAATCGAAGGCTGGCCACCAACGGCCAAGATAACGTTGCGAGTTTGGAAAGTGGTTGTCACGCCAGTCTTGGCGTTGCGAGATGCCACATTGAACAGCCTGTGAGGGCCAGACTGTTGCACGGGTGAGACAGAGACAACTTCGCTTTGGTACAGAACGACGTCGTCGAAATGTCGTGCGCACCAACGGAGATAGTCCTCGTACTCGACACGCGCTGGTAAGAAAGTACCCAGGTTCGTGAACTCAACCAGGCGGCCATTTTGGTGCAGATAGTTGAGGAACGTGAAGTGAGACCGAGGGTCCCGGAGCGAGGCGAGATCCTTGATGAACGAGATTTGCATCTTGGCACCCGGTAGCAGCATGCCAGCATGCCACGCGAACTGGGCCTGCTTTTCGAGAAACAGAACCTTTGGCGGGTTGGCCAACTTACTGCCATCCATGGCGTCGTGAAGTGCAACGGCGATAGCGAGACTTGCCGGGCCAAAGCCAATGCAGACTAGGTCGTGAACCGAGTCGGCATCTGTAGGCTTGAGATATGGGCTCTTGAGGCCATCAACACCATTAAAACCATCAGTCGATTGTTGAGGCTCGGTCGTTGTCTCGTCGAGATCATTGCGGCTGCCGCTGCCATTATCTGCGGCACTGCGGTCCAGGCCGGATGAGGACCCATTCACAAGCTCAGGGACTGCATCGCTGACGACGGAAACGTTGTCGGCGGCAGAGATGCCATTGGCTTCGTCAACAAAGCGGTGGAAAGCAGACACAGACCCGTTGGAGGCTCGAGGGGCCGCCTCGTTCATCGTGGTGCTGTGTGGCGACATGTCGGTCTTCAGGCGCCGGACTCTGATCCGGTATTTGCAGACGGGTGGTGTCCAGGACCTGACCTGTCAAGCCGCGCGGGAAGCCGGGAGAGAAGAGGCCGGAATGGGCGGTAATGGTTGGATGAAATGGGGCTAGTGCGGTCCGCAGCGCGTCAAACAAGGGCGACGTGTTGCTTTTCTTGTTTTATCCTTTTTCAGGGGAAAATAAGCAAGAGAAGGTTTAATTATTGCAAGTCGAGGTACAAATACTATGTACAGGGCAAGCGTCGAAGCGGGTAGGGTACCTAATGGTGGTCTCCCCACACTGCACTACCGCCAATGGTTGACGTAAGTTTGCGGTTTGCCGTGGTGGGATGATCCGGAAAGAAGGAGCGGGAAAGTGTGTGTGAGAGAATGGAAGGCAAATTTCCTGGGCGGAAAAGGAGGACGCGAGGAGGGAAGGTGCGTTAGATAACAACTGCAGGCGCCATTCAGGGAGAGTGGGCTTCGGACGAGCTCAGGCAAGTCCAAGTCTACCAGGCGGTCCAGCATCGAACATATCGGAGGGACTTGCTGGCGAAAGTGGCAGTTCCTGGCGCTCGGATCGATGCGGAGTCCCGTTTTCCTCCGTCTCGTCCACCACGGACGGTTGCCCTGGGGGGTTTGAGCCAGGGGATAAAATTAAGGCTTATCCACTTGGCACATTGGAACCTGAGTCTTTCTTTTCCAATCTGCCTACCGTCGTGTGGGAGTTGTGGTGCCCGTGCGGAGCTCATTCTGCTTTTGGCAACCGGTGACACGACTTAATTGTCGCCAGTGGGGGACGGAGCAGAATTTTCGTTGAAACACGTTCGCCATATGCCGTCGGAACCAGCATCTCGACGGTCAACATGCCAGGCAAGGTGCCGTGGTGGGGCAGTTAGGACGAGTGATGGTCCAGTGATGTGCATCCGTGACGATTTTTTCCACAGCGCGGTGGGGGCCCCCAGCGGCATCGGCCTTATCTCAGGATCTGATAAGATGGATCAGTGGGGCCTTCCCCGGCAACGCCAGCACAAACGCATGGTGGACCGCCCGTTGTGCCCACTCACCTCCCTCGGCGGCCCGTTTCCCTCTGGCTCCGATGAGCGGACGCTTCCGGCGTCGTGCTCGGCTGGCAAGGGTTCTTGAAGCGGGGAGGCAGAAATTGTTTATCAGATCGTATGACAACACCCCTGCAGGCTCCCCCTGACCTGCCTCGCTCGCAGCACTCTCCAAAGACGCCCTTCCCAGACGGGCATTCGAGACAAGCGTCTAATTGCTGTTCCTCCTGAACGCCTGCAGTCCATGTTATCCCAAGGAGTGGGCAATGAGTATCACGGCACGGCCCAGGGCATGCGCAGAACCGCTTCTCAACGAGCTGTCTCAGCCCTAGCCAGGCCACCTCCTTGGTAGGTAATTGCAAAATCTGTGTCCCGGGCCAGCACGTCAAACTTGAACCCATCTGGCTCCAGCAAACATCCATCAAATCCCGCTATTTGTCTCGCCTGCTCGCTTGCTGCGGGGCATTATGCAGTAGCTAGTTTTTCCAACTTGGCATTGCCATGAGCGGGAGAAAGAAGAGAAAGGGGAAAGACAAGAAAAGGTCTCAGTTGCATCCCTTCCGGTATATCCACCGGGTTAGCACTAGCGTGCCCACACCGCGCATTTTGTGGGGAGATGGGCACCTCGCGGCCTATTATCTGATGATCTGATAAGATCAAGTCGCATCGCTGGAGACTTGGCAGAAGAAATATCGGACGACTAGACCCCAGGGCCAGCACTACTGTATGTGCGTGCATTCCCCCCATCACAGGACCATCGAAATTGCTGGCTTTTGGCGAGGATGGCGACACATGAGATGCATTTCGAGCCGACTTCGGCCGCTCCAAGTTTGCAGCACGACAGGTTGGAATATCCATGACCCTGCCAGATTCAGATTCCACGGTCCTCGGGGATGGGAGCCTCAGCTGTGTTGTGTGTGGTGGATTATCTACCTAGGTAAGGTAATTACAGACCTTAAAATGTGCCGCTGAGCCCATCAAGAATTCAGCAGAAGTTCAATGCAACCGGGACTACAAAGGGTTCCATGTTGGAGAAAGAGGATTAGGTTCAGTTTCATTCCAGATCTGGGAGCGAGCCGAATGAGTGAATGGAATTGCAGTCGGGACTGTTCTTTTACCTGCCCCGTGCAGCTGTGCTTGGTGGTTCGCCCCACAAGCCAAGCAGCGCCCCACAGTAAGAGTGCACCTGCTGCCAGACCAGAATACGAACCTCGGCCAAAATTTGCTTGGCTCGGATCGGTGCCCTTCGCAGCTTCGCCCCTTCCCATCGGGCTCGGCCTTGTTTGTCGCTTAGCCCCGTGGATGGGTTCAATTTGCACTTGAACCGCCGTCTTGTCTCCCGTGCTATGGCCGGGATTAAGAGACGCCGAATTTGGGACCGCCAACAGTGAACATCCGGGATGAGATTCTCGGAGCCGGCTTTTTTTTTGTGGTCTGTCCTTTGGTCGTTCTCCGTCGCCGCCGCCACCATCTAGGACATGAATGAGATACCCAAGGCATCCAAAGCCTACAGTTCATTGCTTGTCCACCCATTTGTAATACTCTTTGAACAGCTTGGGGCACTTTCATCTCCTCACCACGCACGCAATCGCAATTTATAAACATCCGTGAGACGCAATGTGTGCAACTCCGACCAGTGGTAGCTGCCCGAAACAAGGCGGCAAGAACATGACATTAGCTGCATCTTGATTTCGCCGTGCCGGTTGTGTTCGCTGGTGGCCAGCCCCTATGCATGCCCACAGACCCGGGCCGGCCCAGAAACCAGTCGAGATAATTCGGCATTTGCCCTCGCATGAACGAGCCATGTGGTGACGCCCGCCTTATTCAGCTCGGTCAGAAGGACGAATGGGAGTCCTTGTGCCATGAAACACAATGCGCGCTGCAATTTACTTGCCGGCCAGTTCTGGGGCAGTGTTGCTAAAATGGGGAAACAAGCCCGATTTTGCCTGAGGCTGGCCGCCAAACATTGCCCCGTCTTACTCGACCGTTCGGTCCCAAAACCAGAGTAACGCAGCGATGCACGGATGGCAGCGATATCGTAAGGTGTAGTCAGTCCCAGTGCCTCGCGTAAGTACCAAACCGCGGACACTCAAAAAGTATAGCTGCTAGAATCCTGGTCCAACCCCAGAATTTCATTCTCACCTTTTGCCGACAACATTGTGGGCATCCCTACGTTTCGAGATCAGCCTGGGCCAAACGCCACTTACATCTTATCCATGTGCTCTACAATCGGCGCCAAGATGACGCGATAACTCTGATCCCGCACCCAGGATTGTCAAACGCAGGCTCCTCACTCCCCTAACCCTTGCTCGTGCCACTCTTGTTATGGGCTTCGCTGCCGACGAGAACCTCCCAGAGGTCGTCCCCAGCCCAGGCGTACTTCCTTTGGGCGCCTTCCTTGATTTCTCGCCGCTAGCCCTTTCACCTGAGGAGGTTGGAGCCCGGGACCAATATGTTTCTGACCGAGACAAATACGCAGTATTTTACGACGATGCTCCCAAAATCCCCAACGAGCAGAGCTATGGGTTCCGCGAGTCGCAGAGATGGAGAAACACTGAGAACACCCCCAATCCGGTGAGCTCGATGCCATGGGACTCTCTGCCTGCTGGCCAAGGAGACATATCGAATCCCATTGGGGGCATAAAACAGGACATATGCGGTATTCGCCATCGAACCTTTTGTGTTATTCTAGCAGTGGTTCTTGCCGTCGTCGTGATTGCTGCGGCAGTCGGGGGTGGAGTTGTTGGTGCCGCCAAAGCACGGGACAACACAGGAACAAGCGGTTCGGCGACCGTCAGCGTCACGAGGTATGTGGTAGCATTTTGCTAGATAATTACATGACGTGGTATTAATGCCGAGAATCTTGTAATCTGTAGCGCCACACACACGGTGACTACAACACAAAGCCCAGCCTCAACACCAACGTCGGCGCATGTTCCGACGGCTACCTTTCTCAACAACCAAACAATCTCGGCTGGCCTCGCCTTCCAGGGGTTTTCAGAGACAGATTATGAGGGCAAATTCACTCCGATTATTCGTGACGAGGGATTTCACGATCTAGGGATGAACTGTACTAGCTATGTGTGGCTTCCTGATAGCACAACCTGTTGCGTAACGTTTTGTGCAAACAAAACGACGGCCGTTGGGTGGTGGTGCAAACCACGCTATAGGAGTCACGCATCTGGCGCGTTTCCTCGGATATACATCTGGTGCGGCAATGGCGACCCAGAGGCTAACCAAACATGTCACTAGCGGCAGGTGGCTATCAACAACATGCCAGTTCATTAAGAACGGGCTGATGTAGCTCAGATACCCAGCTCCTGAGTTGTGAGAGGCAAAGATGGCTTGTAACAACATTATTTCTTTACTATTAATTCCCCTTAGCTTCAGGCTCAGCTAGCATTAGATGATCATGCTTATTTTGTTTCCTTATTTGTAACCCTTTAACAGCAAGGTTCAACTGGAATGAAACGAAAGTGGAGATATTACGAGTTTGCGAAGTCATCACAATAAAATTAAATCAACAAGGAACATGGTTGTTAGTTTAGTCAGGTACAAGTTTATGTCCAGTCTAAACCCTGAAAGGAATCTCTTTTGGGAAACTCAAACAAAAAATGATATATAATATTCCGTCTGCTTCAATAAGACTTGCCTTGAGGAGGGACTTCAAGAGTTAGATTTATCACAAAATTGAAATGGCTCATACCCATCACCACGTACACACGAAAGGTTAACGAAAGCATTTGCCGCGGTGCAGCAAAAGGTTAAACAATTGAACGGCACAACAAAAAATGATGTTTGAACGTATCATTGTTTGATAATGCCATACACGCGGATTCATAGCCTCAGTTAAGGTGCCCCAGGCTAGGCGTGAATAAGAGACAACTAGACAGCTCTGTTTGTAAGAAACATGGTTTTTGATTTGAATGTGTCTTTCGATTTAAAGATCAGAAAGTAGCCTGGCCAAAATTCTAAATTTTTTAACCACCAACGCACTAGCCTGCTTACGTTTCGGCACACCTAATAGGTAGGTGCCTAGGTATGCCACGGTTTGTTCCGTTCAGGTAAATGCAGGCGGAACACGGTTCCCGCTGATGACAGCATTGTACACGGGCAATGCATCGAGGCCACCATCCCCACCCAGGCCAAGATCTTGTTGCACCCATGCAGCATGGATCATGCGCTTTAACAGAGGGATACTGCCAAGCGGCTTCAAGTCGGATGCTGTCCCCAAAAGATCGACGATACCGCGGCGCTCTTCATCCGTGCGTGCCTCGAGAGCAATGACAAAGACTGGCCAAGGGCGCTCGCAGATGCCAAGAGTACTCAACAAACTCATTGCTTGATCAATGAGCGAGGCCACTTTAGGATCGCCACGTGGGCGGCAGAGTGCCATGCGCTCTAGGTAGATGTATGCAGCCAGGCGATATAGATCGGCGCGTTGTTCCCAGGGGTGGGCCGGGGGTTTTTGAATCTCTGCCCCGATTTCTTCCTCGTTATCTTCTCCCGAAGTCAGACTCCTTGCATCAGTGCTAGAAATGCGAAGAACCTGTTTGACTCGGTCCAAGCGAAGTTGGAGAGTTCTGATGATGCCCAAGTGCTCAGCGCTGAGATGGTTCGGGCCGTCACGGTCTCGCACGGCATCAATGACATGGCAGATAATGTCGAGCATCTCCAGCGAACAGCCGGATGATTTCAAAATCTACAAACATCAGACAAAGTTCACAAGATTAAAAACAGTCCCAAGCGGCTGCTGTGGACAAAGGAACACGTACAGTTTGTCTCATGGGCGAGAACACCGCCTTGGAGATAATCTTTTCCTCGGCGGCCAGTTGCACCTGCTGATCTTGTTTTTTTGGCCAATGACGAATGCTGAACTTGTAGAAGGTGTCGTGGTAAAAGACCCAGTCTAAAATCAGCGCAGGGTCGCCCTCATACGTGGTGTGCGGACGATGCACGAGATTGGCAATCTTTTTAACGCCGCAGAAGAAGATGGCCCAGCTCAGTGAGGAGGCATCGAAATTCAGTGACTTTTAGAGAAAGCCGTCAGTCTGGGTCAAGTCCTACCGAGGTCGCGAGCGGCAATAACTACCTCGTAGATGTTTAGTAGCATGCTTGCTGCCATCGCCTGGAATGCCTGCACGGGATCAGTTCGCGGCACGAGCTGGCTTAGGCTGTCTATCGAAACCTGCAGAGCCCTGAGTGCCTTGCCGTGGTGAGCTAAAGCTTCTTGTCGTCTTTCGAGATGTTGATAGGATAGCGCGGCAATGGCGTGGCGTGTAGCCACCGCAGGCGGCGCTTCACTGGTGAGAGACATTCTGATAAGGAGATTGTACAGATCGCTCATGTCTTCGCATGACGTCGAGATAATTTGCGAGAGCGCACTATACTCTGTGACAGTGGGTCAGTGGCTTTGGCTTGCCCTTTGCCAGATGGAAGCGAAAACCCACTGTGTGTGTCAAGAAAGGGGTCCAACTCGGCCAGGCCCACGGTATGGATTCCACGAGGGATTGCTTTGATCAACTCTTGACCGGCTAGTCTGTTGGTGCTTTGGATATCTGAAACTGAAAACGTCATAGCTAATGGTTCTTTGGCAGCGTCGCCCCGAGTCTGCAGGCTACTGTTCCAGACCTCGATGTCTTGGTTCGACGCATTGATGAAGACGGCGTTTCTAGGGAGGATAGGCAGGACGTGGTGCTTGTCGCCGCGAGTCGCACGCTTTTCGTCGTTGGCGCGTGGCCAGGAGAGCTTGATGCCGTAGCCTAGACAATCTTGCCCACGTCGCTGACAGTTTAAGCAGGCAGGAACTGCTCTGTCGCATGCTACCTTCCGAGCTGGAGAATGGTGAGCGAAGCGTTTTTTTTCTTTCGTTTTGGTGATAGAAACGACTTACATCGGCAGTTCCAGCACCGTTTCTGGGCCACCCCGCCATCTGGGTCCGCCATTTTTGGGGTGGTATTGCAGTGGAGTGGCTGGCTTCGACGAAAGGCTAAGAGACGGAACCCGGGGAAAAGATCAATTGGTATTTCTTTTATGCTGGTGGTCTTTGGTCGGTTTAGATGAGAAAGTTGGCCCTGATCCATAGCTTCAGATCGTGGGTTCCCGGCTTATTAATAGGTCTCGGGTGCCTTCATCCAACTAGGGGCTGACTGATCATTCACTGTTGGTCAGAACTACCTACCCACCAAGACGCAACTGATTATTCAGGCGTGGACGGGATATGAGATGTGCTGGTTCGAACAGGCATGCCCAACCGACGAGGTTTGCATTTCCGTCTCCCAGCGGCAAATTCTTTAGGCAATCGTTGTCCATTTTCGTCCGAATCTGAATATGTAGTGTCTTTTTTGCCATCTTTTTCTTTTCTTCTTAAACACTTTAACCCGTTCGTCTCACGTCCGTGGCGTCCGTGGCGTCCGTGGCGTCCGGTGGCTGGCGGGCATGCAAATGCCGCGGGGGCTTGCGGTGATCTTCCCTTCAGTGCTTGGTGCGCGTCTTTTGGGGACTCGTTGGGGCGATTCGGTGGCTGTAGCTGCTGGCTGCCTATTGTTTCGCTTGATCTGCTGCTATAACATCAACCATGGTGTAAGATCAAATAATGGAGTCTGAGATATTTGCAGTCTTTTTCTGATCGGAATGTCCATGGGCGACAAGAGAGCAACGGTTATAATTAGGGCATCCATTATCTTAGCGTTTAGGGCCCTTTTTGAACTGTCGAGAACTCTGAGTCTTTCGTGCTTCGATCCCACTTCTCAGACGTCAGCTTACCATGCCATCCAGTTCAGTGCAAGAAACTGCGATGTCCATCTACATCAATCCAGTGGTGCTCTACACCAAAAGTGTGAACAACGAAGCCCAATTGATGGATGGACCATTCCGGCAACTAAAAGGGTGGGGTAGTTTGCTCGCAAAAAGTTGCCTTCAAGGATTCAGCTTTGTCGAGCGCTCGCAATGGACATGGGGTTTAGTCAGCGACACACAACGCGACACCCTTGAGCCTGGAGGTACAAATGATTCGGGGATGAACGGTAGTCGCATGCCCTGACAAGATTGGCGATGTCCGTGTTTGATGCCGTCTAGTTCATGGATACGGAATAAAGTTTCGGTGATACTGCGCTATAGGTGATGCTCGGGAGTGCATTGGAAGAGACGTCATCTTTTGAGAGACGCCTTCTGTATTACCGTATGTATAACTTGGTGAATTACGAGCTCGGCAGCTACCTGGTAGGTCATTACTGAGGTCCTACGCCTGTGGGCAGCAACTTGGCAGTTGTCTTACGTTACAATACACTAGCTGTACGTTACATTTTGGTATTACGGATGACTGGGCCCAAAACGGTTACTTTGCCAAGCCGGGACTGCTAGGGGCGGGTAGCTGCGAGGCTGATCAAGACTCCGACTCGTTGCTTCACTGGAAAGTGTCCTTTGAGCACTAGCCACAATTCTTGAAGGCCGACTTGGTAATAGTTCCGTATCTACGGATAATCTACTTCCCAGTCGAACGACGTGATAGCTAGCGATACGATTTGCGATGGTTCAAAAATAGGTGCCTCCCATCCGCACGGCGAACCATGACCAGCACTGCCCGAGGCGGTGACAGCGACGTCGGGATGGCTTCCCATGCCGCCATCGAGAATGCCTCTGCCATTGCGACCGGCGCTGAATCGAGTGCCGATAAACCTGAGGCCGCGGCGGTACAGAGAAGAGAAGCACCCCAGCCACTGGCCTCCCATCTCCCCTCCCCCATGCTGACGGCAAACGACCCGCCACTGCGACGGCCGGAACCGCGGTCGTCCCATGACAAGACTGTGTCAAGTCCGACCAACGGAGTTCCTACGCCGGACCCGTCTAGCGAAAGCAACAGCGACAACGAGCGGCCGAGAGACTCTTCTTCCGATCCCGATCTCGACCCCGCCCGCTCCCCCACCCTCGACCGCAGCGCCAGCGCCAGTCCATACCCCAGCCTTGAGCCCGAGCCAGCGCGGGCTACTACACAGGGCCGCCCGGGGACGAAGACTGGCGGCCTTGATCCGACCGTGAGGCGATTGTCGGCGTCCAAGATACAAGAGTTGACGGCGGCTCCCGAATCACTACCTGTAGCCTCCATCCCTGGTCGCCATGTATCAGATTATCCGCTAAGCGCTGGCCTCGTCGAGACAAGCAAGACGGGAAGCCTGGGCCTTTCGGTCTTTGGGCCCGACCTGTTGAGCTTCAATGGCACGCGTCCGATGCAGGAGGGGAGACCTATCATATCGACGAGGACGTTGTCCACGCCGCCTACGACTAGGCGCAAGTCTACCACCGCTCCGGGGTCGTCAGCCCGACGCAATTCCTTCCAACCACTCCCTCGGCCCACCCCTCTCGACCTCGAAGGCCAGTCTAACTTCCCCTCGCCCCCCATGGCAAATGCTCCAGTACCTCCCCGAAAGGATAAGGACGCCCCCGACTCGCGGCCACCCTCCCCCATACCGCCGTCGATCCCGCTCCCGCCCATGTCCATACCGACCTTGCTGCAGCTGGAGCTTGCGGGGCAACGGCCAAGTCCTCTGTACATCCACCACTCCTACACTAGCGATCTTCCTTACGAATCAAGCGCCGTCAAACTTGAGCGCCTCAAGAACGTCTTGCTACTTCCGGGATTTCTCGAGAGGACAATGATCTTCGGTGCGCTGGCCTGCTTGGACGCCTGGCTGTGGACGTTTACTGTTTTGCCGATGAGGTTTTGCATTGCTGTCTCCGTCCTGGTGCGGTGGTGGATGTATTTGATCGGCAAGGAGGCTCTTTGGCTGGTGGGATTTGTGTGGAACGGCGTGGGACGCGTGTGGCGCCGTGGCCGCCGTGGCCACCGTGGCCGCCCCAGATCATCGACTGCGAGCAGCCAGGGCTCGTCCCGGACCGAGGAATCGCGAAGCCGGAGCAGGGTGCGGGAGACAGCCAATGGCAATACGGCCAATATCAGTGCCCCTAGCGACCGGCCAGCAACGCGTCGTGTTGAGAGTTCACACCTGAGCAACGTTGGTGCTGCCTCGTCCAAGAAGCCGGGCGCCAAGCCTACAGGGACGCTCCGCCACCGCCGGACCAAGTCGAGTCCCTCAAACCTGACATCTTACCACAAGGCCGATCTTCTCCAAGGCGCCATCATAATTTTCAGCTCCGTCGCTCTCATGTACCTTGATGCGAGCCGCATGTATCACTTCATTCGAGCGCAATCGGCTCTGAAACTTTACGCCATATTCAACTTGCTCGAAGTCGGAGACAGGCTTCTCTCCGCCCTGGGCCAGGACATTGTCGAGTGCCTGTTCAGTGCCGAGACGCTCTCCAGAAACAGCTCGGGCCGCTCAAAGGTCATGCTGCCATTTGGAATGTTCCTGCTGACGCTCGTCTACAACGTCATGCACGCCATCGTCCTGTTCTACCAAGTAATTGCACTCAACGTTGCCGTCAATTCCTACTCGAACGCTCTCTTGACCCTTCTGCTTAGTAGTCAGTTTGTCGAGATCAAGAGCACCGTGTTTAAGAGGTTTGAGAAGGAGAACACCTTTCAGCTGGCCTGCGCCGATATCGTGGAGCGCTTCCAGCTCTGGATCATGCTGCTCATCATTGGCATGCGCAACGTGGTTGAAGTTGGTGGCTTGTCCGTTCCCGGGGCCGGGAGTGAGGACAACGGGCCCAGCAGTTTTCCTCTGCATTCGGCTTCCATACTCCCCGCAAGTTTCACGATTTTGCCATCGTGGCTGTGGTCGGGGGAGGTGCTGTCCCCCTTCATCGTCGTGCTGGGTAGTGAGATGATTGTCGACTGGATCAAGCACGCCTACGTCAACAAGTTCAACAATATCAAACCAAATTTCTATGGCAGAATATTGGATATCCTGTGCAAGGACTACTATGCAAACGTTAGCACCTGGTGTCCCGTGTTCCCGTCCTTGTCGCTTTGCACGGCCCTTTACAGCCTTTGCTAATGGATACAGGCCTTTGCGACCCCGTCGTTAACTCGTCGGCTTGGTTTGCCCCTATTACCGCTGTCGTGTCTTTTCATCCGAGCCTCGGTCCAGATCTACAACATGTTTCTTGCTGCGCATCTGCCAACGCCATTGCCACCTTCAACGCAAACGTCACTCTCGGTTGAGTCTGCCACGCCATCGCCCGCCATGGTAGCGGCTCTCGGCCGGCTTGATAACATCCTTCGCAATGCGTTGGGCCGTGCAGTCTACGGGTATCCCTACGCAGAAGGACTCGGCGAAAACTCGAGCGAGGAGGGGATGGCGACGCGTCTCTGGCTTCGCTGGACCAGCGATGATGTGATTGCTGCGCTCACCATGGTGGTTGTTTTTCTGATCGTCTTCCTGGTGCTGCTCGTCGTCAAGCTTCTCCTTGGCATGGTGCTCCTGCGTTACTCACGCGACCGGTACGCTCGCATGAAGGCAAAAGAGCATGCCATTGCCACAGGGAAGGCGGAAAGGGAGTCGTACGATGCCAAGGGCAGACGCCTTGGCGGCTACGGGCAGGTAGAAGTCGGGGACGACCGACGACGCTGGATCTTTGCGGATGATCCTAAGGGCCTCCAGAAAGTCCGCGAAAAGGAGCGACGAGCGGACCAAGGGGCGGAAAAGGAGAAAGAAAAGGACTTTAGCCATATCACGAGGTACGAAATGGTTGCTCGGCGTATTTGGTAGGCGTCGTGTTTTTTTCTCTTCCCTCTTTACAGGAGTATTGTAGTTACATACTTGGGATTGGAGTTTGAAGCATAGCTTTGGCGTTAGTAGCGGGATAAAAGAGAAGTATTGTAATTTTTAAATACATAATCGGTTGAATCGTCGTTAGATGTCTTTTGTCAGCCCTAAATCTGAGAGGGTCAGAAGCAAACTAAGGATGGCAGCTACAGATCGAAGAACTCCATCAAGAAACTCCATCATTGTGTATGATCACGGCTCATCTTGTTTTGACAAAAAAATGTGGCTCCAATCTTACTCATTTTTGGCAGTCTAATTCCGGGCGGCTTTCTCCAGTGAATACCATCCTTTCACTCTCCTGGCGGAGGAGCTGCCAATGGAGGAGCTGGCTGATCCGTTGCTAGCTGGCTCTGGAGCCCTTTCTTCCCAACTTGCATGGCCCGTTCCAGCTCACGCTCCTCGTCACGCAGCCGTGCCCGCTCATATTGAAGCCTCTTCTCCTGGCGCTGCTTTTCCTCGGCGACGGCACGCTCGCGGTCGTGTAGAGCCTTCTCGCGCTTTTGTCGTTCTTCGCGGGCCTTTTTAGCCCCTCCGGCCTCCTCCTCCTCTGCCACGTCGGCCCCTTCGGGAGGTGAGCCCAGGCCCTGCAAATACCCTTCAATAAACGCGTCGCGGGTCTTGGGGTCCAGAGAGATAAAGCGGATGTCGCTGAGGACTTGGGGCGGTAGGTGCGAGACCATGGTACGGTTGTTTAGCACCGATAGGGGCAGCGACTCGAGTAGCTTCTTGAGGTCGGCCTTTAGTGTCGCCTGTGGCAGCTTAAGCCGGTTGATGTGCTCGCGATACATCTTCTCCCGGTCCTTGTCTGCAAGCTTCGCGTCCTTCATTTCGTCTTCTTTTTTGTATTTCCGCCGGAATTCTGGCCAATAAAGCTTGGGTGTGGCCTTCTCTTGCAGGAACGCAATGTACGGTATTCGCGGGTCCTTCTTCTCCTCCTTAGCGCGCCTCTCTTTCAGCTCCTGAATCTTGACGCGTGACCACTCCTCCCAGACGTCCTTGCGGGCCTTCGTCGTGCCGAGTATTGGGTATCGGGCGTCGTCGAAGATCTTTCCCTCCTCAATTAACTTCTCCCATGGGCTGTAGGGGTTGATGTTGAAGTCATTGAGGAGGTCCTTGAACAGCTCCCGAGCGTCCTCGTCGGAGAGCGTCAAGCCCTCGTCTCCTTCCCAGCCACCGTCACCACCACCGTCGCTCATTTCCTCGTCGTAGTCGGCGGCCATGGCAGCCAGCTGGGCGGCAATATCGTCTTCAGTAAACTCGACAGGTCCGTCGGCGCCACGGGGGTCTGCTGTCCGCTGCCGCTTCGACCGGTTGCCGTCGGGGTCTTCGTCATCGCCACCCTCATCATCTGTGACTTCCACCTCTTCGTATTCTGAGCTGTCGTAGTCATGCGAGGCTTCTTGCTCTTGCTCGTCTCGAGCTGGAGCCTGTGTCGGGCCTATAGCAGTTGCCGCATCGCTGGTATTCTTGATTTGGTCTTCAGTTGATTTGCCGGTCGCCTTCTGCAAAATCCGGGCCTGATCGAGCTCAAGGATGGCGGGCATAAACTTTTCGGGGATGCGCCAGTAGCTGGCATTCTTCGTGGGGTTGTAGGCAAAGCGACGGCCGTACTTTGTGTAGACGAGAATCCAAGGCTCGTGACCAGGTATGGCGATCTTGGAACGAGGTCTGTCGTGCGGTTGCGGGCGTGGCCGAGACTGGAACCCGCCTCTGCCACCGCCATTAGAGCCTCCGCGCTGGCCATGTTGTTGCTGGTGCTCCTGGGCGCGCTGCTGAGCCAAGAAGGCATTTGCGACGGCAGGGTCGGAGAGGTTGATTTGAGGGAAGGCTGGCTGTTGAGGGCCAGTCAAGGGCGCGCTGGAGGGGCCGACGCCCGGCCTCTTGTACGTCGACTCTTTCGTCTCGGCATTGTAGTAGTACGCGTGCCCGGTCGGCGCCTTGTGCTCGGTCCATCCAGGCGGCAGTGGCTGCAGGATGCCTGGCGATAGCGTGTATGTCGATTTCAGCATGCTGGAAGGCGTTCGCGACGGCGAGTATCTGGCGGTGGAAACTTTGCGTTGCGACAGCCTTGCAGCTTTCCAGTGAATGACGGGAGAGAGGAATAAAGTGGGTCTACGTTTTTCATGACCCACCACACAACCACCACACATAGCTCGTAATTGCACGAGAAATGCGTAATACCGTACTGCGCATGTATCGAAATACCACAGATATACGTGAACGCACCGCGCACTAGAATAGCACGCCTTATTAGGATACTACGTACATGAATCCTTGATTGTACCAATGTATTCACACCCGTCATTATGTACACTTCTAGATGTCATTCCCTCGCCAGGGCACCGACAACAGATGGGACATCAGTGGTGCGCCGGCTCAGACAAGGCCTTGTGATAGACACAAACTTTGGCAGGCCGCACGAGAATAGGGGTTAGATGGGGGAACTCGTCGACCACATCTCCCACGCGGATGAGCCCGAACCCAGCTCTCTCGTACCAGATGGCCAACCTCGCCTTGGAAGCATGATGCCAGCCGTCCGGGATCAACAACTCCAACTGCATCACCTCGGCACCTTGCTTCCTGGCCCAGGTCTCTGCAAACTTGAGTAGGTCGCGGCCGAGACCCAAGCCGCGAGAGGCAGGATCGCACATCAAGACCCCAAACTCGCCAGTCCGGCTGTCGATCATCTGTACGCGCACACAGCCCATCAAGTCTTTCGTGTCCGTCTGTGCGGAGCCGTGTCGCCAGGCAATTGCAAGCTCGCCAGCCACGATGTATCTGCCTACTTCCTCTAGGGTGCATCGCGCAAATTGCCCCTCTTGCCAAAATTCACCTTCTTCTTGCGTATAAACCGTGTTAATGAGGGCCGTGAGGTAGGCGAGCAGGGCGATGTTTTCTGCGAGACCCGCTGGTGCCAATACGATGTCGGCCTCGCTGGTGCGGGGCAGTGGCAGCACGCTGACTGAGTTGTCGGATTTTGTCTTGTCAGGGTCTTGGAGAAGGCTCTCCTGGATGCCGCCCTGCACGCCTGTGTCGCCGCTCAAGTCGATTAACAGAGACATTTCGAAGCTTGCCGGATCTAAGCGAGCTCGGAGAAATCCTGAAGATTTGAACGACGCGAGCTCTGGCCACGACCGCAATCATCCATGTATGTTACGGAGTATTGCAGCGGTTCTCTAATTCGGCGGAGCTAGCCAGCTCCCGATCACAGTAAGCCCGAAGTCTAGCTTTCTCCCGATATGAGTTATATGGGGACTTCCAAGTGCAACAAAAACGGCATGCGACATGCCGAATAATTCAAGGAAGCCATGCCGATATTCAAGCCCCCAACAAACAGACCGCGCATCCATATTCGAAGGTGTACGGACTTTGTACCTAGTTTTGCTACGACCCATCAGTGGGGTTCGCCGGCGTTCGACACTGCCGATCGGGATGCTCAGGGGCAATGTGGGGCATGGCGGGGTTGAGGGGTCAGATTACGTCTTCCAGGTTCTCCAAGTCCAGCCTGGAAACTGTGCTCGAATTGTGTGCATCGCGCTTGGGGAGAAATTGAATCGCATATAACAACTCGAACGAGTTTGCTGTCTTCCCGACCTTCCGTTGTCCTTGCGCATCGTCAACTTCGTTCGCCGCGAACGCTTCTCTATCGCTCGCAGTTTACAATCTCCCCCCCCCCAACAGACATCGGCGTCCACCCCGACACCCGATCAATACCTTACCACCTCCCAACCCCCAATTTCCAACGCTGAACATGGCCTCAAACCCGCCAAGGCAGTGCTGCACCATTGGTGTCAAGCATGCGTAAGCACCCGACCTTTTCAGCAAGTTCTCTGCTTTATAGTCTGGCACAGGACAGACTCCCCAGCCCGTCCCCGCTAGCCAATCTTAAGCCGAGGCTAACAACATCTTCCCCTCCACCATATAGAGGCGAATCGACAGGCAAGATTATAAAGATCGCCGGTAAATACGACGGCTACCTTGCGACGCCGCTAGCTGAGAAAGTGCACGACGGTGTCGGCATCCTTATCCTACCCGACGTTATCAGCATTTTTGAGAACAGCAAGCTGGTTGCCGACCAATTCGCCGCCAATGGCTACTTGACGCTTATCCTAGACATCTTCAATGGGGATGCCCTCTCGCTCAACCGCCCCGCCAACTTCGACTTCATGGGCTGGCTTGCCAGTGGCTCGACCGGTGACAACCCGCACACCAAGGAGGCCGTCGACCCCATTGTCTTGGATGGCATCAAAACATTGAAGGAGCAATATGGGGTCAAGAAGCTTGGAGCTGCTGGATACTGTTTCGGTGCAAAGGTGCGTGTCCTAGTCTCATTATGCCATGGTTTCTATTCCCTCCCGCCGCCCGCTAACTTAGTCCACGATGCAGTACGTCGTCCGCCATTACAAGGACGGCATCGATGTCGGCTATCTGGCTCACCCTTCGTTTGTTGATGAGGACGAGCTAGAGGGTATTACCGGCCCGCTCTCCATCGCAGCCGCCGAGACGGACAGCATTTTCCCAGCCGACAAGCGTCATCGCTCCGAGGAGATACTCCAAAATGTTGGCCAGCCATACCAGATTAACCTCTACTCTGGTGTTGTACACGGTTTCTCAATCCGTGGCGATCCTTCGAAGAAACAGGAAAAGTTTGCCAAGGAACAGGCTTTCCTGCAAGCTGTTGCTTGGTTTGACGAGTACCTGCTATGACTACAAGGAGTAGAGAGACCTAGCTTATGACAGGAATGAATACATGTTGCGGAGATGTGGCAACTCTCTCGAAGCCTTTGGTGTCGACTTCCCTGTGAGGACTCTTCTCCGGGAGGTTACGTAATGTCGTTATGAACTTTTTCCATTGCGTTTCATGTACAATGTATGCAGCTTTGAGAGATCATCTGGTGTAGGAAAAAGATGGCAAGCCGGAGCCTGTTGACGACTTGTTTATTTTCATCTCTCGGCTCTAATTTTCGTCGACTTTACAACATCCGTGTGACTTGGTTAGCGGGCCTAGCATATTACCTGAGCCACCTCTAAGATCTTAATAACGAGTAGCTAAGACTCTTGAGTCGCTAAAATTAAACACCAATTATAACAAAGAGACGGGCGTGGCCGACACATTCAATCTCAGGGGAATTTCTGTATTCTCGTTATTACTAAGCTTTTGAATTTGGGAGGAGTTGGCTATTTTTTCGTCTTCCGTATTCCGATATCATTTTCACTCAGATTGTTCTACCCCTACATGATACAATTCGGTTGGTGGTTGAGTTAAAACGCCTAACTAGATTCAGGTACGCTTTAGACCAACCCCAATATTTTTAGTTATATTAGGTCTCCTGTGTTAATATGGTATTGGGGAATAAGAGAGAAACTTAAAAAATTAGAAAGAGTGTATATAACAATTTTCAAATTTGAGATCCCTAACACTTTACCATAACAAGGTAACATGAGACTCTTTAATATCCGTTGGGGCAACAAGTGGCTATATGAACTCGTACGATTAATCAACTCATAATAGACTTTCAGTCATGCCCGCTGACTTCCACTGTCTCGCACGTTAGATGTCTTTTAATACGGTTAGCCTTTTCACGATAGCCGTCGTCTTGGTTATCTCATTCTTGTATTTATTCGTCTAGGCTAGATATAATGGCGTTCCAAAGTGTTTTGAATGTCCTGGAATTGCTTGATTCAGCCCTTGAAACCAGGATTCTTCCTTCTTTCCTTTGTCCAAGAGCTTGATCAGGGCACCCTACTTTGCATTCCTGGCACCTGTTGGCAGTTGTGATACTCAGGGCCTAATTTAGGCCCATAAAATCCCGAATTACCATCTCACCGCCCATGCGCTTACCATGCAGCCCGGGCGCCCAGGTCAACAACGTTGAAGCCGTAAAAATAGTCAAAGTCACAAAAAGTCCGGGGTGTTTTCCATTTTGACGATTTCTTCGTTGCTAGTCATGCCTTTAAGCAACCTTGAGGCTTAGATTTGTACGCAAGTTGGCCAAAAGTTATGGCATACGGCTAGTTGGTCATGAAGTTTGAATCATGATTTGTTGGCGTGAAACCTAATTAGGTAGCTACGTTAACGATGTGTTATTTCATTTCAGGCCTAGGAACACTTGCATTTAAAAGTGTAAATTGTGTCATTTTGACTTCTCCGGGCTTCCTTGGTGCCCGGTTACCCGTTGGGTGGTTGCCATGCAATACGGCATTTTACCATACAAACATTGGCCCCTACGTTGGTAGGTGCCAAGGACTCCCAGTAGGGTGCCCTGATCAAAGCTTTTGTCCAACGCACGACTTGACATAAAACACGCCTGCCCTGACGTTATTGGAGATACCGCGTCAGCCCATGCCCCGGTCCTAGTCCCATCAGCAGTTTAGTCTATTCTAGGTCTATCTAGGCCGATAGTTTTATTTCCAAGTCTCCGTGATCAAACATGACAATGACCCAAGCCTTCCTTCGATTGATCATTACCTCCTTGTACCTGGCCTGTGGGGTAATAGAGGTGTTTTGTCATGTGTTGAAGAGTGATTGGAAATAATTATGTGTCAAAATGTCGGCAACCAAATGTATTAGTTGGAATCGATAAAACTGCGAGTCTGAGAGGAAGATAGAAAAGTCCATTAAATCGCCACTTCAACAGTAATTGGCAGGAGCCTACCTAGTTAAGAACTACTTCTAATGTCGGCTGGTTGTCGGAATTAACGTTGTTTCAACTCGGAGGCTGATCTAAGATTAAAAGCCAATGGAGGCCGGAAAGAAGTAACGCGTCTACATTGTGTAGAATATCAGGAAGGGCAAACGAGCAAAGCGAGGTCTGCTACAGGTATACGGAAAGCTGAATGGTGCGTCCAATAAGATGAACGTCCATGCGATTGTCATGATACCTACCTAACTCGGTCTCTTGGCGAGAAAAAGTCGAAACTAGCCCGTTGGGCCCTACAAGCTGGCAGGAGAGGTACTATTACCGAGCTAGGGAGGTACCTACCTTGGGTAATTACGTTGGTCTACTTTAGTCGTAGAGTGTATTATGTACGGGAGGGATAGCGGCGGATTATGACAGGTTGGAAGCACGACGCTGCATGGAAAAAAGATGCAGTGGCACCCTGGACTTGCCCACCACCCTGCCATATTATCTGGACGAAGTATCCAGGCTGGGTAGGTATCTCGATGGCACCACCGTCGCGTGCAATGGTGTCGCATGTCAAGGCGCCGGAGCTAGCAGGGGTCTTTTAGTATTTCTTAGATCTTGGGTTGAGAATGGGGGGACAGGTGCTTGCTTTGGTGCAAAAGAGCCCGGTGCAGCACAGTACCAAGGCGGCAAGAAGCGCGAACAGAATGGTCGATCGGCTTGGCCGAAAGCTTGAACTCAGCCCGGTGGCCGTTGTGCCATGGCTCTTGGACGAGAAAGGCTGTTGGCTTCCTGCAACGGCCCAATCAAGGGCCAGATGAGGTAGAGATAAGCAATTGTGCCGGGGTCGCTAGCGCCTTGTCATTGCTTGCTCAGGAAAATGGGGACTGTTGTGGGGTTTCGCGGGGGTCCAGGGCGGGCTGCGGCCCGAATGAGGGAACCTCGATCATGGACAACGAAAGAACATCAACTGACCACCCCATTCTCCGCCCCGCAGCCCTCTATTATCCCCAGGCATGTGAATTTGCTTGCTGCGAGGTAATCGTCAATTGTAAAACGTGACAAAACGTGGACCTTGAGCCAGAATGTTAAAATTACTGTTTTTTTGCATCCTATCCCATCCCATCCAGCGGGCAATCCGAGGGACCGAGTCCGAGCCAGGAACCCCACGGCCCAGCCTCCAACTAATCAGCAGGTGGGCTAGACCTAACTGCTCACTGTGCCTTGCCTCTGCTGCGGGTACAGTACATGTACAGTACCAGGATAAGGATCCAATGCGGAATATTGGCCGTGTTGGTCTGACTTACCTACCCGATTCTGAGGAATTCATATTTTCAATATATGGAGGGAAAATGCAGAGACAGGTCCTACACGGCTTGCTGGGCACTGTTTGTATGTACTGTACATTCATCCACACATCTAGGTGTTAACTCAGCTGCTTGTACTAGACCCGTTTTCGGTACCGAAAACTAGGTGGCCCGGGCCACCTGAGGCCCGACCGAGCATGATTTTAAGCTTCCAACGCGCGGCCGGGCCTAGATTGAAGATCGCTCCTGCGGGCTCCGTAGTATGTACGTGCTGCACGTGCGTCTCGATTTTGCTCTAGGTCACTAACTCTCGTGTTGATTACCTACCTTGGGTGTCCCCGACAATTTTGTCGCGATTCCTCGAATTTAGCTGGAAGCATCATTATCGTCTCCACTAATAAGCGCCGCAGACATCCATGATTCTGCACGACGGCAAACAGCGGCTGCCAAGAAATTTTTGGAACTGCCCGAAGCGCGTTGGTGTGGTCCCCCAATCTGGGTAGGGTGGGCGAGATTCATCACACAATAGCTTCATGGCGTCAGGGTGGCCGGTCGCATTCACAACGCCTCCCCGTCCCCCTCATTCCGAGCCACTGCACCGCTCTTCGCTGCCTCGCCTGACGATAACACACCACAGCAGGGGTGGTGGATGGATCCATGTCCAAAAATTGGCCGTTGTGAGACTGCACGGTCAGCCACGGACCCATGCCATTGGTCGAGCAGCGACTAGGCCGACTGGTTCGTGGTGGTGTGTGGGAATTGGGAGAGAAAACACTGCACATAGTGCTGCTGTTCTGTTCGTGCCTCTGTTCGCTGTACTGAGAAGGTATGTAAGAATGGAAGTACTCGGTTCGCTGCCGCAACTCGCGACCCGGCTGAAATTGATGAGCTGCAATATGTGACACTTGGGGTAGGACCGACGGCAACGGGAGGACATCCACCCCCTCTCTCTCCCTGTACCGCCCCCTCCCCTGGCTCTGTGTCTCTCTCTGGCTCTGTGTCTCTCTCTTGCTCTCTGCGGCCGCTGTGCTGTGCCTGCTCTGCCAACAGAGGCAGCCAGTCACGCATTGAGTTCTCGCATGGCTGTGGTGTGCAAGCACGGCAGGCACGCCACACATGAGCTGCTGCTTGCTCGAGGGCTGGGATGGAACAGACCGGGAACGGGGGTGCGAATAGGAGAGCTGTGCTGTGGGCTGTGGGCTTGTGGGAAGGACAGCGCAAGGTAGGGCAGTTGCATTTTCGCATAAATCGCCTCGGCTGTCCCTAGATGCTGATAAGCCACCGTACCTACTTATCTGGCTCATTCCTACCTGTCTCTCACAGCTGGGTGGCGGCATATAGGTACTGGCCAGCAGCACCGGAGCTTCGCATAGCTACACAGCATCTCGATACCTCAAGTCGCCTGGCACAGAAGCAAAAACTGGTGTCCGAGCATGGCGGAAAAGAACTTTGCCGAGGCCGAGGAGGGCTCGTCGCCGCCCTTTGACGGCATCGAGGAGCGCAAGCAAGACAGACTTGTCGAGGGCGGCGCCATCCTCGGCAGCGAAAGCGACGTCGAGCAGTACGGCTACGTGAAGCGTGGGTGAGTCTGCCATCATCTCCTTTCCTGCCCTAGGGTATTTGTTGGCCAAGGACTCGACTGACCAAGACAACCTCCCCGGGACAGCCTCAAGTCTCGGCACGTCCAGTTCATCGCCCTCGGGGGCACCATTGGCACGGGCCTGTTCCTGGGTATAGGCAGCGCATTCACGAAAGCCGGCCCGCTGTCGGTGCTTCTTGGCTACGCCTTCACTGGCCTTGCTATCTTCGCCATGATGCAGTCCCTCGGCGAGATGGCCACCTGGCTTCCCTTGCCCGGCGCTATCCCCCAGTTCTGTGCTCGCTACGTTGACGACGCTCTGGGTTTTGCTGTTGGCTGGAACAACTGGTACGCTAGCGCCATCACCATCTGCGCCGAAATCTCGGCCGCCGCTGTTGTCATTGGCTACTGGGAGGGCGCTGCCGACATCAACGTGGCCGTCTGGATCAGCATCTTGCTGATCCTGGTCATCGCCCTCAACATCATCGCCGTCGCCATCTACGGAGAGGCCGAGTTCATCTTCGCATCTGTCAAGATCATCACCATTGTCGGCCTCCTGATCATGGCCTTCATCGTCGATCTCGGCGGCAACCCCCACGGCGTGAGACTCGGGTTCGTCTACTGGAAGGATGGCAACGCCATGCTCGAGTACCAGTCCACGGGCGACCTCGGCCGCTTCCTCGGTCTCTTCTCCACCCTCATCAACGCCGCCTTCTCGTACGGCGGCGTCGAGCTCGTGGCTGTGGCCGCCGGCGAGGCCGAGAACCCGCGCAAGAACATCCCCAAGGCCGTCCGCCGCGTCTTCTGGCGCATCCTGTTCTTCTACGTCCTCGGCTCGCTAGCCATCGGCGTTCTCGTCTCGTCGTCGGACCCGCATCTGCTGAGTGCTGAGGGCGCTGGTGCAGCCCGGTCCCCGTGGGTCATTGGCATCCAGAACGCCGGCATTACCGTTCTCCCCTCCATCATCAACGCCGTCATCCTGACCTCGGCCACGTCATCCGCCAACGCCTTCCTCTACACGGGATCCCGCTACCTGTACGCCCTCGCCCAGAACCGCCAGGCACCCCGCTTCTTCCTCACGTGCAGCGAGCGTGGCGTTCCCTACTATGCAGTCGGTGGCACGGCAATCATTGGCCTGCTGACCTATCTCTCTGTCCAGAGCGATGGCGGTGCTGCTAAGGCGTTCGAGTGGTTCCAGAACATCACAACCATTGCCAGCTTGTTTACCTGGTGCTCCATCTGCGTCGCGTACCTTCGATTCTACAAGGCCCTCCACGCCCAGGGCATCGACCGCGACACGCTCGTCTTCAAGAGCCCCTTTCAGCCCTACACGGCATGGTTCTGCCTCGCCTTCTTTACCCTCATCATCATCTTCAACGGCTTCGCCGTTTTCATTGACGGCAACTGGGATGTCTCTGGTGCGTTCCCGCCCCCCCCCACCCAAACCCAACCCCCACACTATCTTTTCTACATCCGTGAGTAATTTCGACTAACCATGCGACAACGCCATAGAATTCCTTGCTTCGTATATTGGGATTCCCATCTTTTTCTTTCTTTTTGCGTTCTGGAAGCTCTTCAAGCGCACGAAGTGGTTGTCGCCCACTGAGGCCGACATTTTCACTGGCAAGGCCGCGCTCGACGCCGAGGATGACCACTGGCCCGATCAAAAGCCGCGGAACATATTTGAGAGATTCTGGTTCTGGGTGGCATAACGACGTGAGGACAAGGTGGCATAGTGGCTCAATTCATACGAGTTGACCATCGGCCTGGAAAGCGACGCCATATCCAAGAAATCTAGGCAAAGGTATCATTTCTCACACACACACACACACACACACACACACGGCCTCGGCCATGCCGTTTATGGCAATCATGCGTACAAACTAATGATAAAATGCTGAACTCATGGGCTCGTGTTCTTTTGTGAGGCTGCGTGGACCTTCCCTGCCATTCAGCCCACGCATGTAAGCGCACGGCAGTGAGCAACAAAAACAATCGTATTGTCAGCCAAACCGCTTTCACCCTCAGACGGAATGGTCACGTTTTCGTCTTGTTACACGTATCTGGCAACCCGTATCGCTCGCACACAAGCCTTGTGACTTCTGTTAATACTAATTGGACGAAAAGGGTCAAAGGGTAAACTTACGACTACCAGTAGCTCCCAGTCATGTTTGTCCAAAAACCGAAAAGATAGTTCTCGACGCTTGCATGAGCCGCTGCATCGTGCGCCGTCATTGCAAGTAGCGCTTCTCCGCTCTCGTTGGCTCGCTGCGCCGAGATCCGGACCGTCTCCACCATGGAGGCGACGGCGGCATCCACGTCTGCAACCGTCTCATGACAATGACCGGTATCAGGCTCTGGAGGCTCTTTCACTGCGGAGCTAGTGAGTAAGTAATGGCAACAGGCATGGCTCAGAGACTTATGATTTCCTTCTTGAAGGAAAATGTCGTTCATTCTACAATTGCGACGTTAGATGCCCAGGACTAGAAAGAAGCAGAAAAGAAAGCCTGCAGCCTTACGTGGATATGTGGCGGTTGAGCTCAAATCACAGCGTCTTGAGCTCGGCGGTTTGAAAGAGACGGTCGGGGATGGGGGCTTCACCAGCGACGAGCTGGGTCCGAGCTGGGCCCGAGCTGAAACTCGACGTACTTGAGAGAGCCTCGTCGTGGAGCCATGCGACGTCGGTGGTTAGCGTCGAGTCGGTGCTTGTCCCAGTTGCCTCGATCACATCGTCCCAGAGGAAGACCCACAATGAAAACCAAGACATGGTCTCGAGACGGCCGAGTGACGACCGGGGATACCATCTGGGGCTTTTAGTTAGTCCACTGTCTAAAATCACTCACTACATGGTCACCTAGTGTTGACCTAATGGTGAACGAGCGTAATCAAAGACAGAAAAGGCGGATACGTAAGTGGCACAGAATAGGGGCAGGTCAATCTTTCAAGCCTTCTCACATGCTCGTTAGGAATCCACTTCTCGATCTTGCTTTCGATGATGCCCTTCAGCTGCTCATAATAAGGACTTATTTTAGTGGGCCACCGAGAAAAGAAGGGCCGCAATTCGGGAACCCGTATTGTTTGGCCCTGGAGTTCCTCCGTGAGTCGATCCGTGGTAGTTGCTGCCATGTTGTTGCTTGAGATTCTTGGTAAGAGGTTGCGTGTGGCCCTCAGCTTGAACCACCTCATCCTACAGGAATGTCTCTGCTTGTATCAGCCAGCCCGTGTCCTACACCTCACCTTCTTCCAACTACCACGCGATGCATTTTGATACCGTTTTGAGAGCCATTCTCCGAGGAATTCCAACCAGGGCTAGAGCCAGGCATTTCGTGCATCACGGCGTCGCGCCGTCTGACCGCGTATCTCACACTTTCAAGTCTAATCCTGAATGCCAAGCAAGTCAAGAGTGCCGCACCAACAGCTGATAGGTTGTTACACACACTAGACCTAGGCTGTTACACGGCACCAAGAGTCAAGGCGAGGTCACCATTATCTATCGGTCGAGCCTGGTAAAAGGTGTCGGCGGAGATCGGGAACTACGAGAACAGCCACACTGGCCACCTAAGTCATGTATATCCGCACCGCAACACCGCCAGTTGATAGCCAGGGGATGGCAACATCACCAGTTGATAGCCAGGGGATGGCAACACCGCCAGTTGATAGCCAGGGGATGGCAAATGCAGAGCACCGTAACAACCAACCGAAATGCAGACGAAACAGGTTGGTTGTTGGTCTATCCTATTGAAGCCGTTCCTCCAAACTTAGCCTGCATGTTGGCGTGCTCATAGCGTCTTCTGACCACTGCGACTCAGAAATTAGGACAATCACCTACAGGTTCCGAAAAATCCGCATCATGACCTCAGCTTACCAACGCTCTCGGCCTATTTTAGTTTCCTTGGCTGTTCTGAGATGAGGTCGATAGTGTCGTGATTGTCGGCACCTTGGCCGCAGCAAAGAGGCTGCGTCCTGCAGTAGCAGCAGTAGCCGTCACCACAGTCGATACTGGAGCTGTTGGAGCCGGAGTCTTCCGCAAACCCGCCGATGCCGCACTTTGGAGCAGGCTGATCACGCTGGTGTAGGCAGGCTTCTTGTTCAGGCTTTTGTCCCAAAGACATGCCTCCCCCTCGCCTGAATACTGCCCCGGAATCCATGAGTACTAGGAAGTTACCGCAGAGTGTCAGTAGCCCTAGTGTGGGGTTTAAAAAGAACCAGGGAAGAGGGTTCAGGTCAAACGTACCTGGTCGGTGAAATCCCAAACCGTGATGCCCACGCACTTTGGGGTTTCGAGACAGGCCCCGACGACCTCGAGGTAGTCCTTGGCCTGCTGCTCGCGGTCTGCTGCAGTGGTGGGTAGCTTGGTGTGGCGGATGTCGATCTCGGTGTAAGCGAGCTCGTCGACAAGCTGCGAGAAGGCGGCCATTGTGTCTTTGAGCTCGCGCTTGGAGGGTGATTTGCCCACCCGCGAGTGGCCCTGCATGCCGACTCCGTCGACCCGTGCTCCCGCTGCTATCACAGTTTTGAGCATGACCAAGGTCGCGTTGATCTTGGCGTTGCAGCAGCGTTCGATGTTAAAGTCGTTGTAATAGAGCTTGGCGCCGGGGTCTGTCTGCGCAGCTGTCTTGAACGAGTGCGTGATGTAGTCCACGCCCATCGCTTTATACACTAGGCACAGTACAAGTCTAAGCTATTCAGGTCTTGAGGACGGTGGCTTTAGCTTTGATCGGATCAAGACGTACTTGGGCTCTGCCGAAACTTCCCGTCGTCTTCCATGGCCTCGTTGACCACATCCCACGCGTAGCACTGCCCTTTGTAGTGACCTGCTACGTTTTGGATATGCGAGGTAATGATGCGCTGCATTTGGTCTCGGCTGAAGGAGCTGCTGACTGTTCATAGTTCACGAATTGTAAGTTCAAAGAAGTGTTCTGAACGGAGGCTGACAAACAGAAACCTGGCACCATGCGTACCCCAGCTCGGCAACTGATTATACCATACCAAGGTATGACAACGGAGAAGCTGCCCAGTCTGTTTTGGGACGTTGGCGATTGCGTCTCCAGTGCCATACGAGAAGCGACCCTGACCGGACTCGGTGTTGGACCATTTTTGTCCATTGGCAGGCGTGATCTGTCCAAACTCGTCGGCATCACGCACAATCTTCATGTACGCTTGGTTGTTGAGAGATGGGTTATCCACCGCCGTCCCAAAATACTTGAGCCCGGCAGCCTTGGCCCAACTGTCCAGCTGGCCTAGGGCTGGGAAGGTGAGCGTAGAGGTGACGATGAGAGCTTTTAACACGTGCATTGTGACAAATAAAATCGTCTCAACATAAAATGTAGATGGTTCAAGAGTGAGTTACCTTGCCCGGTGCTGTGTTTGAGGGCGAGGCGAACAACATTCTGCAAGGGACCAATAAGGACTCCCCCAGAGTTCGAGCCACAAGATAGCGTAGCATCGCACCGGAGACGAGGAGCTGGCTAATCCGGGACTCTAGTTGCACTTTGGGTTGGGTGCGGTAAACCCAATACCCATAGGCTAAATGGGCGCCAAGTCTGAAGTAATTGGAGTTGCTGGGCCAAACATATAGCAAAACGAGCTTGGTTGGAACCGGTTAATCGCAATTCTAAGCTGATTAAGTTTGGTCTGGTATTTGCGGCAAAGAGGTATCTGCCTAGAAAATACGAACTTGACCAAGTCCATTCACTGTCCTATTGAGAGCATATTAACGATATCCTTAGAGTCCGTATGTGCCCCCGGCGCTCCAGCAGGCCGTTTCTGAAGCTGGTTCGTTCTGTATTGTTATGAAGGTTTGTCTGCCAAATGCAACAGTCGTCAGTAATTGGGGGACATGGAAGCGAGTTTGGGCTGTCAGTGTCGCCAGCAGTCCACCGGGACGTCTTAGACAACTCACGTTACAAATATGGTCTCGACGACATGGCTGGCCGATGTTACGAGCGTGATGTGCGTGAGTGTTGCGCCTGGCGATACGACGGTACTCGTTTCGTCGGGGGCATTTGAGCACACGATACTGGGCGGTGGCGTTCTGTTATGTTTGAATCAGCGGACTGTGGAAAGATGGCACCGTTTGGCAGCTACTGGTCAGGTAGCCAGACTTACATGGTCTCAGTCACCGTTCCAAGAACTGTTTCCGGTGGGTTAGCATAGAATTCCAGGCCCAACGTCACCAGCCGAAAGATGAATCTGAAACTCACTGTACCGCGTCACCGTCGCGGGTGGCAAGTAGACTGTCGATGTCTCGGTAGCCGTGAATGTTGTCTGCACGTAGGTCGATGTCCATGCTGCAATCCTCGGCTTTGGCCCCTCGGTGCGTTTTGCCACCTTGACACACGAGATCCAAGGCGGCAGAGCTCCCGAAGCGGCGCCTGATGCCCACATGGACGTGACCCATGCAGGCGGCCCCCATCCGCTGCGACTTCCACCACCCCATCCACCGCCTCTCCACCCACCTCCCGCTCCTGCGAATGGGGGGTTGCCCGCACAGACCGAGTTGGAAACGGTGAAGGTGAAGAGACCTGTAGGTACAGTCGGAGCCTTTGTCACTGGCGGCGCAACCGTTACGCTCGTGGACTTGGTAGTGCTACTCTTTACGGTGCTCTTCACAGAGCTGGACTTGGCCGAACTGGTCTTTGCTGTGCTCCGGGCTGTAGTCTTGTATACGCATGATGCGGTGACCGTGCTTGTCGTCGTGGCTGAGCTGGTGATCCTGTCGTCCGTCGTGTAATCGATAATCGTCGATGTCACTGTGATGATAGTATTCGGCAAACGCACCGTGGTGGTCGATGTCTGGAGGGCGCTACACGGCGTAGTGAATGTCGAAATTGACAGCGTGGTACTGCGAGTCTCGAGGGCTGTCGAGGTAATGGCTGCGACAAGGTCAGCCAAGCCAAGCTCGCAGTTTGCAGCCTTTAAAGTAGAAACAAATAACGATTGGCATACTCTCCGGGGGTGCGACGCTGGTTGTCCCTATCACCACTGTCGGCGTGATCTTTCGAGTAATAACGCGTGAGCTCGACGTCTCGCATGTCATGTACATGTCATATACATCGAAGGTCAAAGCTTACAGTCGTTACTACCGTTGATGGGACACCAACTGTGAGTCTAAATGTCCTCGTGACGGTCAGGTTACTTGGAGACATGTATATCGTAATCGCCCATAATCCCGTCTTTAGGTCAGAGTACGGAATATCGCTGCATGAAAGAACGGGAGCTATTAGCACATGACCTCCATCACATGCAGAGCTCCTTTGACTTGCCATGTTGATATCTGCACAGAACCGAGTGGTGTTGGGCGGATATTGGTGCAGTGGTACTCGTTGTTGTCCGGATCACGGAGGATCGGGCTGGCCACGCCGTCGGTGCAATTTCCTGTCCGCGAGTAAGCGACGGCGCAGTGAGAGCGTCCATGCGGCATTTTGCTCACCTTGAAACTGAGAGGCAAAGCTGAAGTTGCCGCTGGTGCTAGAGTCAACCAGATATGAGCCCGAGTCGCTATAGTCAAGTCCCGTGCATTGGCAGGCGTTGACAGCATCGGGGTCGACTTCATTGCTGGCGCCAACAAGGTCGGCGGCAAAAGCCAGCGAAACAAACCCGCCCCAAGCAAAAGCAGCGAAGGTCGGAAAGCCCGGGAATAGCATCGTGCGCCTTCAGTAAAAGCCCGAGATTATCAAACCGCCAGGCCTATATCACAACTTCAAGCAATTACGGCCAAGGAAGGAAAACAATTGCACGGAAGTAGGCGAGGGTATATTTGTAGAGATCTCCTCCCTTTGGCCACCAGGATACGGTTGATATTGCGCTGCATGTTTATCTTGTTTGCCAAGGCCGTGTTATGCTGGGCGGGTTGCTTGGTATCGAGCTTCTTCCGAGAAACGCAGAACGTGCTTGCATGCAAATTCCCGGGTCTTTTGGGTTCCCTGTCGCAAAACCAATATCAGCCTCCAGAAACCGGGTCATATATGCTATCAGGAGACTGCATGGGGGCCAAGTGCGTACCGGTACCGCACATGGGAGCAGGACGGGACACGAACAATCGATCCATTCTCGTTCCGCGCGAAAACACTGGGTCCCATCTGCGGGATGAAGGCTTCCTGACCTTTTTCATACCGTCATTGTCGGCATGGTTGATGATATCTTTATGATGGTTGTGTATACGGGAAGAGAACAGCAGGGATTCGTGTAGTCCGATATAAAATTCTGGACTATTGGGCGTTTGTGGGCTTGGCGGGTGGTATGGGGTGGTCCGACCCGCGTGGGAGTAGATTGCTGCGCGATTAGGCAGAGCGGCAGTTGGGCTATCATCATTGAGCGCCAAACAAAAGGTGGTCTGCTATATCTGGTCTAGTATACCCAGGTAGACACCTGCAATCATACACCTGCAGGCAAGCGATTGCTAGGTTATCTGGTTAAGATTTGAAGTTGACAACCTGGAACTCTATCGTGCTCTGTGGTCGGTCACGCTTGTCTCTTTATCGAGAGGCTTAGCTTTTCTTTCTTCATTTTTTCTCTGCCCCGAAAAGCAAGGCCACTAATTATACATTCGCTCGATCATGGCGCGATGAGATTGAGATGAGGCCATGGTATTGGCTAACATTTTGGCCAGCTAAAGACAGAAGGAGTCACGCAGCCGAAGACCGGAAGCTTGTCCCTGGGGTGCAATGTTGACGCAATATTTCAAACAGGCAATTCGGAGGGTATGATCACGTCCTAGCCAGCCGCAGTTCCACATGTTGAAATAACTGGGCCCAAAAACAATTACGGGCCGATAGGAAACGACGCCGTGCCAGACGTATAATGACATCATGACCGTGATACATATATTGCGCCATTATCCATCCACGGAAATGCCTCTTTGGGTCTAAAACATCAAGGAGAGGCAGTCGTGTTCATCCAGTGTCAAAAGTCGCACCTGAACTCGGTGGAAAAGCTGGTCAATCCGGGAATCCAGCTTTGAACCCAGAAGAATATTCTCACTGGCAGAGGGAGGATTTCACAGCTAGGAATTTGCCAGACGCGCATCTGGTCTCTGACCTTCAACTTGTCGTGGAGCCTTTCGATTTCCCCGGCCTGGTCTATGGTGAACTTCACCAAAGCCCCAGTTCTGCTGACGTCCCTGATGAGACTCTGGGAGCGTTTGTACCACGCGCCTACAGAGTCAAGCACAATCTGGCCGGTTGGGAACCGGTCGCAGACGCGCTTCAATAGGGACTCGACGTCGGCAGGATCAAGATACAGCGCCAAGCCTTCCATGATGACGAGCGTGGGGCGGTCGGCTGGAATCTCGTCGAGCTAGCGGGGCTCGGTGACGCTGGTGGCAAGCAGCTGGTAGTCGCGCTGCTCTGGGACTGGGACGACCTGTCTGCGGAGAGCCGCGACGTCGGGCAAGTCGACATCGATCCACCGCGTGCTCTTGTTCCAGTTGAGCCGGAGAGCACGGCTGTCGAGGCCACAGGCAAGGTGCAGCACCGTGGCTCCGTCCGGGTGTGCGTCGAGGAACTCAGTCGCCCAGACGTCGAACTGCCGGGCTCGAATCACAACCACGCTAAACGTGGCCACGCTCGTTGCTGTGGGTGGAACAACATAGTCGAGTTTGTCGAGGGTTTCTTGTGCCTAGGTGTCTCCTAGAACCCTGGTGCTATCGCCGAGGGGCTTGGCAGCGTCATGCGCGCGGCTGCGGAGGGTGATGAGCGTCGTCTCTGCGACGCCTCTCAAGGCCACCTTTGCCTTTCTCGGTTGGGCTTCTGTTGTTGATGTCGGCGCTGGGACTGAATGGCCGTCAGAGCCTGCACTTTCGCCTGCGGATGCCATAATTGTCAAGTGAGATCTGTGATGTGTCAATTATGAGATCTATGATGTGTTAATTACCAGCACGAGTGGCTGTGAATCCTGGCTTAGACCTAGTTGTTGATTGCGGACAGAATAGTCTACATCTCATTATGGACTAAAAGTCGAGAGGACTTAGGACAAAGCTAAAGACGCCCAAAGCGACGGCTCTCGACGACTTAATATGGCCAGCCCAGCCCGTCCTTCAATACGCGTATGCACCTAGGTATGTACTCTACTATATGTATAGCATATTAACGGCCATTAGCCATTATCCAGGCCCAGCTCGATCTGGCTGACTCCCGAAACGGAATTGGCGACGGAGACTCTTCTTTGTGTCTCCCTCACGAGCAGTCAGTAGCGGGGCGGGGCTGCGCCAGTGGCTTGCAGCAATGGTTCTGTTGCATGTTCGCTATTGGGCCGAGAATGTAAAATATCTTAGCGGTCGGGTCTGGACTTGGAAGCTTCAATCAACAAGCTCCCCTGCAAAGCACCCACGGTGGCGGTCTCGCACAAGCGACGCGAGGACTCGAGCATAGGCACAGTGCACTGACATCATGGTTGACAGCAGCGTGCGCCGTTCGAATGCGACCGAGAACCAGCCCACTCAAACCAGGTTCAGAGCTTGACACCTACCTTTTGAATGTCATGATGACAGGGTGGTAGTCGAACATGAAACAGGAAGGCTTCTGTGCCGCCCGAAAGGCCGACAGGTCAGGCAGGAGAGCGGCATGCACGATCCAGCTCGTCTCGTCTACACTGCAACCACGTGCAGTGCATCTTCGCCTGCGGTCGATCCATTCGTGACCAGGGCCTGTAATGAGAAACAGCAAACCGCTCCAGCCATCTGTATGTAAATTGCGTCAGCTGATGATTCTCAGGTTCTTTCCTATCAATGGCCTTTCTGTCTAGCTTCCCGGATGGCCCGGTGTCTAGTCTGGTAGGTTAATCGCTCCTCGTGTTCGGCTACCGGCCGGCAATGTCGCGACCAGCGCGCCATGCTGCGACCGGCGCGCCACTTGAGGTGGGTGGTAAGCATCCTAATCTACTGTACTGTACTGGAAACCGCTGGCGCGCGGCGGGGTTATTAGGTAGCTTGTCAGCGGATCGCTGCGTGCCGATGGGCTGGAGCTGGGTTACGAGGTTGCCTGGCTCCCGAAAACCAGAAACGGCGGCTGGCGATTGATTGCTCCAGCCTGGGGTTTCTCGGCTTGCGCAATACAATCTAACAAATATGGAATGAGTGCACGCACCACGAAAAGGAACAACCTGAGATGGAAAGTGCTGGGAGCTGTAGTCTCGAGGTCGGGCCGTGCTCTGATCCGGGCCATGCTCTGATCCGGGCCATGCTCTGATCTACCCCATCTTGGAGATCGACCTGAGCCTGTGGGTCCCCTAAAGCTGACGGTTTCAGTGGGACGCCCGCTGCAACGAGGTAGGTAAGCCTTCCCGCGATGCAGCAGGGCACCCGCCGCTCTTCCGCGCCAGGTGGATTTGGTCTTCGGCGGGATTTACGACTAGCTCGCTTCTAAATACGGACCGAACTGGGGGCCTGCTCGCACTTAGTCATCGCAGACCTGGGGGTTCACCAAGCCAAGCAACCCGACTCCTGACTCGCAAAACCCGCTGCCGTGAGCTGGTCTTGGCGAGTGTCTGTCGTCTCAGAGGTCGCATCTTGGTTGATGACGTGAGATTGGCTGAGATTTCCCCTGTGGCGGAAGATTTACGGATTTACACTGACGGGACGGACCCCACTCTCATAGCCAGTCACTCGGGCACAGCTGATGGGCCCCTGGGGCCCTGGGGCCCCTTTCCACGCCTCGCCCCGGGCCGCCACGGCACAGGGCTCTCGGCGGCGCCTTGCAGGGCTCAATGTTCAGCACCACCAGAGCACTGCTTTCCATCCATGTTTATGAATCCATAGGAACCTAAGGGATTCCTGATCTTATATTGCTGACAGCTGCCCTCGGCTTCGAGCCAGCAACGAACCAAATCTTTTCTCTGTCTCTACTGTCCTCGGTTCCGGGCCTGTCTCATTTTCTCCATCTTTATTTCTTTGGTTCGCATTGAAGGTGCCCCTCCACCTCGTGACCCCACAAACCTCGAGCCGCCATGGCGTCCAACCAGTCACAGTCACCGCCGTCACAACCCTTTTACAATCTGCAAGACGCCCCACCAGTTCCTCCCGGGAAGGGCCCAGTGCACTACCAGCACCAGTCCCCGGTTCAGCAAACCCCCCGCCGACCGCCACAGCAGCTCCAACAGCCCTACAACACCCACCAGCCGTTCCCGGAAAAGCTCCCAGCGGCCTTCCCGCCTGCCCAGCCCGAGGGCCTGAAGCGCAGCGTCGTTTTAGGAGTCCTTGCACTCATCGCTTTTTTGTTCCTGGCCGTCATTGGCCTCGGCGCAGGCCTGGGGGTCAGCCAACGTGACCTGAGCCAAGCAAAGTCCGACCTGAAGGTCGCTGAAGCTGTTGCTTCTGCTGTACTCGTTATTACAACGTATGTTCCACTGTGCATGTCTCTCTGCCACCCTACTGTAGTTGCTTTGCGGCTTGCTGAGTCCCTTCAAGCCCACCTGCGTCGACAGTTCATGTCACCCACACTCCGTCACCAACCACACAGGTCACGCCAACGAGGTCGACCACCCCAGCCGCCGCATCCTCCACGGGCTCCTCTGTTGCCTCGGCATCCTCGGGCGTCTGCCCAGGCACCAATGGCACATTTTACACGTCATCCGTGGCCAGTGGCAGCAAGAGGTTTCAGCGCCTGTGCGGCCTTGATTTCAGTGGCCCGGGGCAGGCTGAAGACATTGGGAGCGTCAACACAACCAGCCTGAACGACTGTATTGACGCCTGCGCCGCCAAGACCAACTGCACTGGTGCCGGTTGGGGCATCATGACCGGCACCAACTCCTCCATACAGCCTTGCTGGATGAAGACGAACCTTAACAAGAACCACAAAGCCACAGTAGGCTGGGGTTTTGCCATTCTAACACCTCAGGAGTGACCAGCCGCAAATAGGCGAGCCTGAAAAAGCTGCCGAGGGCGGGGGGGACTGAGCCAGCAGCTGGTCTCTTGATACGAAACGCTACCACCACAAGTTCCGGGGTAGAAGATTGCATGATTATGCGCCGCTATCGATTTGGGTCCAGGAAAGAGTTCGACGTTTGAGGCACGGGTGAGAGGAATCGCCCCGTTGTAAACTACTAAAGCTGGCCCTCGGCTTCTCAGACATGCTGAGCCACGTTAGCACACAAATTCACTTCTGATGCAAAACATTAAGATTGGGATATTAGGCCTTGGCTTGAGACTATTGATTATCTCGATAACAAGGCACCTTGGAATACCGACCTGAGCTTTGTAGTTCAGGTGTCTCAACTCGCTGATGATAACAGCCTAGACACCTCATTTTCTATCGTAGACGGTTTTGCAGAGCGCATTATTCCTGCATGTTGGCCCCAAATCTAGCAGATATAAGTCCAAGTTTGCAAGAGAGCCTATTGACTTAGTCAAGCGACCTACATTCGCGCTTCCTTACGACGTCCCCGCACTTTTAAACTCACTGGAGAGTGCAGATAGATAAGATCAACTGCATCTCTCTGCATGATGACACCAAAGTAATCCAAGTCTAAAAGATTGGTACAAAACCGAGAGCCTCCGTTCAGGCTTCCAAACCTGGAGTCCGAGAGCCTAGACTCGCTAACGCGGGGTTCAAATATTAATATGCAATTAAAGACAACCAAGCGTGACACACCTTGACATGGGAATACTTGACAGGCCAAGTAGGCAATTCGTCAATTCGTCTTGACCACCATATTCTAGTCACAATTTGGCATCAAACTCGGGGGGACAGAGGTTACCTGCGAGTTGGGTAGCTTGAACCTATCTACAGGTGTTCTAACGAACGATCAACAAGTTGATATTTCCCGATAAGTTGATATTTTCCGATAAGGGGATAAAAATAAAGAAAAGAACAAAGTCAAAACTACATCCATTGAGGCTCCACCAAGGTGTTACTGAGATTGAGAAATATTTGGAGGTCCCAAAGTTGTGGTTGAACCGCCTGCGTTGACGTGGGCCAGGTGGTATCCCGACACGGGACGAGGCGGTCTGGACCACCAACACCCGTGCTACCTAGGGTGCATCAAAGCCTGGGCCCGGTTTCCAGGTCGGGCTGGTGATCATCAAAGGAACTGATGGTTGACGGATAGGTATGGCGCCTCCCTGGAAGCTCTCTGCAATTCTCTCTTGGCTCTGTTGCAGACCTGACTGCGACCATCTTGCACGCGCGATCAAATTCCACGGCGTTCTAATTCGACACAATTTCCAGGGGCCGAGTGCGCTGTCTATTACGCTGCTCTTTGGCAGAGCAACAGAGCACCCTGCTGACTTTGACCCAAAGTTTATCGGTCAATTGTGGCCCCTCCTCAATGGACGAGCTGATGCCGCGCCGGAGGGGTGCATCCTAGGATGTGACGGACCAGCGGTCGCCATAGTTCGGTACACTTCATTCAATCGAATCCAGACTCGGGCAGGGAGGTCGGCGACCAGAGGCAGCCTAGGCATTTCACGATTGATGGCCACCCGACGCGTCGTTTTTCTGCCCGGCGTGACTCGATTTGATGCTGGTGCCTTGCACTGCTCTGCCCGCGTGTATTAGGTCTCTAAAATTAGGGACACGATTGAGGTCTGCCAAGTCTGGGCCTATAGAAGACAGATCAGCCATCTATACATAGTAGAGCCCCTTTACCAAGAGTGTCGTTGCCACTCCATGCGTACGAGGGCATCGCACTGCGCGTAGTGACTTGAGACGTTACAGCGCTGTAGCGAAGGCGATTGGCGGCCGATGCTAACGGGCGGAGGCCAACCTTGAACCCCGGTACCCCGCTTCTATCATTTGGCCGGGACTTCTCAGGCTCGCAATCCACTTTAATACTCTTTTTGCACAATTTCGCTACATCTAAAGGAATCCGAAGCATAGCACTAAAGAATAGACTGGAATTGGTGGCGGAACGGAATCCTCATTCCCGGACACCTCAATTGTGGCGCCGGGGGGGGGGGGGGGGGGGAGGGGGAATTGAATATTGAACAGTGGGGGGAACAGCACACATCGAAACTGGTCCGGGTGCAAATGATGCCCAGTGGGCTAACCTGGAAAGGCTGGGCCATGAAGCCGGAAAATCGGCTCCGTACTCCGTATTCAGGGTACATCTGTCCTCCCTAACAATGGAACGGGACCGACCCGACGGCCTACATCTCCTCCCAACCCTAGAATATCCACAACACGGAGAAAAAAAGCCTCCATGGCTGCCGTCTGGCGAGCATCGAGCAATAGGAATGGTCTTCCCGGGGCTCCCTTTGTCCTGTGCACTACCGTACCGTATATGTACGAATAAATACAGTATTTACCGAGTGTTCCTTGCACATGGCTGGCAGATAACTTTACCTTTCTGATGGTTCTAGAAATTGCAACAGAACAACACTAGACGGCGTGGGCATGGCACGCGCATCCAGCAGCCCGCATCCTCTGGGGAACCCATCGCATTTCTCTCTTTTTAAAAATTGGCGCACTGACAATTGAAGGCAAGGAAAAGGATACGACGGCGGCGGGGTGGTACTGGTTGGTACGCAGTGGTGGCGCCATTCATGGATGTCGCAAGAACAGACCATTCATGGATGTCGCAAGAACAGAAGCGACTACGACGGATGCTCCGACATACAAAAGAGGGTGGTTCGGGGAAGCACGTCCGCTGCGCCGTTTGGGCCTCTTGCCAAGTCCTTGCACCGTCCGATGCTTTGGATGGGACGCGCTCTGACTGGATTGCCCGGAACGCATCGAGCCTGGGCGCCGCCGCCCAGGCTCTCTACGGCGACCCAGCCTGCACTTCTAGGTTGGTCCGCATGGCCGATGGACCCCTCCATCTGTGCTGCTGTCGTCAAGTGTCGACCAGGCTTGACCCTCCTGGCCCTAACATCGTCGCTTTCCGGTGTCCGACCCCTGTCTTGAGCAGATGCCCAGTTTAGTGCAAAATGCGATCGATAGGTGTCGCGGGGCAGACCCCCTGTTCGACTGCTCTGGCAGAGACTACCTACGTACAACATACAGTACTCAGTAGAAGAGACTTGCTCCAGTACTCGGTAGAAGAGACTTGCTCCAGTACTCGGTAGAAGAGACTTGCTCCAGTACTCAGTAGAAGAGACTTGCTCCACTACTCAGTAGAAGAGACTTGCTCCACTACTCGGTAGAAGACACTCGCTCCGGGGTACTGTCCGCCCCGGCGCGCCAAGTGGAAAGATGTGCAGACGATCGGCCATGTGTTGCACCCCTGGTTATTAAAGCTAATAACTCGAAGCTCCCATCATATCTGGCACCTCATACCCAGCACGCACCCGAGTGCAGGGACTATCGTAGTCTTGCTACGCACTTGTTCTCGCCAGCTTTCACAGACTCCTGTCAACATTCCCAACGTCGGCTCGAGCCAGCCACCCGAATCCGCATCAATACCTGGGGGGGCGTTTCGCGCCGTCAACCGCTACGACAGACGGGCGGCGCCGGCCAAAGCCGGGGGCTTTACGAAGCGGCCGTCCATGTACGCAAGGCGATGGCACCGAGCCTCATTGCCGATTCGGCTTCGGCCGAATTCCAGGCTCCACAGCCCTCTCGTCTTTTCCAGAGGGTCTATTGGACAAGGGAACCTCACTTGAGAAAGCTGTACGGCCTGGCCATTATCCTCATGGTGGCCTCGGCCACGACGGGATACGACGGGATGCTAGTCAACACCTCCCAACAGATAGACTCGTGGAACAGCTTCTTCTTCCCCGAGCTGGTCGACAGGCCCAGTGATGCCGTGGCCGACAGCAGGCTTGCCATTCTCGTCAACATGTTCAACATTGGCTCCATCGTCTCCTTCTTCTTCACCCCCTACGTGGCCGATCACTACGGCCGGAGACCAGCCATCGTCGCTGGATGCATCTTTATGGTTATGGGTGGCCTCCTGACTGCTTTTTGCACGGGTTACGGAAGTGAGCGAGCTACAAACAACCCCTCTCGTAGACTCCAACCCTGTGGCTGACTTTGGGCCTCGCACCTAATTAGTGTACATGGGCGGCCGCTTCATGCTCGGCTTCGGCAACTCGCTCTCGCAGATGGCCTCGCCTCTGCTCCTGACCGAGATATGTCACCCGCAGCACCGCGGCCCCGTCACGGCCATCTACAACTGCTTATGGAACGCGGGTGCCCTCCTCGTCTCGTGTATTGCCTGGGGCACCGCAAATATCACAACCGACTGGTCGTGGAGGTCCATTACGTTCCTCCAGGTCGTCCCTTCGCTCATCCAGCTTGCCGGCATATGGTGGATACCCGAATCCCCTCGCTTCCTCGCCAACAAGGACCGCCACGACGAGGCGCTACACATCCTAGCCAAGTGGCATGCTGGTGGCGACGTCAACAATGCCACGGTGCAGTTCGAGTTCCGTGAGATCAAGGAGACCATTCGCATCCAGAAGGCCACGGACCAGTCGACGAGGTACCTCGACTTTTTGCGTACAAAGGGCAACCGCTGGCGCCTGGCCATCATCGTGTCCCTCGGAATTATTTCTCAGTACAGCGGCAACGCCCTCTTCTCCAACTACATGAACACCATATACCAGGGCGCCGGCATCAGGGACCAAAACCAGAAGCTCGCCATGTCGACCGGCAAGACGATACTAGATGTCATCGTGACCATCGCGGCCGCCCTCAACGTCAACCGCTTCGGCCGTCGCCCCTTGTTTCTCATATCAACCTTTGGCATGGTCGGCTCTTTTGTCTGCTGGACCATTGCTGGAGCCATCTACGAGAATTCTTTCGAAGGTAACAAAGGATCGGGATACGCTCAGCTTGTGTTCATCTGGGTGTTTGGCATCTTCTACGACATCGGCTTCTCGGGTCTGCTTGTGGCCTATGCTCTGGAGGTTCTGCCCTTCCACCTCCGCGCCAAGGGAATGATGATTATGAACATCACGGTGCAAGCATGCCTGGCCATCGGCAAGTAAGTGTTACCGCTTTCCTATCTTTGACCCGGATCTGCCTGCCTGCCTGCCTGCCTGCCTGCCTACCTACCTACCTACCTACCTACCTACCTACCTACCTATTACAGTATTGTGATTGTGCTAACTAATACTGCTTGTCCAGCCAAACTAACAAGCTCGCCTGGGAGCGTCTGCCGCACCACTGGAACTTTATGCTGTTCTACACCCTCTGGGACTTGTGCGAGCTCGTCTTTGTTTGGCTCTTCTATGTCGAGACCAATGGCCCGACGCTCGAGGAAGTTGCGCGCATCTTTGACGGCGACGGCGCCATCGCCCATATCGACATGCAACAAGTCCAGAAAGAAATATTTCACAACGAACACCGCGATACCCAATATGTCCGCGACGCTCGCGACAGCCACGACGGCCAATTTGCTACTCGCAGAAAAAGGCTGCCATAAGTCCAGCCACCTCGACCTTTTTATGACTAATGTCCACCATCGGCGCTTTCTTTCTTTGCTCATTTCTTGTGGCTTTCACCTCGAATCTGGTGTCTTTTAGCCGCCTGTACTTTTTTTCTACCATTGTACGGAAGCATCGGAGTTGGGATAAAGGCATAGCAAACGATATACATCTTTCTCCCTACGTCCTGCCGCCACAGCACAGGCCTAGTAGCGGGGGCAGGCGACAGACAGAGCGATGCCGATAGACAGAGCGATGCCGACACAAAACTGAACGCGGGACTCAATTGGTTACCTATGATACCACGGGAGGGACTATGATACCAAATGTGCGACTGGACTCAACGGAGTTGGGGGTGGGGATCTTTCTCTTTTTTATTCTGTCTCGCTAACATTTAATCGTCTCATGTCAAGCGTTTTTCTGTTCTGTATTCTGTATTGTTTGCCTCGTGTGTACTGCGCCATTGTTTGAGTCCATCTGTGTGCGTTCGTTTCTGAACCACGGCATTACTTTGCTTCCTCGTCCGCCACCTCTCGCCTCAGTCTCCGGGCAGAAAACGCGTCCCGAAACCCTAAACGGCGCCTAGATCCCGGCTCTGATCCGTCACGCCGCGACGACGCACTATTGCTATCCTCATCGGCCCGACTTTCCCACCTCTTCTTGGCGCTCCTCTCCTGTTCTCTGAGCTCCATTTTCTCCTTCAGAAGTGCCTTGATCAGCGCGTCTGGCTGCCGCTGGAGCATGTACTCGGTTTCGTGGCCAAAGTAGGCCATTCCCAGCTTTCTCAGCCCCATCCATAGAAGCGCTTCCTCGACGGGCCCTGCAATCTTTTTCCGGATCCGGCTTAGCGGGTAGTCCCATTCGAGATCTTCGAGGCCCGCATCAAGGCCCTCGAGCTCGGGCAGGTGGTAAGGATAGTACTTCCACAGACGCCGCACGAAGGGGACCGCAGCATGGAACTCGAACCTGCCAAGCAGCTGGGCATATTCCTTGTCATCGTCAGGGCCAGTCTTGCGCTTGGGCTCTCTCTTTTGTTCTTGCCCAGTCTCTGAGTCGCTGTCGTCGCTGTCGTGGTCAAGTCGGCTGCCGCTAGGTGACGTTCCGGTAAGGTGTAGAAAGCTTTTCTTGTTATCACGTCGGTCACGCGCCATCCGGGAGATGTCATTGACGTAGAAGGCGGCAAGGATTAGCGGAACGGACACAGCTACCGATATGCCGACTTTTTGTCTGCGGGTTAGCGGCTGCTTCTGGGCGATCCAGGATGTTGGCAATGCTTCTCACATAAGTAGGCAGAAAGCTGGCCTAGTGGCCAGGATATGTCTCCTGACTCATCCTTAGGAAACTCTTGCACGTTAATGGCAAAGAAGCTAGACATGAAGGACAACGGGAGCTATTTTGGAGGATTGTTAGCTCAATGGCCACCGAAAGGAGTGGTTAGCATGCCAAGGGAAGAAAGGGTAATGATGCTTACAAAAACGATGGTGACGAGTGTGAAGACCAGTATTATCTGAGAGCAGTTGCAATTAGCGACACATTTGCGAACAGCGGCATGGCGTTTCGGCGGACTTGTTAGACCCCAGTAGAAACTAGAAACGTACATTATTCTGCCTCCGACCCTGCTGGGCCAGCTTTGTCGAGTACCACATTTCCCACGCGTTGGACTGTTGCTGCTTGAAGTCAAGGAGTTGCTTGAGCTGCACAGTGTGCGTTAACAAAGGGATCTAATTAGACATCAGGGAAGTGGGATGATAGAAACTGTACATTTTCTTGGACTCGTTTCGCGGAGGTGGTCATTTCGACAATACTGCTTCGATTTTCTTCCACGATGTGAACCGCCTGCCGAAGATGCGAGGAGTCGCGTAGCGTTATCTCCCTGGGTTGGTCGGGGATTTCTTCACTCTGAACCTGGGATCGCTTGGTCACCATCTGAACGAGCTGCTGGAGGACTATTTTCTGTGTCATTAGCACCGAGTCGACAATGTTCAACTCGTCTTGGATATCCATTATCTCCACCAGGCGGTTCGTCTCCTCTGTGATTCGGGAGAAGATTTCGGTGTGCTCTCGGACCCTGGACTCTTGTAGGGCCTTGTTATCTTTGAGCTTTTCCAAGGAGCGCACCGCGTTTTCGTATTTAGCATACGTCCGCGCCTGTTCCTCGGCAATATCGTTGATGGAAGACTGGAAGCAGTCGTGAAACTTGACTCCGCAGGGCCCATCGCGCCTGAAAAAGTCAACGCAGTTTTTGAGGATCGTGGCGGTTAGGTCGTCAACAGATTTGATGGCGACGTCAGGGTCCTCGAAAAGGGCTGCAACGAGGCTCCGTTGGAGATTAAAGGGCTTGCTCGGGTCTGCGGTGTTAGGCAGGCTAGATACTACAGTCCCTAGACATTCGGGTCAGCACATAAGTACACGCATAGCCAAGGCAGGTACCAGCCATGGTGACGAAGTGAGACAAACCATCGGGAAGAATCCACAGCCAGAGCTGGTCCACCATGATAATGGGCCGGAGTTTGGCCTTGAAATGCTCATGGTCGTCTTCCATACCACCAGGTATCGTTGTTCCATCAAGGACTTCTGACTTAAGCGGCCAGTGGTGTGTTTCGCGGGCATCGCTCGATCCTGTGTCGATATCTCGGGAAGCCCGCTGGTGCTGTTTGCGTGCCCACTTGTATACCACCTGATCACGATCCCTTGTCTCGGTTGTGTCCAGCATGTAGTAGCAGTATTGATCCAAAGTTCGACGGCAATGAACGGGCCGCTCGGACTTCAGATAGGCCTCGACTACCGTAGTGTCAGTTTCGGGTTCCCTGCTCTTCCCTCTTTTTGTTTCTGACTGCTGAGAAGCGACGGTGCTGGGTCGTCGTAGTTTTCCTGGTGAGCTCAACGGTTTCAAAGTCCGCTGGATGGCTTCAGTCATCCTTTTCCGGGGCCTGTGCTCCTCGAATGCCAGCACAGGCATCTTCGTTGCCCCGTTAGCTCGCCTAGCCACCATCAAGGCGTAGAGGCCGATGTAGTGATGTACTTACAAAAAGCACAAAGATGTCCTCCGACATGTTCTTGAGCTTTTCCGGAATGTCAAGCCCATGCCACCCATCGCCGTCGACCCTGAGCATCTCCTCGAATTCCAAGCCTTCAGGTGGCTCCACGCCTCTGGAGCTACTGGCGACGGCCTTGACATCTCTGCTGAGATCATGGTTCTGAATTTGAATTGCCGGTGGTATTGGAAAGGTGACCTAACACCGTACCAAGTCAGAAGATATTTGCTGGACTTTGCGACAACAACGCACCTTTTTGAACCTCTTTGTCTCTGTGACCATGTGTCGGTTGAAGGCAGTATAACCTGGTACATCGTCAAGCTGTTAGCGTCGGACAAACACGAAGTCGCCGATAGTTGAGAGAAAAGATTGACTACAAACCTTTATGCCGTTGGCCATTGATGGAGCTATCCCTGAGCCTGAGTCTGAGAAAGAGGTCCTGGCGGCAGCACAGTCAGACGAGTATCAGTCAGACGAGTATCAGTCTCGGAACAATGGTTATCAAGGTACCGTGTTGATTTACTCACATGGATCCATTGCTCCTGTTGGAGGGGCGTCAGCTGGTTGTGTCTCAACTTGAGAGGGGCGGCAATGATGCGGAATGAGACGGAACTCACATTGTTGGCCGGAACATGTATCCAGCGGCAATATACAGGCTGGCTGACTTGTCTACCAACCTTGTATTTTGCCAACTTTGATACAATCTTGACTGGCCCCTCCCCTTTTTGGTAGATGAGGTCAAAGACGGTAGGTTGCTCGTAGTCGGCTATCGGGCCGTCTTCTCCGGCATAAAACTCGGCGATAATTGCTTCAGACCGCTCGCATGCCTTGCGCTGTAGGCTTCCTTCACGTGGCAGGCTCCATCCCTTCCAAGGTCCTTCTTGCTGTTGGCCATCCAGTCTCCGTCTGACAATAGGTAAATGTCTATTGAGAAGCTCTCGAATCTCGTCGTGTTTGCATGACTCTTGGACACAGTCGCAGTCAGGAACCATGTCTCTTGGTGTCTGCCCCCTCTTGTTCCTGCTGTTGTACAGTTCCGACTTCTTAGTAAAGTTAAGCAGGAGCTTGATGATTGTCCTGAGATCGTCGCGCACCATATTTCCGCCGCGGCCACCATCCTCCAGCTCGCAGAACTTTGCGATGGCACTGTGCAGAGGCGTTTGCCCGTCTGGGTCTCGAATCTGGGAACTAGCACCGTTTCTCAGGAGAATGTCGACTCCGCTGGGGTTAGGCGCTGTTGCTGCCAGATGAAGCAGAGGGACACCCCAGTCGTCTTTGGTGTTTACCGCAGATCCGGCTTTCATGAGGCTGAATTGAAGGTCCTCCAACTTGCTGTCTCGCACAGCCAGGATCATCAAGCTGTTCTGCAGCCGGGATGCAGCTAACCTGTAACCGGGGTCATCGGGAGCGCCGAAATTTGTCAGGCGATGAAGGCGATTCAAAGAAATTTGGCTTAATGTGATCACCGGAGTGGTTGTGTCGGGGCCAGGAGAAGGCGACTAAGAGTGACACTTGGGTTAGCATCGGAATTCTCACCGTGAGGGTAGTGACTGTGGCGGGGGAGACTAACCTTTTGGTTCTGTACATGAACCTGACCAACGCTGGCCGACGTGGCTGGGTTGGAATACAACCAGGCCACTCGAGACGGCTGCCCATGACGACACGACGATGTCCAAAACTCGCTGAAGATGTTATCGACACCCGGCGAATCCCATTCCGCCTCCATTCTCCTAACGACTTTGACAATCGCAGTCATTCTCACATTGGCGGCGCTGGGTGGGAAGAAGCTATCCAAGCTTTTCTCCACTCTGGTCGGAAAGGGGGTGTCCACAAACATGACATCGGCGAGGTGGTCGAGGGCCAGTGGTGACGGCTCGGAGTCCTTTCCGCCAGAGCTCCCATTTTCTATCACCAGTAAGCTGATTGTCTTTTGCACAATAAGTCCCCCGAACCCTGCTCCAATCAGGACGATTGGCACCGGGATAGAGGGGGTGGGCTTGCGAGCATCTTTTAGATGGCGCCCGAGCTCCGAAGCCGCCTTGGTAATGAAATCAGCTTGCCCGCTCTGATCGGAGCCTTCGTCGAGTAAGCTCTTCAAGTCGCCAGTCGGATACGAGAAGCCCAAGACACGTACTCCGGGGAGAGCCTTTGGCAACATATGTGCATCCTGGAGCCAACTCGGCCCAGAAGCGGGGCCGGACGGGCTGGGGGTTCGTGAGGACCCTGCGTCGTTGTTTTGACTGCTGGCTGCATCTCGGCCTCCTGTCACCTGATTACTGACTGGAGCAGGCGCGAGCCTGCCGGGGTCGAGTTTGGTAGGGTCTGCTACCGAGGGCCGCCTGCCCTGGCGCTCATGGTCGTCGGCTCCAATGGCCTTTTCAGGCTCGTCTTGAAGTCTCATCCTTTCTGTCTTGATATTGTTTATCTTTTGCTGCAACACTGTGTTTGTATCCCGGTAGGCCCAATTCACCGATGTTTCGTCGTAGTCATGCACGGCCACGACGTCCATGAAATGCGTATACGGAGGGCCTGGCTCTGGCGGCGTGAGAACTTCTAGCCTAAAATGGCCATCCGGTCCCTGTGGTTCTCTGTCAAATTTCCGCGTCTGAGAGAGGTTTTTGCCCCGTGATTGATACGACGTACCAATGCACCAATAGGCTGGCTGCCTGTCTTGCCTGTCTTGGCCGCATGGATCTGCGTTCCGTCTGAAGGTCTCTTGGTCGTCTCGGACGATTGCGCGGAGCTTTCAATGCCAAGGTTCTTGGCTCGAGAAATGCCTCTTGCGATTATGCTGCCACGGATGTCAGGAGCAGTGGCGGATGTGATTGGGTGATCCATCGCGGCCGGAGCTGGCGTGATTTGGATCTCTCGGTCCGGCCCCGACCTGTTAGTTTGCATTTTGTTACTCGAGACGCCAAGTATGCAATGGGCAGGCAAGACGAAGTGGTCAAAAAGCCTGCCTCGTCCAAGGCACAGAAACTCGGCGATGGGCTTCTTCCGTCGAGTTTGGTCAAGTAATCCGGTTTTATCTTGTCACAAACACGTAGGGAAGTAGACGCTGTGCTGGAATTCTGATTTAGCTACAGCTGATCGGCAATGGGTACCCGATCAGAGAAAAGCGGCCCTGCAAGTCTTATTTGGCTAAGGCAAGAATGCTTGCTGACATGGCAAGTTTGGCAGCCATTGGCGGTTTCCGCGTCGGCAGTACGATGATCTCGGGGTTCGCTGATTGGCGATGTTATCTGTTGCTGGCAGACGCCACCATACAGGGAGGTTCAGCTCACTTTACGAGACAGGTTGTCGCGGAATCACAAAAATGACATGATTGGCCACACGGCATCGGTTGTCTCAAGAACGGGCCTATCGGGCGGTGCCATGGAGACTGAACCTTGATGCTCCGCAAGGGGGTTCGTTTGACTAAATGGGTCCCTTTTCATATCATTGGACAAACGGGCAACTACGTGGTGAAATCCAGATAGTGCAGGCACAACAAAGTAGGTATGCATGGCCGCCAGTAACTACCTACCTACTCACGTTGGCAGAGCATGCCCGAAGCAGAGAAACGCACAAAGAACGCAGCAGGTATTGGATTGGCCATTCCATGTCCAGCAAGGCAAATGCAAAAGGTACCTAGGTACAAATCTAGCAATAGGTAGTTTGGAATCCTGGTGGTAGAAGCGCAGGTCGCTTGTTTGGCTTTGTTTGATTACCTCAACATGATCATCTTCACCATTACCAGGTACCCTAAGCACTTCAAACGAATGAGTTCGCAGTTCCATCTCTCCTTTTCGTCCAGGCGATACGCTAGGGGGTTTGGAGGTACCGAGTTTCTCTTTCTGAGACAGTTCTGGCCAGCATAATAATTCTAGATTCTCCTGCCGAGCCGCGAATTTAGGGTATCGTTAATTGCATTTGCGAGGTAGTGCGCAAACTTGGAGCAGTTGTTATTGTCTAGCGTGTATATGGGGTTACTATTAACATATCCTGCGGCCCAAGACGGTGGTTGTTAGCTTGCAACGGACCTACCCTGGCCCAGAGGGACAAATGGGAGGGAGAGAAAACAAAACTAACCTAATGCCGCAATGGCAGCGACTATCTCGGAGGTGGTGCAGTAAAAGACGTAGCCAGACCCGCTTCCGTCGGCGCGCATGTGGTCATTGAAGGTCCAGGGCGATACTTTGGCCTCTGACTTCTTCACCGTGCCTTGTGCGTCGGCAAAATCATAGCAGGTGCCGGTCCGGGCGTGCTGCCCGTCGGAACTGGTTTGGACGTGGAGTACGGTGCAGCGCACATGGAGATATCCACTGCCTATAGCCCCGATACGATACACCCATACGCCGGGGTCGGAAACAAGGAGATTCTTGTCAACGTCGCTGGAATTGTACGGAACTTCGTACTGGACGAAGACGTATTTAGTGCCTGCCACTGGCGTTTGGAACGAGCTAAAGGTCGGGTGGGCCCGGATGGCAGTGAGAAGCTGGACATTGGCCCGTTGCACAAGGGGAATGCTGTTGGACAGTTTGGGTTGTTATCGGGTTTGAGCTTGTAATGATGCAAAGAGTGCTAGCGGATCTGTAAAGCTGGATAGTGAAAGCCATGGTGATTCTGTTGCTGTTTTCTGTCCAGTAATTTATCTTCAGATGTTGCCGGGAACTCGATAAGTTTATATATCCAGTATGTCAAGTGTCAAGACTGAAAACACTCCTGTTTACCTCCAGGAAACGGGCGGTCCCTCAGCTCCACCCTGTCATCGTGATCGCCGCCGAAAGTGTCAAAACATACCAGAACCAACCGAAACATGGCATTGCTTATGGGAGTCTCGATGACTGGCCTCTGGATTCACAACCAGCTGCCTGCGAGGTAATGGTACGACTTTGAAGATGCTGAGGATATGGACCAAAATGGACGAACTACTAAATTTGACGACCTTTTTGATAGTCCTGGTATTGTTTCAGAGTGGACGAAGAGGGCTGGGCCGCTTTGAGGTTTGGGGGAGATTCAAATCGCTCATACGCTACAGTGATTATCTCAGAGTTTACGAGGGGTCCTGTTAGCGGCAAAGAAACTGGTCATCAAGGTCTTGCCCTTGGTCCCCTGACTGACCCATTAGTGACATTACCTCTTTTCTCGTTCGTTTGGCAGCTGAACTAGCTGGGGTGCCCGGACCTCGGCCCACATTTTCCTTCTGGTTTTCGTTTTCACTGGCCTGGAAGGCTCTCACCCAGATTACGAAAAGTAGGGCCGACCAATCCCGATTGCAGAGAAACACGGCGCCAATAGAGAGCGAAAGAGAAAGGACGTGTGAACCAATACCCACTAGCTCAATTACTAAACAAAAGAAAATAACCATCAGAATGTCCTCACGCCTCCAAAACACCTTCCATTTTCGGAACGATTTTTTATTTCAGGCCAGAAGGGGGTGGTTGAACAAACCCGACAGTCAACTAACAAGCCTCCTGAACTGCGGCGTAGACTATATCTTTTTTCTTCTTTTTCTTTTCGAGGTAGTGGGTGGGGGTTGTTGCTCGTAGGGGTTGTTGCTCGTAGGGGTTGTTGCCTACAAGCAATAACCCCCAGGGTAGATCCTGCACTGCAACCTTGACCCAGTTCGCCTTTCATTTCGTGAGATCCTGAAATTATACTGCCACTCCTGATAAGCTCCCGTCATATTGAAGTTTGCAGCCTAACTACGTTGCCTAAAGTAGCTAGGTACAAGTTACTGAGCTTCAAATTTGAAATACGCCCCTTCCTATTTTTGACCCAGACGTTGCTCAAGTAATATCGACCCTAAAGAAATAGTGTTGGGTCGCTCGTAAAAATACTGCCATGGAGGGAAGAGGTTTGAAACTTGAACTACTAGCTCGTCTACAATTATCACGGCGAGACCAACAGTCCTAGCCCCATCCGCGACTTTCAAGACGGGCGTGCGTCAGCTTAGACATCCAGGCCAACCTGACCTAGTTAGTTCTCTGGCTAGTGACACCCTCCCTAGACCTATTTCTATTTGGCTACCTATTTAGAACCAAGATTGGACATGATAGTGACGCGAAACTGAGGGCTGCGGGTCTGGGCCGTATACCCGAGCACAAAAGAGCTTGGCGACTCGGTGGAGAAGAGCAAGATGACTGGCACGCCACAGCTATATTGGACGGGCGATCGACTTAATTCCCGTGCACACCTCTGTGTGGGGTAAGGTAGTCGCAGTCCCGACCCCAGGTACCGCAGCCTGGGCAGCTAATTCGGCGCAGCTGCCCTGCTGGACCAAGTTAGAGAACAAGCTGGCCTAGCAGGGGTCAAGAGGCAGCCGAACCGCACTCCGGCTATTACCCTGCATGGCGGCTCTGGCAAGAGTCGGAGCTGGGGAACTGGGGAGCGGGATGGATTGCTTTGGTTTAATTCCTCGTCAATGTCCAGCAATTACCAGGGCCCGCCTGGCGCACAGCACCTCCGCAAACTCGTCAATTCCGGCTAAAGGGGTAAACAAAACAAGGCACGCTCCCTCCGTGCCGATCTAGCCCAGGGCGATGGCTTTCTTTATATATCCCGGGATTGGGCACCGAAATGTGGTCGAGAGTGCTGCGAGAGTGCTGTGGTCGTATGTGCAGTTTGAAACGACGAAGCTTTGTTTTCAACGTTTTCACCATGCTGCAACTGGGAAAGAGCTTGCTGGCCGGCATTGGGCTGGTGCCCTCCGTGCTTGGCGCAACCCTGATTGCCTCGCACTTCAGCGGACCCGTGTACACGTTGTCCCTGACCGTGACTGACTCAAGCGGCAAGCTCACTCAAACCTCGCAGGCCACGGGATGCGGCAACACGCCGGCTTGGCTGGAGCTGTACTCGGACACGCGCAAGCTGTACTGCTTCGACGAGAACTGGAACGGGGCCGGCGTCATTACCGAGTACTCGGTCGCCAGCGACGGCCGCCTGACCTCATCAGGGCAGGTCAAGACCTCGGGAAATACTGTCCACGGCTCCTTGTACGGCGGGTCCGACGGACGGGGCTTTATTGCCTCGGCCCAGTAGTAAGCCGTGCCAATTCTGTCAGCCAAGGCTCTAGAACGCCACGAAAGCTAATGAAGCAATAGCTCTCCCTCGACCATCACGACATACAAGATGCCCTTGTCGAGCAGCAAGGTGCTGGAGCAAACCAAGTTCGCCCTGGCCGCCCGCGGACCCAACTCGAGGCAGGATGTTAGCCATCCCCACGAGACGCGCACTGACCCCACCGGGAAGTTCATGTTGGTGCCCGACCTGGGCGCCGATGTTGTCCGAATTTTCAAGATCGACGCCACTTCGGGCAAGCTCACGACTTGCCCAGCCGGCCAGGCCTCGCCGGGAGACGGACCCCGCCACATCGTCTTCTGGAAATCTGCAGCTGGCGTCCAGAAAGCCTACACGGTGAACGAGCTGGGCAACTCGGTCTCGTCGTGGGACGTGTCGTACCCCAGCGACCCGTCTGGGTGCCTGGGACTTGCTAGGACGCAGACTCTCTCGACATATGCTCCGGGGAAGAAGGGCGGCTCGACTACAAAAGCCGCCGAGGTGCGTGTTGTGGGCAACTTTCTGTACGCAACAAACCGCGCAGACCAGACTTTCGGCTCGCAGCAAGACTCAATTGCCACCTACACCATCGATGCCACCAGTGGTGCCATTGCCTGGCTCGAAGCCGCCAATTCATACACCTACTACCCTAGAACATTCCAGTTCAACAATGACGGCACCCTGGTTGCTGTCGGAGGCCAGACTTCTTCCAGCGTTGCCATCGTTGCACGGGATACTACTACTGGCAGGCTCGGCAAGTTGGTAGCGAGCATTCAAATCGGCCCCAAGGGCAGAGCTGGCGAGGAGGACGGCCTCAGCGCTGTTGTGTGGGTTGAGTAGATGTACGGGAGGCACTCACATAATTACACATTTGCCACGCAAGACATCCGTCGCTCGGTGCAGTTACTAGGTTGAATTGGGGGTAAAGTAGTAGACTGGCCGTCGCAAACGGGGTAGTCGGTGGCTGTATATAGTCGAAAAAGCATTCTTCAAGATGATAAGTATATATGCATTATGCTGCACGCCCTCGGGTGATGGAGACATGAATCATCGATTCATTCAGGGAGGGGCACCGTTGGGCTCGTCCAAATTTTGACTCTGGTTTGACCTTCGATGCCAACGAAAGGGCGCCTCGCCCCTGTCACGCCTGCCGACATCTAGCGCTAGTATAGGTAATGAGACAACAAAGCATTTAGGCTTTCACACTCTGGTATGTTGTTTTGACTGCATCGGCCTCTCTCGTCAAAAGGTCGTGGAATGTGTGGAGCGGAACTCCCCAGACCTTTGCCTGACCTAGATCAACTAGTTGTGCTACACTACGACCGTAGGCCTGCATCTTGGGGAAAGGTTTGCCTTCGGCGAGAGCCTGGTTAAGCTGCATCCGAAAAGTACTTTCCGACAAGGCGGCGTCCCGCTGTAGACGAGAGCAACTCCAGGACTTGGCCGAATGGAATGACATGGCCAGCCAAGTCAATCGTCTTGGGGTGGAAAGTTTCAGGGTTCTAGAAAGTCTCGGGGTTCTGGAAAGCGGCAGCCGCAAATGCGGCCATGTCTTGGTGGTCGACGACTGGGATTGGTGTGTCTGCGTTGTATCCCGAGGGAAAGACGCCAGTGTCTGTGGCGTTTCCGTATTGGAAGTTTACTTTGGGCGGCAGGAAGTTGGCCATGGAGAATGCCGGGCGAAGGATGGTCCAGAAATCGAGACCCGAGCGTTGGAGTTCCTTCTCAATGTCTAGTTTAGCTTGGAAGAATGGAACGACGAATGAGGTTTGATCAAAGCCTAGAATCGCTAGGAGGTCTAGGGACCCCGAGAAGATGGCGTGTTTAATACCAAAATATTTGGCGATGCGCAGAATGCGACGGGCGAGTTCGACCTGGACAGAAGGGTGTTGGGGGTCATTTCCGAAACGAGGTTGATAAACAGCACCTGTCAGCCCGCAAGAGCCTCCTTGAGGACCGACTCGCCTTCCCACGAGCCGTCCGTAAGCTTGACCCCGATAGAAACCAGAGACTTGGCTTCAATCGACTTGTCATCTCGCGTTGCAGCGTGTACGCCCCATCCAAGCGCTCTAAGTTGGCTGGCCACGGCGCCGCCCTGCGTGCCAGTCACGCCACAAACGAAGGCAGTTCGCGTAGCCATTTCTTTCGTCCTTAACGGTTCGCTGAGGGGACAAGGCCCCGGTGAAAGGCCCTGGTGAAAGGTCCCGGTGAAAGGTGTACAAGTCTACCAAATACAGAGGTTACTGATACCTTGCGATAACAGGTCAGAAGAGAGTCTCTTATATAACTGCCCCGGATAACTGGCGCGAGCTGCGGGCACGATACAGAGATGGATCACACTAGTCCTAAGAGAATCCATGACAATAACTGCATTGGGCATCTACGCTTGGCATCTCTTCGCATGCAGACATTCGGAGGATTACCAATCCATCAAGGCCTTATGCAGGAAGTAGGATGACACCGAATCCACAATTATAGGGGAGGGAGGCACTGGGGAGCCAATTACCCCCCTCGACGTTGGTATCAGGATCGGAAGTCGGAACAGAGTCGGGGTCGGAAAACGCAAGACACGTGTTATGGATTTGGCTTAACTGGTGATTATCAAGCATGCCAGAGCAGATAGGATGGATGCATCATGGGTCGTTTGGTGTCCAAAAAGAGGCTGACACAAAGAGAAACTTGGTTGTCAAAAGAGCTGAGCTAGGCCCGATCAGTGTTTGGGGGTTCGCATGGCTTGGACTGAAGTCACTAGACCTAGGGAAATGGCATTATTGCATTTTTCTCCCGGAACATTCCGTAGAATGAGGCTATGGGTGTCAATATCATTGCTGCAGGGTCAATTTGGGGAAAGGACTTGGCGGCTTGCCCCTTGATCTGGAAGCATGCCGGTTGCGCCATACTGGCGACCCCATTTGGAGACCTTGGAGTCCATGTCCCAGCGGATGAAGACCATGACCACCAAGACAAGCCATCCGACGATAGTGTCGACGAGGCCTTTGAGGAAGCCGCCCCTGATACTCCCGCCGAGAACCGAGGTCATGACGAGGCGGATGATAGTTGATGTGGCAACTAGTTCCTCGCCACGCTCGAGGCCGGCGATGGCGCGGCGGGCACACTCTTCAGGCTCCAGGATCTGGTCGCCCTCTTCAAGTGCTTTGGTCAGGTCCGTTTTGACCTTGTTCTCGTCGTCGAGCGACTGCGTGGGCATGGTAGCCGGGAAGACGGTGTGGATGCGCACACGGGGCAGCTGGGGATAGGCAGCCGCATACAGGTTCATCTCCTGGGAGAGCGAGTCGGAGAGGGAGCGGATGGCAGCCTTGGATGGGCAGTAGGGCGTGAAGCCGGCAAAGCTGAAGAACGAGACGAAGGAGCCGGTGAAGACGATGTGGCGGGCGGGAGGGCGGGCAGGCAAAGCAGACGGGTGTTCGGTTTGTTTACCAGCATCGTGGCTGCTGCTGGCAGGGCGGAACCAGGCGTTGAGAACAGAGTGGGCCATGTAGACGCAAGAAAAATAGTTGCTGTCCATCATGGCCTGGAACTGGTCGAGCGGAGTGTCGATGAACAATGAAGGATGAGCGCTACCGCTACAGCACCACACCACGTCGGGCGGGCTACCGCCGTTCCATGCCGTGGCATCGGCGACGACGCGTGCACAGGTATCCGCCGTCGTCACGTCGGCGCAGACGTGATGGAAGCGCTGGGCGTCGGGAGAGCGTGCAGCTTGCTAGGGAATTACAGGACTCGTCAGCCGCTGAGCTGAACAGCACTCGAGCTGAACAGCACTCGAGCTCTCTTACCCGTATCTTGTCCACGGCTGCTTCAAGTCTGTCCAGGTTGCGCGCGACGATAATAACGTTGGCCCCCTTTCCTGCAAGCTGTCGCGCAGCGCTGAGCCCGAGTCCACTGGAGCCGCCGGTAATCAGAACTGTCTGCGTGTTTCGTTAGCGCCCACCTCCCTTCCATAGCTACAGAAACGTCGGTGCGCTAGGTAAGAAGAACATCAAGAAGAACATCAAATCCATACCCGCCCGTCAACGACAAAGTCGTTTCTTGACACAAATGACCCCATGCTGCAGTGTTGCTCGGCCAGAATCAAGGCTCAACCTATTGAGCAGCGACGGCCAAATTTTGCGGTTAAACCTACAGACGGGAGCAGGTACCGTGCACTATGCAGCCGACAATGGAATGTGTTGTGAAGCAAGGAGTTGGGAACCAAATAACGGAAGTCGCGAGTCGCGACGCGATGGCAGGGGAAGCAACTCCCTAGCCCCTATGGAGTATTCCGTACCCGTGGACATTACTAACGGAACAGTTGGTTGACGGAGGATTCTGGTCCCCCACATTTCTGCTAGGTAGCTGCGTCTGCCAACATTGGTACATTGGTAGGTGGGGAACGTAATCCTCGATCCAACAGAAGGAAGAAGCTGCAAGATTGTTGCAGATTCCGTGCTCTATCAGCGATCTGCTTGCTTGGGTTTTCGAGAAATGACAAGAGCTCGGCGGACTCTAGCGTTTCCGCGTCTTCTTGTTTCACCGGCAGCGCGGCCCAGCACAGTCGGAATAAATGTGGGTCGGACATGGGTCCCAAGCCACCTGGCCACCTCAGTGGTACCTAGGCTGGTAGCGAAAATATTCCAGCCCCGACCGTTCCCCAACGAACGGGCCCAAGCTTTGGCGGGGTTTAATCCCTGCCCGCCAGAACCGTCGTCGGGTGCCACTGGCTAGCTCAGCGGGCGCGTCTTCGCGCGAGAGGTCAGGTCTGTCCTCTGTACTTTATTAACTTGGCATCCTCCAACTGTCACGAGCAGCATCAGGCAGATCCAATCTCAGTCGTCGATCTTTTTCGCTCGGGTTTAATTGACTGGCGACGAGCTGGGTATTCGTACCTTGTCTCGGTCGGCTGCAACCACTCCCCGATGTCTCTTCGAAGTCCTCCTTCTACCGTACGCCCTACCTTAGTTCTCGCCCGCCTCTTCTCAACAATGGTGGTCGTACCATCCATCCACAGGTCCAATCCCATCATCTCTGGTTTGACACCTGGCATACCCTATTCTGACTTGCGTGTTTCCCAGTTACCACTACATGGTGCCTGTTTAGTTGTCCTGGCGTATGGACCCGGTAGCCACGATGCTAGGTACACACATCGACAATAGCCACCACCCGTCTCGTCATCCCTTGTTTGCCATCGGGCCTACCGACTTCCGAGTTCCCAATTCGCATAGTTCGAGATGCAACCGTGTCTGGATTATCCCGGCATTCCCTGAAGAGAAGCCCACTGCTTGACCCGTCCCGTGCAGCAGTCGAATTAACATATCCCACCCAAGATGGAAATATTGGCGATTTTTGTTGCAGGCGACGGACAACCTTATACATCGATGCTCGCCAATGGGCACCTGGCCCGACCCGGGTACCCAGGGCCGCCAGAAGAAGACCAAGTGAGAGTCTAACATAACATGGAGCCTGATTGGTCATGGTAGGCGGGATATGGAAATCCGCCGATATTTGCTCGCTCCAATTTGTCTCAAGTCGTCGACATGTGGTCTTCAACTCCGGCGATGTTTCGGGCGATGTCTCGATTTGGTAGAGAGTTTGTTCGTCTCGATTGCACCGATCCCCAGGGCCACCTTTGCGACTCCCGCCGTAGCGCTCCCACGAACTCTTGGTTTACCTGCAGTGGTGATGAGTGGGTAGCCGTCTCCTTGAAGCGAGATCGTTATCGTCAACTCACATCTTTCCCCGCTATGCAAGTGTAGCCGCGGAAGTCAGCACCAGACCCCATCCATCGCGCCTGCCATTCGTTTGCATGAAGCCCTCTTGGCATCATTTGACTCTCCAGCCCTTTACAACCCTTCTCCGCTTTCCCGTGTAATGCATGACTTGCTCAACTGCATGTAGGAGGAGGAATTTGGCCTTGGATTACTGGTTGCAACAGGTTCGTCTGGTTCATGGCGTGACCACAGACAGATCAGACATGAAGTGACGCAACGTTCAAGGCTTCTTCTTTCCAGTAGGCATCCAGACAGTGCAATGCGAGGAGAAGCCGATTCATGGCATGCAATTCTAGTTTTGGACGAAATGATGGTTTCCCTTCACTACCCCAGTGCTAAAGAAAAGTATAACTCCCCTGTCCGAAGTCATGTCCCGGGGAGCCTACCACGCGCTACCCCACCTGAAAGACTAATTTGCTATTTGACTTTTTTATCCGTGTTTTACGCAAGACTGTCATCACAGTATTCCGGCTCATGATGCGGCGGTTGCTTCATGATGCCTGTACGGCTTCGCTCGACTCATCCAGGGCCAGGTGTAAGTGCACCGGAGCCTACTCCGCCGCAGGTCTAGCGCAATCAAGTGTCGCATACGCGCATTGATGTTCTTATGACGAAAATGACTTTGGTAGCCCACCAGGACTGAGCTTGCACCGTGATAGGCACGTCATGGCGCTGTTGACGTCCGCACGTCATGGACACCGGCCAAAACTGCCGCGAATGGAGGTTGCGGGACATCCCTTTGGCCCCTCAGTCACCTGTCGTTGCTAACCAGAATGCAAGCATATATAATCAGATCTCTGGCCAGTCCCCATAAGTCTTAGAGTCAGAGCCATGTTCTGCTGTTGACCTTTTTGTCGTACGAGATCCACTCCAACCTGCTGCCCGCGACCACCCACTCTACGAGTCCACGCCAGCCTCAACAGACACGAAATCCAACCGCAACCATGGACAGCGCCAAGCGCGCCAGCAGTATCATCCCCCGCGCCATCCTCGGGGGCAACAATTTCATTGTTCTGGCATCGTCGGCCATTACCACGGGCATTCTATCCCACTTCATCCACCATTACCGAGCCCGCGGAACTCACCTGGTCTACCAGGAGGTCATTGTACGTCCCGGGCACCGAGATACCGGAAGGCTGATCAGGCCCAGCAGCTAATCATGCATAGGCCGTTGTCACGCTCTTCATCTACCTGTTCGCCATGTTTTTGCCAGCCCTCAAGTCCTACCGTGGTTACCTTCTTCCGCTAAACTTGGCGCTATCATACCTTTGGCTCACGTCTCTCATCTTCTCGTCCCAGGACTACAGCGGGCACCGGTGCTACTACAACTCGCCGCCACTAGTGAACCGGTGCGGTCTGAAGCATACTGTGCAAGCATTCAACATCATTGGCTTGTATGTACATCCGCGTTCCGCAGCGGCCAACAACGGTACAACATGCTGATTGAATCCGTGTCGCTTAGTGTTGCTCTTCTCGGAAACAGCATTACCGAGGGCCTAATGTGGGCTCGTCACCGAGGGAGCCAACCCTTGGGCGGTGATGTAGAAAAGGACCGACCACTGACGTCGGCAGCTGAGCGTGCGGGTTTGCCTATTGGCGCCAACGGAGACGGACAGAGGCATGCTGCCGTGTAGTGGCCATGAGATAATATTCTGCTCATATCTTGGGGGGGAGACATGGCTACGGGTGCTTTGCTCGTCGAGTTGCACTACGCAAGATATTTTCGAGTCTCGACGGTAATTCGGCTAGACAAGTAGAAGAGCGGTGACGAGCGCCAAGAGCACGTTCGAGATGATAAGATGAAGTGACGTGGACGAACTTAACACGCCCGATCCCGCCCATCACCCGATCATGTGTTTTCCGATCATGTGTTGTTTGATATTCATCTCTCAACGTCAGATTTTTTCTTGTTCAATGAGGGGTGGGGCTGGAAATATCAATTGACGATAGGTTGGACTTGAAAGGCTGTTTCCAAATCTATGTTTGTATTATTAGCTATGTAAGTAGTCCTTGCTGGCCCATCAATTAATTTCTGATATATTGCCAAGTTAATATCTTGGCATTTTGTAAGAACTTGTGTTTGCAACGGTGGATTTAAACTCAACTACGCTCCGGTTGAAACTCGTTGATGGGAAAGGTTTAAATGATCGAGGTTTGATTGAGAATAAACGCTTCTTCACTTTGGCAAAGGATGTGATGGGTCTCATATCCACCCACAAAACCCGCAACTGACTACTAGGCTAGGACTGTCCACAATTAAAGGCATTGTGATGTTGCTTCATGAGTGGAAGTTACGAAGCTTGTTACAGGATACGGTACTTGTGATGCTTTGTGGATCGCACGCCAGTCGTAGTCAATTCAGCCACCCAACTTTGGACGATTCGCCATGTACCAGCAAGTATTTTCAGGCGCTACGCTTGACTATCTTAATGTAGTGCATGCCTAATTTATTGCTCCGCTTAAGCTCCTACCTCTGCATCTCGCCTTTGAAGGGTTGAATTCCGTATACTCGTAATTAATCCGATTCGCATCGAACTTTGAACTTCAAACCGGGGGAAGATGAGGCCTGCAAAAGCCCCGGATAATAACTTGATACAAACTAAGTTAATTCTCCTGCTGCTTGAGTTTAGACTCAACGGCAGCCGAGCGGGAGCCGAAAGTGGCAGAGGTTCGATAGCCGAGGGCGCAGTAAAATTCCCGCGCAACTGTCCACATCATGTAGATGGGTTTCAGGGACTCGAATCCATCTTCATCGTGCCACAAGAGACCTAGAAACCGTGTCAGGCCCGTCATGGACATCACCCGGGCGCTGTGCCTGACGCCGGCATGTCTTCGCCTCGCGTCTGACTTTGCGAGCAACCTCTCGCCGAACCACGCGCAGCTCGACGCTTGCACCGACTTCGAAGAGATTGTCTGCGGTGGGTGGAAACAGAGCCATGACCTTCGGCCAGACCAGGGCCAAGTAAGTAGGTTCTCCGTCGTGAGCGACGCTGGAGACGACACGCTTCGAGCTATCCTCGAAGGCCCTTATCCCGGCGAGTCAAGCCACTCGCACTTCTTGCCCCGGAGCCTTGATGCCACGGCTGTCTCCATCGACCAGGCCAACTTTGAGGACATGCAGCGTGCCTACAATGCCTGCATGGACGTGACAGCCATCTCCAATCTCGGTGCCAAGCCCATAGTCGATCTGCTGGACCATCTCTCCGAAACCTTCGCCTCACACAACCTGTCCGACTCGTTCGCCTATCTGGGGCAACTAGGAATCTCGCCCATAGTTATCGTCCACGTTGACAGCGATCCGAAAGACCCCGACGTCCAAATTGTTCACATAAGCCCCAGCACAGGCATCGGGCTGGGCTCCAAGGATTACTACAAAAAAGCAAGCCTCTTGGCCGAGTATCAGCATACGATGGCACATGTTCTCAAGACGATACATCCCATGAATATGAGCTCGGGCGACTGGGCCGAAGAGGCAGTAACCGTCGTCCAACTCGAGACTCGCATTGCAAACGTCACTCCCGACCTTGTTGACCTCAGGGATGTTGAGGTGAGATCTTCGCCGACCTTAACCAGCACTGCACACTATCTGCACTTGACTGACAACCCTTGCTCATCCTTAGCACTCAATCGACCGTATGACAGTCCAGGAAGCCTCCCGAATGATCCCACAGCTCAGCGTGGACCGAACGATCTCATCACTGGCCCCTGCCAATCACGCTACTGCTGACGTTATTGTCCAATTTCCCACTTTCTTGCGAGATGTCTCGGCGATCCTCTCCGAGACACCGCTCGAGACTTTACAGGTATACCTTCTGTGGAAGGTTATCCAAGCCTTCGAAAATTACATCATAGCCCCCGAGGCTCTAAAGCCGTATCAGCGGTTAAAAAACAAACTGCGAGGACGAGAGCCGGATTCCGCGGCCGAACGGTGGCGTCGGTGTCTATCGCAAGTGGATGGTGACCTCGGCTGGATCTTGAGCCGTTTCTTCATCGACAACACGTTCTCGGCTAGAGACCGCAACCTGGGAAACCAGATCATTGCCAATATTAGGAATGTCTACTTTGACAAGTTTTCAGCAGTGGCTTGGATGGAAAAGGTCGTAAAAAAGGCGGCAGCGGAAAAGGTCCGAGAAATGGAACAAAAGATTGGATACCCATCCGAAGTGAGCACACAGAGACACCCTCCCACTCAGAGACACCCTCCCGATCCAGTCAACCTCAATATGCCTAATCAAGTACCACAACTGACTCCTGGCTTAGGCTCCCAATATCACAGACCCTGTCTCTTTGCGTGACTACTACGCCGACATAACCATCTCGGATTCTTATTTCGTCAACATGATTGCCGTGGTGAAATGGGGTGTAAAACAGCGCTGGCTACAGCTCAGCAAGCCGACGGATCGCAAAAGATGGGCCATGACAGCTTCAACCGTGAACGCCTACTACGACCTAGGCCTCAACGAGATCGTGTTCCCGGCGGGCATTATGCAGCCGCCTATCTTTCACGGCGACCTGCCGAGCTACGTGAACTACGGAGGCTTTGGCGCCATCGCCGGGCACGAGATATCTCACGGATTTGACGTGCACGGCCGAATGTTCGACTCGCGGGGCCGCAACTTGGACTGGTGGACAAATGCTACCTCAGAAGAGTACAACCGACGCGCCGGCTGCTTTGTGGACCAGTATAGCAACTTCACCGTCCCGGTAGGGAAGAACAAGACAGCGCACATTAACGGCAAGCAGACACAGGGGGAGAACATAGCCGACGCGGCTGGCCTTGACGCAGCCTTCGCCGCATGGCAGCGGGTCCGCAACGGCCAGCAAGACTTGGATCTGCCTGGGTTGAATAACTTCTCGCACGAGCAGCTTTTCTTCGTCGCTTTTGGGAATCTGTGGTGCATGAAAGCAACACCTGGTTCTCTGCAAAACCAGGTGTTGACTGGTGTGCACTCGCCCGGGTCAGTGCGGATCAAGGGCACCTTGATGAACTCGCGACAGTTCCGAGATGCTTTCAGCTGCCCGACCAGGGACCCCACTTGCGAGCTGTGGTAGGTACCTAGGTAGGTAGGTACCTAGGTAGGTAGGTACCTAGGTAGGTAGGTACCTAGGTAGGTAGGTACCAAGGGAGGCAGGTAGTTGAACACGGAACAGGCACTCCATTGGGCAATATACAAGGCAATTATTGAGTATCCGTTCTCGTTTACACCCCATGAGTTGGTGACTTCTCGGGCCCCAAGTTGAGCGCAAATTGTGCTCTGCTATTTCTGAAGGGGTGTACGAAATTGAAATGTGCTAGCGGCCCAGCGGATCAGTACACGAACTCTTGTCCCACCAGTTTCTCGCTCAACTTCCATAACTTCTCGGCCTCCACCAGACTGGTCCCCCACGGCTTGACTGTATCTACCCATGGATCGGCGATATGAGAATCCTGGAGGTACGCTCCGCTGTGTGCTTTGATGAACAGTATTATTAGCAAGTTTGTGGGCAATGAGCAGGAGGACATGCCTTACTCTTCAATTCGGGGTGAAAGGCGGCATAGACGTGAGTTGCGACGCCTTGTTCCGGTGTTTTCGCCTTAAATTCTTCCCATGCTTCCCGATTCCCGATCGCTTTGTCGGCATCACCTGAAGCGAATGTTAGCACCGGTGGCATGACTTTGAAGCACCGAAACTGCGGATGCATGTGACTGGACTCACGTAAACCCGGGAGGTCTGTTGCCCAATCCAAGCTGCCACTCAGACTAGTCTGCGTGATCACCCCCGGATGCAGGCTAAAGGCAAGCAACAACCCGCTCTTTGGCTTTAGCTTCTCGGCCAAGGCATGTGGGCCACTCTTTGGTCCCAGCTTCTCGGCCAGGGAAAGGGCGAATAGCATGTTCGCCGTCTTGGATTGGCCATAGGCCCGCCATTTGTTGTAAGAGTCGCCGCCCTGCAAGGCAAAAGGCTTGTTATCAGCATCCAATCATGCAAGCCATGTGACCTGCCCAATGTGAGGTGGACGCCAGGGAGTACTACGCACGTGGAAATTGTAGTCATCGAACCGGAATGGGCCCAGACGGTGGCCATCGCTGCTGACATTGACGACGCGCGGCGATTTGGAGGCAAGAATCTTTTCCATTATCAGGTTAGTGAAAAGGAAAGGGCCCAAATGGTTGGTGGCTAGTTGGCTCTCGAATCCGTCGGGAGACACGGAATAGGGGACTGCCATGATGCCAGCATTGTTGACCAGGACGTCGATGGCGGGGACATGGTCCCACGAGTTGACCTGGTTCGCGGCTTCGCGGACCTTGGCAAGTGAGCCGAGATCTAGCTCCAGGGCCCGAGTGCGGACGTGTGGAGAGGATTGGGCAATGGCGTTGGCTGTCTCCTTGGTTTTGCCCGGGTTGCGGCTTGCGAGAATAAGCAACGCCGGCTACGCCTTGGCAACCGCCAGAGCAAATGTGGCGCCCAGCCCGCCAGACGACACTCCAGTCACCAGAATAACCTTGTCCTTGATCTCGCTGGCCAGGTCATCGACCAGCGTAGAGGCTGTTGTGTCGGCGTTGTACCAAGAGGCCATGGCTGAACAAAGGAAATGATGATGGTGATGGTGATGATGATGATGATGATGATGATGATGATGATGATGATGATGATAATGATGATGATAATGATGATGATGATGGTGATGGTGATGGTGATGGTGATAGTGATGGTGATGGTGATGATGATGGTGATGGTGATGGCGATGATAATTATTAATTACTGATTCAACGTGGATAGGTACCTACCTCAATCAAAGACGATAGCTCTTCGACACCGTATTGAGGTGAGACCACCAAACAGAACTCTCGAGGCCAATTATACCCCCTTGTGCGCGGGATTCGGAATGCCGATACGGGGTCGATCGACAGGCTAATTATTATTGCGGGTGCCCCGATGAATTCTCCTATTATTAGTTCCTTGAAAGGTTGCAACACTGCCTTGATCCGTGGGCATTCCTTTAAGCTATGCGCACCGATACGCGCCGATACGCATTGATCGATAGGAAAGTTGGTAATGAGCCGCCCTGCTCTCTAGGTTCGCTGGGAAACATACGCCTCATGATGCGGTGGCTTGGATCCCATTATTGATGATTCGACCCATGAATGAAGAAGATGCGGGGTAAAACTGTCTGGAACAGGGCCTGCTTCTACACCGGATCAGCGTTACACCCACCAATTTATTAACTGACCTTTGTTGTGTTACGGATGCTTTCGTCGACCGTGTTCATCTTCAATCGTTCTGTTGGTCTCTCCTTCGTTTGGCTAGCGCTGTAGGTAGACTGATGGGCCTTCCCTCGTTTAGCTAGCGCTGTAGGTAGACTGATGGGCCCCTCTATCGCCCCCCGCCCCCCGGAACTACCAGGTACTAACTATGTATTATTCACCTGATATTTTACTTGGATACCCCTTAATTAAATATCGTCGCCGACTCTTGCCCGGGAGCTCTTCTCCAAATCACTTTCGTTATTCTTATCTTTCTTTTTCTTTCCTTCTCATTTCGACTTCATGCCTGCTAGTGGTCACACCCTACTTTGCTGTTCGTATTGTGCCGCAGTGGCCTGCCTAGCCCAGGGTTGATGCACTGCACCCCGCACAGAAGGCCAAATTAGGTGTAAATATTGAACTTTAGAACTTCAGCTGCATGCAAAACCCCTTGTCATCACATGATAATGTGCCCTTTTCTCGTATCCTCACCAAAACGGGCTCTTGGCCCGATGGCCGTCTGGCAGCTGTTGGCAACGCTTGCGATAGCTGCTGCTGCCTGATCTATGGCGGGAGGCCAAACCTGTCACGCTTGACGGCCAGCCCATCACCGTGATGGGCCCCATTTAGATAGATACGGATTTCGGAGAGGGGATTTCGGAGAGGGGATTTCGGAGAGGGTAACTACAATGCAGTACAAAATGAAGGGCACCTCCCTAACTACCTTCCTACCTAGGATCTTTTGCAAGGAATTATCGTCCCGGCGAAAACCCATACTGAACAGAGAAAACAAAGCATTTTTGCAGAGTTCCAGCGACCCCTCTTACAGCAGCCAGTCAACAATCGCCAAACAACAATCGTCAAACAACAATCGCCAAGCAACAATCGCCAAACACAAGTTACACAACGTTTCAAGCCTCAAGGATGCAGCTTCGCCTCGTCCTCACTACCCTTGGGGCGCTTTACGCCAGCACTCTCGCGGCTGTTGTTCAAGAACGCGTCCCGTTAATCGGCTCGTTTGGCGTTTCCGAACAGGACGGTTGCCCGGCCGGGGAGAAGCTCATCGTCCAGTTCGCCGAAGGCGACGGCTGCGGCGACTGCCGCACGTTCTACACAGGCATCGTCTACAAGTCGATTGAGGCCTACAGCATTAACCAATATTGCACATTGACCGTCTTCCAAACCCCCAACTGCTCCGACCCAGGCATCCAGTCGGGCGTCGGCTGCTGGTCCCCAGAGGGCGGCATTGCCGGCTACAAGTTTGCCTGTCCCTATTGGCCTCCGCCTCCCGAGTCGTATGTGCCGGGCTGCAACACGGACTAGACCTACACCTAGATGAGGTCCGGCAGCAATGAAGAACTCGGTCGTGTTGGTGTGATTGGGGAGCGGGATTGGGTGGCGGCAAGCATGTGAGAAGAACACGGAAGCAGAACCTTCTCTTTCTTTGGGTGGGAAATGCATGGCTGTAGGGCTTGTAGGAAGAAAGTCTAGATATCTAGGCCATGGCGGAATATTTATGAGCTTAGCCGGTGGTGAGAATAAGATGCGATCATCTCATGTTGCCTGTCTCGTTAAGATACTTGTGTTAATAATGTCTTATTCGGATGGAGTTTTCGATGCCAGTTCTTTACCTTTCATTCAAGTCGCTTTAGATCTATATACCTATGTATGGATGTTGACCAGGGGTTCAAGGGCCGGGTAAGAAGGGGGCTGTTTACACCCTTACCCAATGTAATCTAGTGTACTTTTTTTCCTTTTTTTCTTGGCCTGCCCTCCCTCAGATCAGAGGGCCGGTTACGCTCTTTCCTTCTTTTCCAGCCACTCTTTAGAAACCACGTCCTTTTACCCTGAATTGAGATCCACAGGCCACATAGTAGTGCCTTTTCTTTGTTGTTTTGACTACCTGGCTATTGAATCCTGTACACGTACTCTGTAAGGCTTGCCTGCGGCTCGCCTTGGTGTTGTTTCTGGTTTGTTTTGTTGTGGTGCCTTTTCACCCCTTCAATGTGGGATCAGCGTAGCATGCCCAACAAGCTGACTAGCTTCTCCTCAGCGTGCCGTGGCGTCAAACGAGTCGGAGTCCTGACACCCTCCACTCTGTTCTCGACCACCTTTAGCGTGCCAGTTCTTTGAACCCACCTTCCCCAGAAAGTTCACTGACGGCAACGTGCAACTCCCCCAATAGCCTTCCCAAATTCATGACTCCTTGTCTCAGGAGGTCCCGCGATAAGAGTGTAGCCTCATCTTCCTCAAGCTCCAGATTGCCCAGCCTCATCCCCGACTTTTCGCACGTCACACCCTCAAACACGTTCCTAGGAGCCGCACCCATATGATCATATCCAACCACATGGTATCATTGTCCTGGGTAGGTGGCAGTGAACAGGAAATAACTCCATAGGCCAACCCTACAGCCTCATAGACGCCAATAATCTGCTTGGCGAGAGTAGGCATCAGAAGCAGAGCGTGGCGGTCGAAGCGGCAGTGGGGACATGATGTTACAGCGGCCCATGTGGTGTAGGGGCGAGCGAAGAGGTTGATCACGGACGAGAAGTTGGGGGTTCTTACCGAATGCAGAGTTTCACGGGGGGCATCGTTTGCCAGTAGCCGATTGGACGAGGATGAAGGGAGACTGGAGGGAGCTTCCATGGCCAATTCACCGGCTGAGCTTAGGGATTGAGGCCGCGAAAGGAGAGACATTTCAAGAGGTAACTGAAATATAGGAGAGGAGACGCAGATATGTTGCGAAAAGGAGCCAGTGGAGTTAGGGGGGCAGACAATGAAAGGAGGCTTGAGTGAAGAGACTCGGCAAAGTCGCGAATAAAATACTAGAACGATATACAGGTTAATTAGTCATTGGGTAGGTAGGTTTATTCCATTGCAACAACGCTGGTTCGTACTAGGTTAGTGTATTTAGATTTTGCTGTTTTCAGCAGGGACATTCTCGCTTTCCAGGTGCAGTGGCCGAGAATAACGACTAACCACACACAGGTGGAGCTGTGGGATAATACTAGATGGAAGGGGAGTCGTAGAATGGCTAAGGGTAAGCGGAAGGCAAGATATCGAAGGCCGGATAGTGGAGGTGGGCTTCACATCGGCCAGAGGATCCCGCGCGTTCGCACGTACGCAGCGGCAAGTACTATGGCCCTAACCGCCGAAGTCTAGTGTTGTTTCGGAGACCACGCGTCTCGAGTGTCCTTAGTCCGTGGACCGGTTGATGCCCATTGCCTCGGCACATTAGTATTGGCTAATAAGATGCCTGTATATGAATGATATTATAAGCACTAGATGTACAGTCAAGCAACGACTCGGCCATTTAAAGTAGGAATTGCCAAGGTAAACCACTAATGTGGATCTGGTACTGAGAAATTCTGGTAACACGGTAAATGGGGACAGTCTTCGGGAGGAAACATTTTGACAAACATGGCCCGCCTGGGGGACAGGCCATGGTTGGGTAGTGGTCGATACCTACCTGAGGCACCTAAGGTAGATAGCTACGCTGGATACTTAGGACGCGTATCATGCACAAGTGCACGATCCGCGTGCAAAGACCAAGGGGCGAGCAAAATAGCTTGCACCAATAACAATAATAACAGCAACACCGATACCAGCACCAAGAGTACCAACATCAGCATCAGCATCAGCTACATCTGGCTCGGCGCCGAAGGACGCAAACGGGGGCAAGCAGCCAAAGCTTTGTTCCACCTGTGATTCCTGCCAAGACGCCAAAGTGCGGTGTAGCCACGAGAGCCGACAGTGCCGCCGTTGTCAGTCACATTAAGATTCAATATGTCTACAGTCTCTCGCGGCGCATGGGCCAGCCTCGACGGCTCCAGACAGGAGGGAACGGGTCGAAACAACAAAAGAGCAGGAGAAGAAACACAGATTCTAACCCGTAATACAACGGGGGGGATGCTAGCAGTGCAATGGATCTAGATGTCGTGCCATCCCTGATCCCCTTCCCTGTCGTCGATACCATGCAGCCGAAGTTATTCCACGGTTCAATGCTGGCTCTGAGCTAGGACAAGCCAAGACCTATCACAGACCTGGACTCCTTCGACATAGACTTTGGCTCGCCCGAGTGTGTCGACTTCGGCAGCAGCAGTTCTGGGTCAAGGGTGAGATCCGACTCCAGCTTCAGTTTCGCCGGCTTGTCCATGTGGGACCAGACTGAGCCTTTGGACGAGAGAGTGGCATTTGCCTACCCGACCAGCCTGGTGCTCGCCAGTGCACACTCCATCTTCCCGGGGGACTTGACGGCCGAGCATGGAACCGACCGGATATTTGCATTGGGCGTTATCGACCCCACGCTTGATTTCCACTCGCCTCAAAGCGGCCCCCCGCACCAGCACCAAGAACAACAGCCGCTGAAGGGCCGTCGGTTCACCGAGCCCGACGCGACCGAGCCGGGCGCGTCTATAGAGTCAGAGCCTCGGCCCGAGAACCGGACATTCACTTGCTATGCATCCATCTTGGCCGAGCTTTCCCAGCTGGACAAAAACAAGACGGACGGCCAGGTTTCGACCATCGACACGGTTCTGCGAGTCAAGCCGGGCGTTCAACAACATGCCACGAAGGTTTTCTCGTGCGAGATGTGTACTGGAAACCGCTCCGGTCTCTTGTTGCTCCTGGTAATGGTCATCGATCATGTTGTGCGTGTGCTGGGCAAGATTTCGAGCAGCGCGAGGCCAGTGCCACCGTCGCCGCAGCGAGAAGTGACTTGCGACCGGAACAGCAACCACAACAAGGATGACGGCAACGGCGACAGGACACTATCCCCGCGCGCGAAACCCGGCAGCCATGGACAAAGAGGAGGGGCACTTGTCGGCAGCCTGGGGGTGGCGCCGTAGAGTTGCAAGCTGCTGGTCGGCGAACAGGAAGTTGTGGGGCACGAGAAAATCGACTTTCTGAAGCTGCTGGTTCAGGGCCGGCTGGGTAGGTTGCGTCTCACGCTGCGGCAGCTAGCTTGGCAACTGATGACTCCTTAATTAGGTAGGTAGGTATCTACACAACGGTTTGTGTTATGCGTGTTTGCTCAGGGGGATTTTGGGGGGTGGGTGGAAGAGATTGGATAATTGTCGAGGGCCAAGTACAGTAATTACCTTGAGAGCTTTAGGTAAGGTAGGTACGTAACTTGAATCAATTGTGCAAAGTTAATAGCGCAGTATACCGTCGTCGCTAGAGATTCAACGGCGAATTCCGGGCAGAGGGGCTGAAAGGGGTTTGCGAATACGCTGGCCAAAACAAGGACAAATGAAAATAGCCAATGCCGGTTGAGGTGGCGTTGCGTCAAGAGCTCGCCAAGGACTGGGGCAACTCCAGGACATAAAACCTGACTAGGTTAACAGCGGCCGTGGCCATGGCGATGTAATTTATCCCACAGGCCGTCACAGGGTCGCTGACGTTCTGAGAACACGGGTTGTGAGAGATACAATGCCGCTGCAGCCCGCGCTCTGTAAGTTTCTCAAACTCAGCAGTGCCCCTTGGGTCCCAAGCGGTTCTGTGTGCCAAGACCTAGATTGCCAGATAGGAGAAGAGACTAGCGAAATAGGCCATTGCAACGATGCCGGATCCATCGCTTCTGTCCCGTGAGTGTTGAGGGGGTGTCTCATGAGCTCTTCGCGTCTCGGCCGGCTTGGCTCTCGGGCTGTCGGTAGCCGCTGCCTCGTTATCGGCCATGACGTGTCTGCCTCTGTCGCACAAGCGGGCGTGTGCCCAGAATCGTTATCAGCATGATCCATAACGACGGTGCGCGTTCATGGCCTTGGGTGATTCATTTGAGCGCGTGATGAATTCTGCTGTTGGCGCCGAGAGTTGGAAGCAGTCAAAAGGGAAGTCATGTCGCGGTAGCAAACACAACAGCCACGGACCCAAATTTGTTCAACGGAAGCACCCCCGGTTGTTGCTTGTGCTGAGCCAAGGCCGCCAAGCCATTTTGGCCGATGAGGCGAGCAGGACTGAGCGGACCGGTGCCGAGCCAGGAGCTAAGCCATCTTTAAGTCCGGCACCAAGAACCCTGCATACTCCGTACTGTGTTAGTAGTAGTAGTCCTACCTCATTGCGTAGTGTACATATGTGCACTGCATAATATCTGACATCTGCCAGCCTAAGCGGTGCCGATCCCAAGCCCTCAATTTTCAACCGCAGGCCGACAACTACTTGTAAGGTAGATAGGGACGTAGGTACTGTACTACAACACTGCACGTTCTGTATCACCCAGCGCCAAACCATGACCCTATCTAAGACCGTACGTGTGATCGTCGAATATATTTATAAGCCTTAGCTAATTAAAGAGTTACTCTACTACTCAATTTATAGAATAATAGACTGGGTGTTGTTCGGCATGGAGGGTACCTCACCCGGACCAGAACCATTTCTCTCTTTAATCAGTAATTATTTGATCAATTAATATGCGTGCGTGGCGGTCAGACGCCCTGAGAGTTGTTTGTAGGGCTACGGTAAGCTGTGAGAAGCACCTAGTTGTCAGCACTGAATGACATATGCCATTCGGATTCCGTCTCAAAGGGCCAAAGAAGATAATAATCGGGGGCGGAGTTTGATGCATTAATTGGGGTCATGCGCAATCTCGATCGTCAATACTTCAGTACACGAGTAATAACCTTCCCTCCACCCGTGACCCAACTACATGGAGCTTAGTATCATGGGTACTTGTTGGAACAACGCGCTAGTCAGCCACAGATGTGGCGGTGGAGGCGCAGGGGCGCAGGGTCACCGAACCTAAATAAGTGGCCGTAGGCCACTTCCACCTTCCTTCTTAGATCTACATAGACATCAACGAAATCCAACACTTGAACCACCAGTATACGGCGCGCAGCGCGCCCTGTTGATTCCAGTACCGGTACCTGGTGATTCCAACAGTACTGTTCCTGCCTCAAGCTTTCAGCGACGCCAACCAATCCTCGGCACCCACAACTTGGGCCCTGCTCGGAAACAGGCCAGCAGTTAGAGCATTGTGCAGCGCCACGTTGCTATCAGCACACAGGTCCTTGAGGGCCACAAGGTTGAAATCGCTATCGAATGCTTCAGCAAGCGTGGACAGGACCACGCCACTGGTGGTGATGCCGGCCAAGACCAGAGTGTCGATGCCCGAACCCCTCAGAATGACGTCCAATCCACTACCGCTGAAAGCGCTGACGCGCTTCTTCTCGAGCTGAATATCGCCCTGCTTGGGCGCGACAGCTGGGACTATTTTTGTTTCTGGGGAGCCTTCTAGAAAGGTGCCGGTTTTGATGGCGACATTGAAAGTAGGATTGTTGGGCGCTATCTCGGGATAGCCTGAGCGGAAGGCGACGGTGGTGTAAATTACGAGGTCAACCAGGGGGCGCGCCGTGTCAATTGTCTTGGCCAGAAGAGGCAGAAAGACGGACGGCAGCACGAGGCCGGACACGAACCCAGCCTGCACGTCCATGACCATGAGCGCCGTTTTACTGGTCTTCTTCATAGTTTCTATCTTGATTCTAATTAGTTGTGGACGATTGGGCGAGTTGGAGCGTCTGTTTTGGGATCCGGAATGTTTGAAGTTTGAATGACAATGCAGAAGAATTCAAGCCAGAGTGAGAATTCCAATTTCCAGGTCGGCGGTAGTTTATATCTTGCCCATTTTACACCTTCCCGCAGTTCGGGCCCGGCTGAGATCAAGTGTGCACTTGGAGTTATCTGTATTTTTCTGTTAAATCCCCGTAACCCTTGTTTGTGGGGTCGAGTGTGTTGCCGACAGCGGCCCGCATCCTCAGTAAAGAGGCAGAGTTTCGCTGACTACCCCGTTATGTCATCAGAATGGTGCTCCACGAGCGCTAATAAACCCACCGAAAGTTCGAGTTTCCAGCTTGGTTGCCCGACTCACTCCGGGCCGGGCCAGTTCCAACTTCCCGGTCATTGGGGAGGCTGGTTTTACGGCTTCGTCGCACAAACGTGCAAGGAAATCACCGAGCTCAAGACATATCACGAGTAAATCAGGCGAGCACCTAATTATCTCGCTGCTTTGTCAATATTATCTGGCCCTAACTCGAGGGCGAAGATTAGAGAACACCCTCCGCCCGAGCTTACGTCACCTGGAGCAGCCCAAATATGTGCAAAGAGTGACACCATCACATGTACGAAACAATTAAGATCTTAGCTAAGATGAAGAATCATTATCTACATCCTTAGGTAGGTACATTTATGTGCATCCGGACGTCCAATAATCAATCCGGAACCCGCCGTCTAGGACGATCCCAAAGCGGCCACGGTGCAACTTGGTCCATTGGGTTTGGGCAATGCCTGTTTATTTTAAGCTTTCTGCGACGTGAATAGGTGTGTCTCAATGTCTCAGCTCGAACCTGGGTGCTCCCGAATGAAGGTTGGCGTAGTCTGTTCGTCTCTTAGCAATACTCCGTAGACTGGACGTGCTGGATCAACTTGATGGCGGAATTTTTCCGTCTCCAAAGAAGGTCATTTCTCAACAAATGCACCGCCCGCTGTGCGGGCGATAATAGGGATCTCGGGGTCCACATGCAAATGCCCATCGACGATTCCACCAATCGCGCTATCTGTGCGAGCGTGAAAATGATATTTAGATCACGAGCAACAGAGGTTAGGCTGGGTTTTTATGAAAGCGTGGCCCGCGAAGTTTCTTGCCATGACTAATAAACTAATACCATCCCCCACCCCCCACCCGATCACCCCTTTTACACCAAAACACTATATCTTTGAAAAACGACTACGCAGTCAATTTTGAAGCTATCCGTATACCAAATATATCAAAATATAGCTAATTACATGCTCAATCATAATAGCGAGCAGGAAGCTGCGTTACACGGCCAGATCGGGTCACTCTTACCGGCAAAACCTCTTCATCTTCTTCATCTTCGTCATCCTCTTCATCTTCAATCTCTTCAGGTTGCGGCTCTGCTTCAGCCTCAATTTGGGGCTCTGCGGGAAGCTCACCGCCTTGTAAAATAGTACCCGAATCCATAAATCGCTTATTTGGATTGGGAATTTTGCGTCGTTTTTTTGGCTTCAGCCTTTCCAGCTCAGCCTCAAGCACCTCTATGCGAGTCTGCTTGATAATAAGCTCCATTTGAAGCTTTTCAACGGCCCGAGCCGCTTTCTCAAATTTCCATCTTGTACCTGGACCGCTTCCTTTGCCCAAATCCTTGACCTGACGCCCTGTAGTCGGGGCGTTAGGGGTCCCGGTAAGTACCGGGGGATCGGGGGTCTTTTCTTTGTCTTGCTGTATTTCTGGGTGCCTCAGGGCTTTTTGCCTACTAATAGGCCAGTTACCAGTCGTTCGGAATGATGATTTGATGGTCTTTTCCGTGAATGCTTCCTCCCTAGCAACTTTATAGCAGCGAATAAAGTTGATCTTGTCCACTGGTGCTGAGTCCGTTAGACTCGCCAATTTAGCCAGCCCACGTCTATAGTAAGCCTTGGCCGCCTTGAACGGTCCGTTGTCAAGCGCCTGTATGCCGTGAGAGCTGTGGGCCGGAAGAAAGCATAGATATACGTTGTTCAGGAAGCACATCGTCATAAACTCATCCTATATATATACTATGAGATAACTGGGCCAAAGAGGGTACGGGACTTGTCTCTTACAGTTGTCTGGTTACCGTGGCCATCGAGAATAATAAGCCGGGCTTCAAAGGGGTATTCCAGTAGGGCGTCAGTTTGTGGAAGAAATATGTCCTCAAGCCACCTGATCGCTATTTGGTTGTCAGACCACCCCTTTTCAGTGGTAACGAAGCGCCAGGGCGCAATTTTCTCCATCTCCTGCTCAAACCAAGAGGTCTGAAGGTCTTTTCCTTTAAAAATAATGCCCGGATTAAGTAGAGTACCCGTAGCACCGATGCATTTAATCATAGTGGACCAGCCGCGGCCTTGGTCGCTTTTTAGGAAGGGTTTCTTCGTCTCTGAGGTCCCTAGGACCAATGAATCAAGCCCTATATAGCATTAACATAGGAAGAGACAATAGGCGTTGTTTTCTTACCAAAGCCCGCCATAATACCGGCCTTATCGATATTGAAGGTAAGCCGAGGACTGATCCAGCCGTATTCTTTCTCCCTGATGTCAAAATACCAGTTGACAGCCTTAGGAGTAAAGCCGTTGAAGCGAGCTGCTTCCATTCTTTTGCCTACTTTGCTTTGAATAGCGGGATTCCGGGCTTTAAAGCCAGTAATCCAGTTCTTTCCAATAGGCTCTAAATCGCCTACTGATTTGCAGAGCCTTTCAGCCATGCTAGAAACCTGTGAATAGGAAGGCGCATAGCCGAGGCTCTCTTGCTTGATGATCCACTCCACGAGCCGCTTTTCTTGAGGCTCTGTAAGCCTAGGGGGTGTTTGAACGCTCTCTTCTTTGGCCGGGATGCCGTTGAGCCGGTTGTTCAGTGTTGTGTACGGTACGCCGTGCTTTTGAGCAGCCTGACGAATAGAAAGCTTGTTATCCGTTACATCTAGGTAGGCATTCGCCATGTCGTCTTCGGTGTAGGTAGGCATTGTGGCAGTACAATATAATACACACTCATAGGTAGGGACAAGAGAACACAAGGAACTTAAATTACGCTTTATTTGCGAGGCGCCAAAGAGATTTGTAGGGCCCATGGGCTGACAAATCTATATTAAGCTTAAAATATATGCATGCAGCTAACCAAATCCGTCATTGGCTTGTGAATAGCTTCATAATTGACTACGTAGTCGTTGTTCAAAGATGTAGTGTTTTGGTGTAAAAGGGGTGATCGGGTGGGGGGTGGGGGATGGTATAGCACAGCTAGCTGAGACGCTCGAAACGTCTAAGATCAAGGAAGTTGGCTTATTTGGCATGGGGAATGTGAAGGTTATTCCTTAGATGGGTACAGCGCTTGACGACGGCTCTTGATGGCGGTCTATGGGACAGTACAGGGGCGACAGCAGAATAGAGAATCATTTATAAACGAGGGAGATGCCCTCTTATTTTCTGGCATGATCTATCATCTTGCAGCCATGCATCACAAATTGAAGCAACTCTGATTGATCCCAACCTATCTGCGAGCAGCAGCCAAAGCCTCTCTGTCCGCCGCCAACACTATCTGTATGCCGGGCCTATTGATGCAGCGGTCCCACCAAGCGCCGACAGCTTTGCGACCGAGGATGACGTCTCCATACCCACACGCAAAGAGCCTCTGGATTAGGGGGATGTAGTAGATGTCTGCGAGTGTGAAGTCTTTTCCAGCCATGTAGTCGTTGTGTTGCAAGAGGCCTTCTGCCACGTCGAAAAACGCGTTGATCGACCGTAGCGCATCTGCGACAACGGCTTCATTGGGGGGCAGCCCCATGAACCTCTTGGCAAATTTCTCAAATGCGATTTTGCCTGCAGAGTCGGCGAAGTAGAGTATTTCTGCGGACTGCGCCTGGTCAAACAGGGCGACGGCTTCGACGTCAGAGTCCGGGGGCAGGAGTGGAAACGAGTACTTCCTCGCGAGGTATTTGCAGATTGCGCGACTCTCGTAGAGGGTGAAGCCCTCGGGGAAAACGATGACTGGCACTTTGCCCCACGGGTGGCGCTTCATATGTTGGTCTGACTGTGGGTGGCGGCGTTAGCAATGGAATAATTACCCAATTAATCGCTTTTCATCGTCTTCGGGGATCCCGTTCACCCACCTTCTGTTCCCCCTTTTGCAGGTCGAGAAGCACGATTTCGTAATCCGTAAAGCTGCCTTCGGCAAGAGTTAGGCGGACGCGATCGGTGTTGGTGGAACCGCGAGCGCCAAAGAGAGTAAAGGCCGGCATTTTGGAGAGGCGAGGGTTAACGAGTTTCGACACGAGTCCAGCGTTGTTGGCGATGTTGACGAGCCTTGGCATTGCATGCACGACCGCCAACTGAATAGAGAAGAGACTGGGCCAGCATGTATGTAAATACTCAATGCAATCGAGGCAGGGAGGCGGCCTCGGCTCGGAATGGAGCTTCGGCAATCGCGCAGGTTGCACAAATGTTCGAGAACTGCGTAAGGCTGAGGAGTTCAACCCCACGCATAACTACGGAGTATTATGGTTGGTGAGTTCGCTTTCGCTACCCAACCAAGCTAGTGCTGCTCACAGGGGTCTTACGGGATGTGTGGGGTTTGTCTTTTCCGCCATCCAATAGAGTCCCGATCGCTCTCCACCCCAAGAGATTGTCGGCTTGATTTCTTCTGCAACAGGGATTGGAAGCCTCGACCAACAGACCATCTCGGCTCAGGTGGCAGTCATAAATGGCCCCCAATGGCCCTTGGTAGGAAGTGGCACTGGCTCGCGTCTTGCTCGCGACTTGCTCGCGACTTGCTCGCGCTACCGGCTCGCGTCTTCCTCGCGGCGACAAAGCGAAATCCATCTATTACTTGGTTCGTTAACTCGGATTTCTTGCCCGTTCCGCATCTTTATCTCTTCCCTACATACAGATTACCCTGTTGGGCCCCACACCCCGCCTCAACATGGCCGGAGGCCAGCTTGTCGCCCGCAAACAGAACAAGCAATCCACGACTAAGGTGAAAACGGGCTGTGCAACCTGCAGGTCCGCCTCAAATCCTATCCCTAGCCTGCGATCATTCTCACTCACGAGTAATAGGATAAGGAAGATCAAATGTGACGAGAAGAAGCCATTTTGCCAAAAGTGTATCAGCACTGGTCGTACCTGCGAGGGGTACAAGTCTCCCTTTAGATTCTTCACAAGTCCACTAAATAACAACGGCCACGCTGGCGCCATCAAGTCAAATGCTGCCGGCGCTCTGCAACCCCGCCAGCCTACCAACTTGACCGAGATAGCACTCCAGGATGTCGAACTTCTCAATCGCTACTTCTCAACCAAGACCATGTTCGACGTGAACCTGGGCTGTAGCGAAGAAGCCAAGCAAGTTCTTCAAGCCAGCCTGACTCATCCGGCAATACGACATGCAGTCTTATCTCTAAAAGCTCTACGGGGACATGTCGAGTCGTCCGGCGACGTTGCAGCGTCTGTCACACAGCAGACGCCGGGCTATGAATATGGCACCGAGCAATACTGCATAGCTTTAAGAGGTCTCGCTTCAAACCTGTCTTCCCTTGGCTCCGACGGGGTGAAATCGGCATTGCTCTGCTGTCAGATCTTCATCAGCATTGAGCAAGTACGGGGGAACTACGCTGCCATGGCCCAACACATCATTCAAGGACTCGGGATCATGCAGGAATATCGGGCCAGGCCGAATCTTATTGCCGCGGATAACCTGGTGCCAGCACGCAAACGTCCGCTACCTTTCCTAGATGTCTTCATCATCAAGCTGTTCGCTGCACCTTGTAAGTTTGTGGATCTTCCCGCAACGGCCGACACAAACGCAGCGGCGGCTCTTTGTCCGACAGCGTCGCATCAGCAGCATGTGGAAGGTAGCAGTCTTCGGCCAATTGCACCTAACATGCGGCCGGGGCTTACGAGGATCGCTGCCTCGGCGATTGAATTCCTCGACAAAGTGTCGAGTCTCGAATCCGCGGGAAATGCCCTTGGGCTGCAATCTGAGAAAGGAGCTTTGATGGACTCGCTAGAATCGTGGCTTACTGAGCTTGAACTGGCCCAGGCAGAGATGGCATCTTCTGAGTTACTTTCCGTGTCTTTCATGCGCCTTTTCCATCAGATACTGAAAATTGTCATCCTGCTGGCACTTGACTCTTCATCTGACCTGGAAGCCGAGCTGCGGACCGAGAACGACCGGTTGAGGAGAATAGCTACAGCCGTAGGCGAAGGAGTTGGGGTTTATAGAACGTCCATAGATAGGATCCGTTGTGGTTGAGGTAGCCAATTATTCTTTGCAAGGTGGCGCGCAATCTTTGCAAGGTGATGGCCCAGTTCCTGTCCATCACTTGCGCATCGCACTCTCAGCCTGTCGCACCCAACCAGGCACTTAGCGCATTTCCGGCAGCTAGGGAAGAAGCTAGACTGCGGTGTCCATAGATAAGAAGATTACGCCGGGCTTCCGCTTCTGGAATGCGGACCGAGCAAACCAATTAGCGGCTGCCCGTCTATGACCCGACTCCTGACATTGAAGAGGGAAAATGGTGGGCGAGTCCATAAATAAGCCCGCAACCCCGTCCTTTGATACTGAAGCATCCATCATCCATCTGCAAACTCAGAAGACGATTGCAGAAAGGCACTTGACTCATCGGTGATTATGCATTTCCTCCTCCTCGGCGCAACTGGACGGACCGGCCGGCACGTCGTATCTCAACTGCTCGCCCAAGGTCATACAGCGGTGGCCTTGGTTCGCGTCTCCGGCAGCCTCGCCCCTCGCTCTGGACTCACCGTCGTCACCGGCTCCCCGCTGTCAAAAACCGATATACAAAGCGCACTGTCCGCGGCACCATCTCTGACGCCTTTTGCAGCCATCATCACATTGAACACAGTCCGCAAGTCCGACAGCCCTTTCGCGCCTCAGGTCTCGGCCCCTCGCTTCCTAGCCGACTCGTGCGCAAACGTCTGTGAGGTCCTGGAGGACGCCGGCGTGCTTCGCATTGTCGTCATGTCCACCGCAGGCGCCGGGGATTCATGGCCCAATCTGCCGTGGCTATCAAGGGTTTTCATGGGCTCAACCAACATCAAGTACGCGCTCGAGGACCACAACATCGTTGATAGTGAGATTCGCAAGACCAAGATGGATTGGACTCTTGTAAGGGCTTCGAGGCTGCGCTTTGAGGAGCAGGACGAGACCTCGATGACGATGAAGACTACCGATATTAAGATCCTAGATAGCGTAGGGTTCGGGATGCGAATAAGCGATAGCATTCACATCGGTCAAGTAGCAGGATTCTTAATTAAGGTCGCTATCGAAGGACTTTATATAAAGAGAGCTATAGTAATAAAAAACTAGTCTTAGTAGGGTGTGACGAACCCCTTGATTCTACTGGGCGGACTGTAGGGACGGGGTGCCCTGGGCTAGTCCTAGGTGTAAGTGAAGTGTTACGAATCTGTAAGAGAAGGCAGGTACGCCTGATCAAGGTGGTCACAATAGGAGCAACAAGCAAGGCGAGCAATGACTGGTATTGGCGTAAGACTTCAACCTGGCCTGAGCTAAAGAGGTGTGCGAAGGCCATGGTCTATATACACGTGAAAGGGGTTACGAGCCATCCTTGCGTGGCCAGGGTGGTAGTGGCGATAGTGCGTGGCCCTGGTAGGGGTGGCGATAGTGGCGATGGTGGCGAGGGTGGCCCTGGTGGCGGTGGCCATGGTGGCTACGAAGGTGGTTTCCTTACAGAAGGAAAAGCGTGGTCTTACTATCTATCTGTAGATCTTAACAAATTCTTAGTCGGTTAACATACGCTCTATGGATTTAAATAGGCCTTCAAAGCTTCTATATTAGTTTAAAGTTATAGCTACGCGTATGCGGTGCTTATCAAATTATATATAATTAAATACGTTAATGTAGTCTTTGACGTTATTATTCCCGACCTAAGGAATACACCCAATTTTCATATTTATCTAATTACAATTCTACGAGTTCTTCGTCAAATTGAACGTACTATTTTACATTAGAAAGCCTTAATCCTTCTACGCTCTAAATTTTAGCTATACGCATGTAGTCATTATTGTGGCATTTACGAGAATTACACCTAGGTACGGACAACGCGTTTTATCGCGGGGTCGGGCGCCCGTGTTGGGGATGATGCCCTTTCTTCTAGGTTCTGGCTTCGCGCGCGAAGGAAAGCGACAATTTTCTCAAGAGATAGCAGGAGTAATGAAGCCGCTAAATAGTGGATGGAAGCCACTAAACCCACTAAATGTTTTGGCTCATTCCTTAACCATTTTCAGAGCGACGCCATAAACTACCAAACGTATTCTTTTCCTCTTCCTTATTTTTATTCCGTACTACCCATAATGCTACCGTACCACCCATAATACCACCTATTATTTTCACCACTCCCACTTTGAATCCAGCAATCCAAACGACGCAAACGAGTAGTGGAGGCGAAGAAACACCCAAATATACTCTCAAACAGTTCAACTCAGAGTTGAAGCGTCTTTTCGCCCACGTTTGCAAATCGCTAGAGCCCGAACATCGTTCCGTCGCACTCCGCGAAATTGATACATTCTTACGAAGCGCGCGGAAATCGGGAATCGGAGAATCTTATGGCGGTATGTATATTCTAAATTACTTTGCTGCTATTACAAAATAACAGATCTTTTCCAGGATCCCAGGACGGTACCCAGCACGACGATCGTGGGGACGGTACCCAGCACGACGATCGTGGGGACGGTACCCAGCATAACGAACCCTTTCGACACGGCAGCGTCGCCGGATCTCAACACGGTAGTGTCGCCGGATCTCAACCCGGCAACGTCGCAGGACCTCAACCCGGCAACGTCGCAGGATCTCAACCCGGCAACGTCGCAGGATCTCAACCCGGCAGCGTCGCAGGATCTCGACTCGGCAGCGTCGCAAGATCTCAACACGGCAGCGTCGCAGGATCAGAGGACGACATCAATACCAACGATAGTGATGATGACGAGGATGAACTTGGTACAAGCAGCGGTCGCAAGAGAATTGCTACATCCAGTATCGAGCCGAAAGCCAAACGGCAGAAGAAAGTCGAGGTGTCCACACTTAGCCAGCTTGTCGAGACTCTTCAAGCCCGGGCTCCCCTAATTATTAACCAGGAGTGCTATCAGCCCTGCTCCGTCGTCCAGACCGTTAGCAATAAGGTTCTGGAGCAGCCCGAGATGGCCGACCGAGAAAATGAAATTTTGGCAGTCCTCCTACTACTCAGCCACATATTTATCGGGAAAGGATTGGACAACTGCCAGTCGCTGTTCAAAGAGTACTATATAAGGCGTAAAGAGTTGGAGACCGTGTCGACGATATCGACAACCATTTCTTCTGAGCTCAAGGAGTTGGGCTGTACGACACTATTCCGGTTTGTATCATTATGGGGCTTCATAAAACTGGAAGAGACTGAAGGTCCAAGGTGTAGAGACTTGCGGCACCTCAAGGCCCACCTCGAGCTGGTCCGGATTTGGGAATCCATCAACTTACAGGACGCGACCCGGTTGGACGAACTCAAAATCCTTCGCCGTTCTGAGACCTTCCAAAAATTCCTCACCGACAAGAAACTCGTTGGTAAACGGGTCAGTACGCATAAGTCACAACTAACATCGTTCGTTGCACACCAATTGGGTATTACCAACAAGAAATTCACCATCACTGCCTCTCGCTACAAACCCCTTCTCACCTTGGTTCGGCATTTTGGAGGAGTATTGGCGTTCATACCTCGGAGTAGGCTGCTTGTACTCTTCCGTCGGGTACGTAACGTAACAGCAAAAGAAGAAGAGCAAATACTTTCCACAATCATTACAAGGATGACGCAGGAGTTTCCTGGTATCTCCGACCTCTGCTCTGAGACACTACGCAACATGGTGGAGCCTATCCTTGAAGAGAAGGACCTACCACCAACTTTGGGCCTCACACTTCTAAGCGCAGAGGAAATTTCAACGTTCCAGTCCAAGAGCGTATGGGAGATGGTGATAAATGGAGCCAATACGAGCCCTAAACCAAGGGTCTTCGAGTTGCAAGACGAGGATGGATCAGAGGCTAATAATGGAGACGGGGTTGGGGAGGAAAGCTTCTTCTCCGATTCAGACTAGAGCCCGCCCGGAGTATGCCGAAAGGGACATCACATGTAAATTTTACAATAGCGGTTTTATTTATTCATTTCCGTAGCGCTTATCGGTGACTTTCCGGGACGTTCAATTCCGACGCGAAACCAAGTACTGGGCCTTATCCGACCGTGAGACATTCCAAGGCTGGAGGATTGGGCATTATGTGAGACTGGGATCACGGCCATTCCATCTAGCGGAGTCCAGGAAATGCGAGGTCTCGTCCTTGGATTTAAAATTTCATGGCGGCGCTAGGAGGAGCTGAGAAATAGCTTAACGCCACAGCATCAACATCCTCCAAAAGACAAGCAAGGACCGGTCGCACGCTAAGAGCGCGGAAATCCGGTCCAGAAAGCGTCTTAGGGAGGTTTTAAAACACAACAGGACCGAGAACTTTGGATGGCGCCCTGAATTCCGGGTAACCGTCGGTTTCGCGCACATCATTTGGGAAGAAGACGAATGTTGGGCCAGGTTTCTCGGCGAATTTACCTAGGAGACGCGAATCCAGAACTCCGGACTTTCTACCAAGGTCGTCTCCTCAGGGCAAGTGCAGGCTGACGTGAACAACATCACATTCCCTTCAGATGCCTTCTACATCTACAGGACTAACGAGTTCAGGGACTTCTTGCGGGGTAACATCTACAAGCATCTTATAGTGGTCGACACCATCAGAGCTCTATATGGTGCTAGACAGGTCACACCGTTGGAGGTTGCAAGACTACATGGGTTGCTTGTCCTTAGTCTACGCCACTTCATCTCGCACCTCTGGCCAAATGAAGCCTGGATGCTCAATACCCCGCTACGCCGTTCCAACATTGAAACCAGGAAGCCCGGCTTCGGGTTGCGAGAAACGATGGACCGGTTTGGCTTCGGGTTCTTCCACCATGGCGCAGTCGACTGGAGAGAGTTCAAGATCTCCAAAGAGTACATCGACAGTGTGACTCTTCCGGGCTTCCAAGTCGTCACAAGGTATCTGCCTGTCGTCGAGTACCAGGAGACCCGGTCCTTCCTCGACGAGCTTCTAGAGATCATTAACGACCAGACGCCCAGAGAAGTTTCCGAATTTGTTCTCGAGAAATGCGTCCACCTGATACTCTAGAACTATCGCCAAGTGGCGTTCCTCAAGTTGCTTGGCGAGAAAGTAAAACAGCCCCCAACGCCCGTCAGTGGCCGTTCTTTCTGTCTCGAGGCACTACAACTCGAGGCTAGGAAAATCGGTAGGGAGGTCGCCATAGTGAAGGGTAACAAGTCCTTCTTCAAAAGAATGGAAAACTTCTTCAGCTGGACATGGGATAAGGGAGAGATCGGGTTTAAACGGGCACATACTGACAAACTGTCGTTCCGGACGCTCTACCACGCGGCCGCTGATACTCTCAGCAGGAACGGTGGTACTTTTGCGACGGCCGAACGATTGAAAGAGATAACTCGTATACCATTTCTTTGAGCAGCACAGCGCGCTACCATACCCAGACAGCAACGGCTCGTTGCAAGAAGTCAGTAAAGCTGGTGTACGGATGTTGCTCATCTTTCATCCTTTGCAGGCTGTCGATGCCGTACCGTGGGGAATACCATTGACAACCATTGCGGGAGTAGTCATCAGGGTGAAGGATGAGTACGCTATTGTAAGGGCTCCTGCAGCAGTACCAAGTTGTTTAGGCAGGGTTACCAGCGCCGATACCGCGAAGGCTTGGATCACCCACGGGCAAAGCCTCGCCCACTTCAAGTAGTTGGTTGTCTTTCGTATCTCTTATTCTACACACACCACGCGCACGCGACCAACCCACTCCTTTGAAGCGGGCCCCGACTTCACCCCTTTGTCAATGGCCCGCCCTGCACTTGGTCATGTATATACGCAGAGGCCGTCGCCCCTCTCCTTTGCGAGGGCCATATTGAAGTCTCTTATTGTTGCACGCGATCGAAGTTGACAGCGCATTGAATTGTCTGCTCAATAGGTCTAAAAGTACAGAAAAGAACGCTTCCTTATACTCATGGAGAGAGGGCAAGGGAGGCGTTGTAATCAGCCCGAAAGAGGGCATTCCGAATGAAATGAGGACATTCCGAGTCAAGAATGAAGGAAATAACAAACAATGAAGGAAGCTCAGAGGCATGTCAACTAGGGCCTGTCTAATTCTATGAAAAGTGGGTCAATTCTAGACGACACTTATCAATACCAGTCATTGCTCTCTCACTTCAGTACCTTCATTGTGACCACCTTGATCAGGCGTACCTGCCTTCACTTACAAATTGCAACAAACATCTATCTCGTTGGGAACTCGTACATCCACGAAGCTAGGGGTATCCGTATCTTCAAGAAAGGATTGGCCTGTGGGCGTCTCTGAGGGCCTACTGGGCATGGAAAAATGTGTATGCATGTAGGGGTTTGAAGATGGTGAGGAAGCGAATAACCCGAACGTACAACCACCGTTGCTCCTAGAATTAAGTCAGGTGGGGGACTTTTGGAACACCCCTGCCTATGGAACAGCCCCTGAATCGGACCCCGCACAACACCACAAACTTCAATTGCCAACAACTTTGTCAATTAATTAGCTACAATGATGAAGTCTTCAGTATCGGATTCTCCTGATTCTTCTCTTTCAGAATAACTAAGGTCCTCTCTGCCAGCCTCTCTCTGTGAGGCACGAACCTCCTCAATTCCAGCGAACTGCGTATTAGGGTCGACTTGGACCTTCCTTCTCTTTCGGCCTCTTGTGCGTTCTAGGCTTTTTTCTGCAGCCTCCAATTGATGCGCCGTATTGGCTAGTTGGAAAACCACGTAATCGAAGGCTTTTGCGGCCTTGCGTATGAAAAGTCGGTCGTTGGTAGTCCGTTTCTGGCCGGCTAGAAAAACCTGCTCCTGAATACGGAAATCCTTCGGCTTTTTAGGGGTAAACCATATAGGCCGGCCCTCCGAATTCTTATTTAGAATGGGGTTATGAACCTCTTGAAGGTCTATAGAAACCGTAGAGGTCAGTTGACCAACGTCGCCGTTAGAATTCTTAATAACAAGGCCGTTGCTTAGGGGCTTCCTGAGGCTGACCGGCCAGAGGCCTGTAGCTTTCCAGCCGGCTTTGATATTAGATTCAGTCATTCCATAGACCCTGGCTTGCCGGTAGCATTCTAGTAAGGCCCTCTTTTCAGCAACAGTGCCTTCGTCGAAGCCGGAAACAACCTCGTTATGCTTGGCTCTGTACCGGGCTTTTAGAGGGCCGAAAACCGATAAATCCAGGGGCTGGAGAACGTGGGAGGTGTGGGCTAGTAGAAATAACAGTTGTACGTTATTAGAAAAGGCTAGCCACATGAATTCTTCGGTGGTATGACTACCGTGGCCATCTAAAATAAGGAGGCGCTTCTCCGAGGGGGTAGCTGGCCGAGTCTCTGGAAGAAAGATATTGCGGAGCCATGCGACAGCAGTATCATCGTCAGACCAGCCGTTTTCAGTGGGTTTCCACTTCCAGCCCTTAAATGGCTGTAAATCGCGTGGATACCATTGTTGTTGAAGGCTTCCACCTTTGAAAATGACGACTGGGTTCAAATACCGGCCGTCAGCGGAAATACATTCGATAATCGAGTTCCAAATTCGGTCTCCTTTCTTCTTTTTCTGGAATTTCTTTCTTTCCTTAGATCCAACAACCAGGCCGTCATCTCCAATGCCAGAAGCAATGCCAGTTTCATCCATATTATACCTATGCTTGGCTGGAATAGCCTCCACGCCTGGAGGCTTCAAATAGTCAAACCAAGGCCGGATAACGGCCTCACAGGCTCGATCAGCACGGTTTGCATGGATTCTCCGAGGCCTAATTGTAGAAATAGATGGATTTCTAGCCAAAAACCGGCTAGTCCAGCGTTTTCCGAGGGTCTCGTTATCTTCGAGCATTCTTCTAGCTAGTTTCCGAATTTGGGCGTGGGTTGGAGGGTGACCGAGCGACCCTTGGAATAGAATCCATTCGGTTAAGCGTTCTTCCATAGCCGGAGAAAGCTTTTGATTAAGAATTTGGGCCTTGGAGGCTGGCTCGGAACCACGAACCCGATTAAAGAGAGTAGTAGGGGGGATGCCGTGATTTTCAGCAGAGCTACGGAGTAAGCCGGTTTCTGCATACTCTGCCAGCGCATTCTGCAAATCCAACTAAATATATCGCTTCATCTTTCATTTCTCAATTGAATGGAGAAAAGAAGATAAGTATTGAAGCAGAATTGGTCGAGTTGCAAGCGATTGAAATAGGTGAGTTGGGTGGCGAGCGGCAAGTCCTTGATGACAAACCTTGTTCCAAATCCAGGGGTGTTCCATAAGCAGACCACCTGACTTAGTGAAACTGCGCTCCCTCTTCCATCTATCCGGCGATGTACCTCTCATCTTGGGCCGCGTTGAGAATGCAGGACTGGCAAGCCATCAGTGTACTGACGTCGATGAAGTTCAGGTCGGCGAGTTTGTCACCGTTGCGTGCCAGCTCGGCTTCATGTAGTAATACGGAGTGTAATATCAGCTACGGTGTTATTGTCGGGATCATGTTCTGGCTGTCCATATAAGTTACAGTCCCTGCTCTGTTCCATCACTGCCTAGTCCTGCTCTGCCTCGAGAGCTGCGGCCAAGTCCTCCTCTGCATTGAGAGCCAGGGGCAAGTGCTTCTCTGCCTTGGGAGCGGGGGCCGAGGCTACCTGGGTGCCCGAGTCGAAGACAGCTTTATCCCCCGCATCCGGTGTTTTGATTCCCGCGACCTAAGATGCAAAAACCGAATTATTGAAGTTATCATCAGATGGGTATTGGCGAGCGATTTCCGGCTGACTGACGGTACTTCCCGCCTGATTGACGGAACTCTCCCCGTGGGTCTTCTTCCTCTTCGAGCTTACACTTTGTGATCTCCTAGCACTGTACAGCGACTAGAGGTCGTCCCTACTAGTCCAATCTGTCCGATATGCAATACTTCCACTTCCTGTATCTTTAACAAGGCGGATGGTTCGACGTCTCAATCCTGCAATAACGAAGAATTTGAGTTTGGAGAATACCGCCCAAGCGAAACGGGCGAAGATATAAGGGCGAGCTCGATGGTGGAGGGTCTCAATAATTACCGTATGGTGCAAGCGCCATACTTCTTCATCGTCCATTGAGAAGTGGTGTACGACGTATTCCCGGCCCGAGTCGACAGAAGTCTCAGAGCGTATGGCGACCTCCTTTGGGACAATGACGAACGATCGACGAGTGTCAAACGTAGTATGTAGATTTTCTCTGAGGGGAATAAGGTTTCCTGCGTCGTCGATATCGTCATAGGCCCCATCGTATCTGTGCATCTCATTCCGGATATACCAATCTCGTTCTGATTTCGGGATAAGATGGGCAGTTTCAACCGAGTATCTGGAGTTCGTGAGAGAACAATCCTTGTTCCAGTTTTGGGAAGGGATAACCGAAGGCCACGATTCGGGGATGGATCCGTGGGGAAACTTCCAATCCTGGAAGCTGGGAACAATTGGGTGAGGGTCTAAGGAGAATTAGTAAAGGATTAGGTCGTTATGAGGTAGGAGTTTGAGAATACCTTCGCCCGGCACAATGAAGTAGTACTCTGGGTCTGGCAAGGTGCCCTCTCGAGGTACCTGGACTCGCTTCTTCCCTGCCTCATCGAGAGCGAGATAGGTGCCCTTGAAAGCGTTGCCAGCAATAATCTGGCAAGCCAACAGCGCCGTATTGTGGTGTACACCGTAGTCGACAATGACCGTATTCGATGTTACAGGATCAACGCAAGGGAGAATGAGCAGCGCGTTCAGGCTATCGTAGCCTGGGTGTAAAAACAGAATTTGTTGCCGAAGAGGCAATTCCGTGTCTGGCCTTTTGGGGCGGCGGTTGGGCCTCGAGGAGTGGTGGGGATGCTGACATAGTACACTGAGTGTCGACCAGAACTGGGGGTGCTGATATGGTGCACTGAGTATCGACTAGAACTGGGGGTGTTGGCATGGTGCACTGAGTGTCGACCAGAACCGTGGGTGTTGACATCGTGCACTGAGTGTCGAACAGAACTGGTTGAGGTGTTGCAGGTTGTAGCCGACCGTAAAAAATGCCAGTACTGCGGTAGAAGAAGCCGGAGTGGGTAAGGCTTATGTAGGCGCACACATTGTGATGGACTGGCGTTGGTGTTGAGAGCTCCTTTTTTTGCGCGGGGTAAATGCTGCGTTAGATGCATTTTTAGATTTATGTAAGCGAATTTCAGGCTTATGTAAGCGCACAGACCTGTGCGCCTAGTGGGAGCCAGTGGGTAACCGCACCTTACAGAAGCAGCCTCTCGCTTACGTCAGCAGGCTCCAGTCTTCACTCTGCCTGGCCCCGCCTTCGTCCTTGTTGCCCGAACCTTTCATTCGCCGCGAGCCTTTTCCGGGAATACGCCGTTCGCTTCTTCAATCACTTCCTCACCCGCACGTATATCGCGTATTCTACCATCGATCATATTATCTATTGTCTGTCGGGCTGGCAGTTTCTCTGCTCCCCCTACGCGACCCACGCCAACGGCGCGCTTCCATTCACCGCCCACCTGCTGTCGTAAGTCTTCCCCGCCACCTCGTAACTAACAACCATGTCGCCTGCAGGGCCAGGCTGACCAACGTGAAGCATCTGTCATTCGTTTTATAACCTCACTCACTAGACAGATCGACACCTCAACTTCAACAATGCTCACGGGATCTGATGGCGAAGCCTCTGACATTGAGGACACGGGCGCCGGACCGTCGAGATCGACTGCTGCCGCGGGCTCACTTCCTGTGGCGAAAACTACGTCCACTCCTTCCAAGTCGCCGTCCTTACGTCTCGGGTCAAAACGGAAGCGGTACGTTGATGATAATTTGTATCGTGGCTCGATATACGCAAGTGCTCTCCCCGATCAACTGCGTTTGCTACTACTAAACTGTACGTTACAGAGGGGATTAAATGGCGGCAAGTAGGTTGCTACCGTTGCGGACTCGGAAACTGTGAGCACACCTCCACCCCTTTCTCGCTGCTACCGTATACTGACTTGCTCCATTCAGTCCGACTGCGATAATGAGCGCTTGTACCCCTGCATTCACTCTGCAAGAGAACGCCAGCGATGCATGACGCCAGCGATGCATGGTGCAACAAAATACGGGCCCTCCCAGTTATGTTCGCTACCACGAAGCCGGTCTCACCTGCAATAAAAGCCCTGGTATTGTTCGAAACGCTCTTCGCGCCTAGAAAGCGGCGAACCAGGTTTTGAAGGAAAACAGGTCAGAAGAGAACGAAATCGCAGAAAGTAATGCTCTCGACGTCTTGAGAGCCGCTTGTGATTTTTGGAGTTCGGGTACTCTACTGGCGAAGGAGAACTTTACCGATATGTAATCTTCCCCCGCGTGACTAGGTCTGCCGAGATTACTGACTTCTCTTGCGCAGTGCTGCCCTTGAACGTATTACTGCCGCGGCGGTCTCGGCCGACTGTCGGGACCGAAACACGGACGCCGAGCTCACAGCGAAGCTGGCAACCCTTGCCGGCCAGGTGGGGGCTATCAAGCGCGATTTCGATGCGCTCCCAATTGCTCCCGCCCAGCTCAAGTCGGGCGAACCGCCCCTGGTAGTCGTTACTCAAAAGGCCGTGAACGACATGCTGGCGCGGATGGACGACATACATCACGGCGTGGAGTTTGTCAAGACGTTGGAGGGTTGGGGAACGAATTGGTAACTGGAGGCCCCACTATCGAGGCGCTACGTGAGCTGCTCGGCCGTATTCACGGGCTGGAGTCGCGCGTGGTCGATAGGGACGCCCAGTGGGAAGATTTGGTTGCGATTAAGGCGAGGCTAGAGGATCTGCCTGCCCATCTTGGTTCGCTGGAGTCGCGCGTGAACGATAGAGACACCCAGCTCGGGAGTTTGGCACGCTCCGTTATCGCGGCGCTGGGACCGGTCACCACACAGGTGGACAGACAGGAGTTTTGATTCTGGTGGCGCTGCGCCGCCAGCCGGGGATGCGGAGGCTACGTGAGGACGGCGACGTCGACATGAAGAACGACGTTGCTAAGGAGGGCTCGCCGCTGTCAGATGCTCCCGACTGCGTCTAAACTTGGTCCTGGTGCTCGTTATCGGCATGTTGCGCTTGGGGTAGTTTTTTTTCTTTTTCTTTTTCCGGTTGGGCACGATTTTTCTGACCAAGGTATACAAGCCGCGTCGTGGCTAGGCAGATGGCACTTACTCTCGAGTAGGAAGCAGCACGGAACTAGCTAGGCTGATCGTACAACTCACACACTTTATCATTACGCTCTTGATCTCAATGCCTTGTGAAACTTTGAACTGTTCGTCTGCGCCTGTGGGGGTGGACTTCGTATCCGAAATAATTCTACTTGGGGGTGGCCGGCCCCGTACGTAGCCTTTTCGTGGTCGTCTTGCAGGGCACCTGTGGGAACTACCAGTCAATCAGAGGATGCAGTCGCACGTGATTGGTCAACAGGCTGCACAGCCTCAGTGGCTGACTAGCACGCGGGCCGCTATGCGGCACGTGCGCGAGGCGCACCGCTGACGTGACCTCTGGCATCGCCAATTCCAACGCGCATCCTGTCCGTAGTTCGTGACCTTTTTGAGATAGAGCAAGACCAGAATACAACCACCACAACCACCCCATTCGCATCGGTTACTGCAGTGACTATGGAACGAATGACCTTGTCATTCCAACAGCACCAGCTTTTTATTATCGACGGCATCCATCTCACCACACTACCAGCGCAACTAGAACCGCAAAAAAAAAAAAAAGAGGCCATAGCCCTGAATAACTTTGACCATCAGTGATACCCAGAGCACGTTAGCGGGCGGCACTCACGCTTTTTGACCGCGCGCCGGCTACTCCGCTTCGTTCCTTCTTCCCTACCTTCGCGCAGTCCGCATTCTCGTAAGTCGTCTGTCTCCTAGCCCTCTACATTCTCTTTTGACGCAGGTAGCCAGTACTTTCGGATTATTTAACGACCGCGCTTCCTGTTTGCCATCCTGCCAGAAGACCACAAATGTCCAACCCCGGCAACTATGGCACGCGTGCGAACGTACCCTCCGAATTCAATGATTTCATCAGCGGCGACGATGACGGCCCGCTAGGCCGCCTTGGTAGCGCGAGCGGCGAAAACGGAAAGCGTTCGTCGCCTGTACTGCCTACTCTCCCCCGTGCTGCCTCGTCTATTCCGCCTCAGTCACTAAAGCGAGCCGCCACCGGCGAGATGCCGATTTTCACGGCCCGCGTCATGTAAGCACTTCCTTGACCTTATAGATTGCCTACTTAACTCCGTAGCCGGCTGCTAATATAACCATGTACAGAAGCGAGTCCACGGCGTCGCTCCTAGTGCTAGAAAAGACGTAAGTGCTCTCTTTCTCATGTGACCCAGGCGTCCCTTACGTTTTAATGACGGACAAATCGTGTGTAGGTCAACGAGACGAGAGCTCTTGACGACGGCGGTTGCGATCTTTGCCTGATAAAGGGTTATCACTGCGAGTTCGAGACGACCTCGGATGCGACCTCTTGCTCAGAGTGCAAGAGTAGCGGTTCTTCTTGCCGCCTTGCCCATCCATCCGTGATTGAGGCTTGCCGCGACGCTAAGAAAGCTTCCAGTATTGCCGGCGAGGTAGAGGGATATGATAAGGCCGACAAAAACAATGAATCCCGATAAGGACGGCAGTCTCTCCGGGCTTGCCGCCAAGTATATAACGGATTGCGTATCCTGAAATCGAGCACGATTCCTTTGGTGTACGTCAACGGCAGTTTTGGCTACGAATCTCGCTAACTCTTTTATTAGCTGGGTTATGGACGTAATACTCCATATGCAACCAGAGCTCCTCAACCATGTTCGTGAAAAAGCGATCGGTCGCGTCGATACGGCGCCCGCCACTCCGGCAACAACCGGCGCACTACTTGACAACCCACAGCAGAATGACCCACAGCAGAAACCCGGTACCGCGAGAGCCGGCGATCTTGCTATCGGCTGTATTGGCAATTCTGACCTGTTCGCAAGCCGGGCTCCTTCCACAGAGGGGGATAACGAACCTCTACATCAGCGCCAAAACGAGCTGGGTCAGCGCCAGGAGAGCCTGGAAGCACAGGTGCGTTCCATCGCACAATCCGTCGGTCTGCTCCAACAGCAGCTACAAGCGGAGATCGATTCCCTCAGGAATGATCTTTCTCCGCGCCAAACGAATATGGAAGGACGGATCCATTCTAACGTAGAAACCTTTCGCAAAGTCAATGGTGTCCTTCGACGTATTCAGCCAGGAAACGAGGCCGAGACGGACTCAACTTTGACATAGTTTCAAGCCGTTACTGGGCTTGATTCGTAAATTAGGGGCGCAGTCACGGCATAGGGTATGGCTCTAGGTACAGAGTCTGGGGAGACGATGGCATATCAAGCCATTCCACTCGATCACTCAGTAGCTTCGAGCTTAATATCCGAGTCCCTGTCCGGCTCTGAGTGGTCGCACGTCGGCTAACCTACGACGTGCTATCTACAACACCCCCTCGGTAAACAAGATGACGTCTGGTCTGTGTTCTTAGGGACGAGAGCGGGCGCCTTGGGTTCCGCTTCTCTGGCGGTAGAGCGTCATCCCGGCGAATCAAGTCTGAGGGGGGGGGAGGGGGGGGGGGGGGGGGGGCTGTTTTATCTTTTCCTTTTATTTTCTGGCTGGCTGGGACAATACCCGAGCGATGCGTACGTCGCTATGGTGTAGTTGCGGCTCGTTACTTTGTGGCTGCGGCATTTAGGTACTGGCTACGTCGATAATAAATATCATCATTCAACTATACTAGTTAATGCCTTGATAGGAATAGCCAGTTCCCACATAAATTTTGGTGCGGGTTGCAGTACTCGCCCTGGCCGAGTGCTGAGGTAGGCACTGGCGTCCGCAGCCAAGAGTCTCTCGTGCAACCGAGCTCGTGGTGCCAGGCGCGTTGGCTATTTCGACGGCGCGCTGGCCACCCTACTCCTCTGACCTTGCCTTGCCAAGCCACGCCCTGAAGAGGCTAACGTGCCGACCAAACAGGCTCACAATCAAAGGACCGGCCCTGCAGCCGCTGACTCGAGAGGAAAATGCGAAGCCGCTTCTGCCTGCGATTTGCACGTATTTTCATCTCTTCTCGCCGCGCCCCTCCCTTCCACGGACTTTACCTGCACGCCTTCTGCGTGGCACGTTGCCCAGGTTGGTCTGCCCGAGGAAGAGCGAACCCCGCATCTCAACTCACGGCCAGCACCCGCACACCTCTGCTCAGCAGGAACGGTTAGATTTTACTGCTAGCGACGCGCGGCATGGTAAACTCCAGCGTCTTGTATTTTGCTTCGCCGTTTGTCGCTTTCGTGGCTACGGCTTCTTGCTCTCTTTTGTATATGGCCTTCCTCTTCCAACCGCGCCTCTACCTTGGACCAGCCTACCCACCTTACTTCAATCTCTCCGCCTCTCTTCTGGACAGCAGCCTCACTTTCCGTACCTTTCTACCCTGTCAGGCGCGTACGACTGGCGACGACGCGCGACCTGGTAAGCTAACTCCGTCTCGTATTGTGCTGTACCTTCCGTGGGTTTCTTGCCTCCTGCCTTCCCCCCTCTTTCGTGATTCGGTTTTTCTTGTACGGCTTCCCTCTTCCAGCCGTCGCCCGCTGTGTCGTTCATGGCCAGCATCGTCATATTCCATGCCTTTCTGGCGCCGGAACAACGGTGATGCTAGCGACGTGCGACAAGGTACCCTAGTGGTCTGCCTGTCTTTCGCCGCATCTACTCCCTCCACGTAATTTTGTCTAGTACGCCTTGCACCCTCCATCGCGGGCTAACCATCTACAAACATTCACTTTGGTCGTTGCATTGCCCTCTTCATCTGCTGACGCACTCTCCCCTCCCTTTCAAACAGGACTTGTCTTTATATCTATCGTCCAATTATTTTGGCCTACAGTCACTTCTCTACGTCCACATCGCCTCACTCTGTTTCGAACTGTATTCACTGGGGCTCCGCGCCACGAAGGCACGTGGATCCTATATATGGAGTCTTATCCCGGTAGCTAGAATTCCAGCCTGTACCGTGTAGCTTATCAAGGCTTCCTCGGTCTTCTGCCTAGGGTGAGTGCTCCGGTGCCGGCTTGCAGCTACGTCCCACGTCCGCGGTTTTTACTAACTTCAGGCAAGGTCGTACAGATACAGTCAAGACGGGTTTCTCCCTTGTCACCACCCTCAACAACAGGCGAGCTGCCCGGTGCTATGAGTAAGATGCCGATGTCGGACGACAGTCTGGGAGCTTAGGGGTCTACGCAGACGGGTAAGGTTTCCTCGGAGCCGGCCAGCTTCTATCCCTTCCACGGGTAATCACTGATAGCCCGTTAGACTCCCACTTTTAATCTCCTTAACAAACACCGAGCAAGGTGTCGACGAGTTCTCGATGCGGCGCCTCCGTGGCTCAACGCGCAACCCCAACCCGGCTGACCGGTCGTGCTAGACGGGCGTCGAAGGGCCAGTATAGTGTTGAAGATACGGCTACTTCAAGAACAAGTAATATCTCGTGGGCTCTAGAAAGACTGAACGTGCGACTCAAGGGTTGTTTCGCTAATATCCTGCCAGGATCCAGTGAGCGGCACTCGGCAAATAACCTCGGCGAGAGATTGAGCATTCCTGGTGCCGGCGGCCCTGTGAGACAGCCGGTAACAGGACAAGAGCGAAAGTTCGAGGCCTTTGACGACGGCCGACATCCTCCCAAAACCAAGCTCCGCACGTGTGACCTGGTGCGGCCGAACCTCCGCGACTTCTTTGTGTCGATATTGGGCCCGTCCGGCGAACCATGGGGCGAAGATGCCACGATAAGAGGGCTCGTCGGCTGGGCGAGAGAAAGAGGTCTGGATAATGTGCCTCCAGAGGATATTAATAATGACAATATGTTCGATGAGGTGTTGTTGGAGGCGAGAGAAAAGCTATGGCTCGGCCTGTGGGCGCACTTACGAACTACGAGTTGGTTGCTTCCGCACATCCAGATAGGTTTAAACACGGTCCCCATGAGCGTCTACACCCATTTGGAATCGGATCGGCAGGTGAACTATGCTCCTTTCTTGTCGGCGCCTGTCAGGAGCGTTATCCGCTCCATTATACGAGCTCGCGTCCAGCCCGGCCGATAATTATATTTTGGCTTACACACGTCTCGTACCTGGAAGGCAAAAGAGAGACTATGACCAGGGTAGGAAGGAGAGAAGAAGAGGGAGTTGCAGATACTCTTATGTCTAGTAAACCAGATTTTTTTGAACGGTTAGTTGCTTGTAAGAGGCAATAACAGTGTGGCGATCGCGTGTTATATGACTGGACTCCTGGAGTCATTCCGGCCTGCCTTATTTTTTTCTTTCTCTCTTTTTTTCTGGTGAATAGTACTTGAAGCCGCCACCGCCGTTGCCGATGCCGCACGTGTCAGTATCAGGAACTGTTAGATTACTACACTTCAGGATTTTTTACTGGCTTCAATTGATTGTCTTCTCTTTCTTCCTGGCTTTCTGGCAGTGCCAGAAAGCCTCCTTCTTATACTACTATTGTGGTGGCAAAATAGGTGGCAAAATGAGTGGCGAAGTAGGCCGCGAATCCTTTGCCTAGCTCCTTCACAGCCCACATTCCAGCATGTTCCATCTGACAGGAACGGTCTCCCCGCCCTGGTTAACGTCCATCAGCTTGGCGTTCGCGCACCTTAAAGTCGGGACAGCTTCGACAAGCGTGTTGGGCTTGCGTCTTCGTGTCGTCTTACGAGTTGATTGTCAAATAGTCGTCTCTCGGCGGGGCGGAGTCCTGGAGGAAAGCCTCCTAAGTGAAGCCCCTCGCGCTGGCGGGGGGCTCACCCCGTATTGTCGTTGTCGCGGAAGGATAAGAGCCACACAAGTATACACAGATAAACGGCGGGCAGACAACTACCAGTACGCCTTCTTATTTACTCCCTTAGACTCGACACACTCTCGACTAGTCCTTACAACGAAACACGTGTCGCTCAGCAAGCGCCTCCTCCGCGCGGCCTGCGATTGCCTCGCAGCCACCGGCTCAGCAGCCGCCATCAGCACCCGTAAAACCCGAGCCAGGTACCCAGCAACCACCACATCTTCCCGCGCCGATATTCGCCTACTTACACATGCCGCTGCCATCAATCTCGCAGCCCAGCAACGTTCTGGCCCTCTCCCTAGACCCGTTAGTAGCGCTCAGAGCGGTACCCCGTCGTCGATCTCTCACTCTTTATCTCTAGGCATCCAGCCTAGCTTCTTCACCTCCCATTTGCACCCGTACCTCTTACCCTTTCCTTCCTCGGGCTTATTCCTCCCCTCGCCAGTGTTGACGTCGATTGATTCTCTGCGAGCCTGGTGACGGGCGATGATTCGCCCTTCTACCCCGTCAATATCCTCAGATACCAAGAAGTAGCACTGTGTCTCGTGGATCTGCGCCGGCCGCGCGACCCTCCCAACGGCCTGCTGGGGCAAGGCCTCTTTGAAGGGCGCGCCGAACAGAATCGCATAGCTGGCGGCCTCGAAGCCGTTTATCCCCGTGCCGGCAGCTTCGATCGTCGCGATGACGAGACATGGCTTCTTGTCCGAGCCGAATAGGATTTTGTTGTCGAGATTGGCTAGAATAATTGCCGAGCGATCCGCGGGTTTGACTTCGCTGTCGATGGTGACGATTTTCCAATCACTTGCCCAACAGACGTCAGCATACCTCGCCAGCGGGAATAGGATCCCTAGCCGTGTGTAGAACACTACGACGTTCTTCTTGAACGGCCCGCCAGGGTGCTTCGCGCCATCTAGTGGTAGGTCTTTATCGGCGAGCGCAAACTGAAGTATATCATGCACCAATTTGACCTTGCCGCTGCTCCGGCACATCTTGTCGACAATCCCGAGGATTTCCGTATGCATCGAGCGCTCTTCGGCCGTTTTGATCTTCTTCAAGGCATTCGCGTGGAGATGGTTGGATATGAAGTCAAAAGGAAACTCCATTATATGCGGGTAGGTTGCCGCATATAACTTGACCAGGAAGTGCACCGTCCCAAACTCCTCCTCTTCGAGTTTGTTTTCGAAATCCTTTTGAGCCTTCGGGAGATCGGCCGGGTTGAGCTCCCGCTGCTGATTCTCGTACCTCTCTTGCAGCGGCTTTACCCACTCGTCGCGCAGCGTCTTTACCTGCCCGTTGATGAAGCACTCATATGCCTTCTGGTTGGTGATTTTCGATTTGACTGGAATCAGTTGCAGGACTGTCGCAGGCCGGTTGCCGTTCACATCGTCAGCCCCTGGGGGGTGAGCCGTAATGATCCTACTGAAAAAGAACTGAATCTCCGCCAACCGAGGGTCGCCATCCCTTAGGTTTAGGAGATTACCTACAACGTAATCTGCCGAATACCGGTACATGGCGCTATCTGGATCGCTCCAAGCACTCGGAGCGACCCAACTGATCGGTCCCTCAATACTGGCTCTCATGTCTCTCGTGAGGGTATTCGCGCTTACGCCCACAATCTTGGCATTCGAGTGCTCGGCATACGACCGAAGCGTGGCTGTCAGATTCGTATGGTTTGACCTGGCGGCGTGGTACTCGTCGGCGCAAACAAACCTCGGCGCAACCGAAAGCGGTACTACGAGCCAGTCTGTTTGTTGCTGATGATTATAAAATGGTTGTAGAACTGGGCTGGCTCCTCAGCAGCGTATGAAAGCTTGAATGGGCCAAGATCAAACGCTTGGGCGTCCTTGATATTCCCAGTCCCAGCCGGAATAAAACCGAGGTTTAGTTTGGCCGTTTTCTTCATTCCCTCGATCTTGAGAGACTTTGCAGGCTCAGGCAGCACGAAGCCTTCGCGGTCTAGCGATATCACGTTTGCCTTCATGCGATCGAGTTCCCGAACACTCAGCTTTTGTTTGTCGTAATGAACTAATGTCTTCATTCCCGCGAAAGTTCCGATATCTGGCAAGTTGATCGCATCCTCCGAGTCGTCGAAGTACTCCCTGGCCTCTCGCGCAGTAGTCTCGATAACACTTGGCGGCGATAGCCACAACACGGGTCCTGGGACGCGATCCATACCCTTTGCTATGTACCACGATAGCGATCCTGTCTCGCAGGGGCATTGGATCTGCACCAGTCCTCCAGAGGGGCAGCACGTCCGATACGGGGCAGCACTGGAGTTGTGCCGGTGGCTGTGGTCCCCCAGATCCCCACGTCTACGGTCATCGGTAAAGACCCTCTAGGCCAAATCCATCAGGTGTAGACACTGAGTGAGACCCAAGATCATCCTTGTCTTGCCGCCACCCGCCTAATTGCCGAGGAGGTGACCTTTGAACGCGTGCGCAAGCCTCACTAAATTCTGTAGATGAGGATGCGCCATATCCATCTGGAAACCGATGAATAGAGCGTATAGGATATCGTAGATGTCTTCAAGTTGGGATTCGGCGAGGTGCAACTTGGTTCCTGGGAGGATCAACCCCACGTCTCCTTCGTAATTGAAGAACCTAACAAAGTTCACCTTGAAGTTCGGGTCCGCATGCCCTACAAGCAAGCTCATCAGAGCCCGCTCTTCTTCATTCACGGGCACTGGGTCGTCGACGTCGGCTATGGGCTGTGTTTCGTCGTCGTCGACGCCGGCTGTGGGCTGTGTTTCGTCGTCGTCGACGTCGGCTGTGGGCTGTGTTTCGCCGTCGTCGTCGTCGTCGTCGTCGCTGCTGATATCAATGACCTCAATATCACCCTTCCCCGCTTCACCTGTAGGCGTAACGTCCTCTAGTAAAGACGAGCCCTGGGCGGAGGCGGCGTCCAATATATCGGGATCGAAGTATTGCGAAGAGTGGCTAGAGTGGAAAGACAAGAGAGCGTCCCCAACCCCCCCTTCTTTTCCATCCTCTTCTCCCCTCTCTTCCCGGGGCATCTCCAGTGTATTGTCGTCAACCTTATCGCCGTGTACAAGCCGCAATTTCATCATGGGTGCGGGTGGACGCGGTCCCGTGTACTGGATGGGATGTTACTCGCGATAGGTGTCTACAAGCAAGCAGGAGAGGTCTCTCCCTGATCTGATCTTGGAGAAGCCTTGAAGCTCGTTGATATCGTGTTCAGCCCCATCTGGATGCAGGGAAGCAATCAATCAGCAGGCGTCAGGCGCGCCGACAGGTGGAGCCGTGCTTATTCCAATCGCCTCCGATAATATGTGGCGGAACATTTCGGTGTGCCTGATATCTTCCGGATACAATCGTTCCAGAACTCCTTTTCTCGCCCAATGGATGAGTCCCCATATCCTGGCATCTGCGCCCCATGGGTCGTCGGAAGGGCCCGGTATCGATACAAAGAAGTCGCGAAGGTTGGGGCGCACAAGGTCGGCCCGCCGGAGCGGGGTGTGAGCAGGTGCTTTACCACCGAAATCCTGGTCGCCGTCATATTCCGAAGACCGCTTGTCGGATACTGGGAGGAAATTAGCAAAAAGTTCTAACTAACGTACGTAGAGGCTTTCACGGAATCTTGCTATCACCTAAATAAACCGTACCATCAAAACTCCAATCTGACCCTAACGCCTGACTGGCACAACGTACCCGCCGCGTCTGTGTTGTAGATTGGGCGACGGAATCGCTGTCGTAAGCCGTGCCTGATACTTGGCTCGGTCCGCCGTGGAAGGCTGGTGGTGAGTGGGAGTCTAACTTGCCGTTAGTAGAAAGTTCATGGTAGGTATAGAAGCTGGCCAGCTCTGAGGAAACATTACCTTTCCGGGAAGATCCCAGCTCTCCGATAGTACCCCCACACGCCGACGCCGACCCCTCACTCACACGACCGGGCACCCCGCCTGATGTTGAGGCTGGTGAAGACGGAGAATCCATTTCGAATATACCTACAGGACCTTGTTTCGCCATCTCGACTATATTACAGGGCCTTGGTTTCATGTCAGCGAAAATCGCCGATATAGGACTGACTGCGAGCTGGTACCACGGGAGTACTTACCGTGGATAGAAGATCGATGAACGCCAAACCCTGGCCACTGGGTATGTCGCCTTGGCCGCGACTCGGATTCTCTAGCAGAGTGATTCGACCGGAGCCGATATCCGTTTACTTGGAAGAAAATGACTGGACCGGGTATTCGATGTCAGATGCTGGGCGAAGGAGGTGTAAAAGAGAGAGAGAGAGAGAGAGGAGGAATTACGACAAGTGGAACGCGGGTGGTGTAGCCACTGGGCGGGCTGGTGGGGAAGGAGTAGATCAAGTCTCAAGGGCACGCAACAGGTGTAATAATATAACGATGAGCAGAACGGAATTTGGCTTACCGGTCGCGGGAAGATCCGACGAAGGTAGAAAGACGAGGTTGCGGGCTAGGAATTAGGCCACAAATAAGGTCAGGGAAATCCAAGTACTAAGCGACAGGATATCGGTGCGAGTACAAAAGGCGGGCGGCGAGGAAAAAGAAAGCAACCAGCGCCGGGACTTGACGCAGTAGCTAAATAAAGTAGCAGAGGAAGGCGACATGAGCAGGGTTGACTGGTAACCAACACGAGAGATTATAAATGGCTGGCAGAAGAAAGAGGAGGTTTCCCGTCCCGGCATTTTGCTAAGTCACGAGTAAGTGAGGACTGAAACCAAGGAGAGTCAATTACTCCATCAGTCCCAACTTAGTCAAGCCCCACTTTCACGCGACTTCAAACCCCACGACAGCAACCGGGTCGGTAGACCACATCGTTATCCCAAACACGGACGGAAAAAGAAAAAGAAGAAGAAGAGGTTATTCAAGGATGAACGAATTGGTCAAGCTGGCGCCCACTCCGGTATGCTTATCGTTGGGATCAGTCTCCGCTCTCGCCGAACGAATGGATGGACAGGTAAAATCAGAGACGCGCGACCATCAAAAGGTACTGGATTACACCTGACTCTCGCCCAAGATATCGAAGCTAAAGATGAATAGATGACTTGTGGATGCACGGCACGTGTGCCCGTATTGTCGACCAAGTCCGACGGGAAACCGAGCCACCTCGAGGAGAGTGCTCTCCCTCGCAACAGTAACGAAACCCGACCACCATTATCCTGCCAGACTACTAACCTCCGCGACACGTTTGCCGCGTTCACCACGCTCCCCAGACCCATCCTACAAATCAGAAGACTCCCGATCACCTCACTGGTATACTACCTCTGGCCGTCGAGTCGAAGGGTCGACCGGATATACCCAGAACATATCGATGCACGAAAGCTCCTCGAAAACACCAAAAGGGCGCTGGGCCTCGCAAAAAATACAGGCACCGAACAACAAGTCCTGGTCGAGGCGGTACTGCTACCGCACGGTCAGCTTGGGTACGGCCCTTCTACGACGGTTCTGGTCCGAGATTGCGACGATGTCATCGAGGCGATGCGGCAGCTCAGCAACCTCCCCGCTCCACACACCTGCGCCGACAACAGACCGACTATCCTCTTCCGCCCGTACAGCGTTAAGGTCGACTATATAGAGCGTTGGCTTGATTCCATCTCGCACGGCTTGCCGAGTACACCCAGCCAAAAGACCTCGTCCAACTTGGGTAAGGTCGACGGAGGCGACCACGAGAACTAATTAACCCAGCTAACTGCTAGTCTAGGCACCTCTATGGCCGTCTACGAATATATGGCAAACAACGGCACCGGCGCCGTACTCCTAGCATCACGGGGTAGTAAGAATGAAGGGGGCAAGGCGGAGCTAGACGCATCGTGTATACTATTAAATCTCAGCCAGGTCTTAGGTATTACGTAGGATGGGAGAAAGAGACGGGTGGAGCGGGATGGGGTAGATAGGATCCGCCTCCTCCAGATGTCGAACTACACGCTCTCCCCATGGGCAGAGACGGCACCTTTCTACCCTTCTGGCCCGCCGCAGGGCGACACGGGGGAAACATGCCGCAGTTCGTATCCAGCCTAGGTAGCGTGTGACGGCCGAGTTCCGACGGCGGCTTTACGTCGTGCCGGCTCTCTCACAAACGGTAGCCCCGAGACGGACTAGCCTGCAATACGGCAGGCTGCCAGCTCGAGGGAGGGATGAGCCTTCCAGTGGTATAACCAGGCGGCAGGGGGTTTTGGGACAAAGGTTCAGGCACGAGGGGTTTCGCGAACGCGATGTGCGGTTCGGCAATTGGCGACACCGCCAACGTCGACTTGGTCTCGATCTAAGTAAGATAGTAGATTAGCACGTGTTGGAGTTAATAAATATACATGTGCCAGTGCGACCGCGACCAGCCGTCTTGTACGTGCTGGTCTCCTTTGGCGGGTCCTAGATGTCCTTCTCCACGCATTTTCCCAGCGGCCTTGCCTTTTACCCTTGGACGGCAGAGGTTCAGACCATTCTTCCCAGGCGATGGTTGCCCAGCAGAGTACGGGAGGAGGAGAGATCTCAATGAAAATCACTTTGAACTCCATCTTTTCCACCGAATCCAGTGTGCAGTGCAGTGTGCAGTGCTTCTGACACACCACGACGGCGGTGGGGGCAGAGCCGTAAGGTGAGGGGTTAACCCCGCCCCACCCCACGCTAGGCCGCTCTGGGCCTAGTGCAGGGCGCTGTCTTTATAAAGGCGCGCAGGCCGAACCGCGAATAACTTCCTTTCCTCAAGCAACAAAGTCCGCACTTCGGTAAGTGAAATCCAAACCTCCCCCCCAATCGTCGCGCAATCCACTCACTACTCTAGATTCATTAGTTTTGTACCAATCTCGATCGGCGACCCGCAAGCAAATAATTCGCACTTCGGAGTACGATACCTCGGGGGACGCGAGTCCGCACTTCGGTAAGTGAAATCCAAACCTCCCCCCCAATCATCGCGCAATCCACTCACAACTCTTGCTTCATTAGTTATACCAGTCCCCATCGGCGACCCGCAAGCAAATAATTCGCACTTCGGAGTACGATACCTCGGGGGCGCGAGTCCGCACTTCGGTAAGTGAAATCCAAACCTCCCCAATCGTCACGCAATCCACTCACAACTCTTGATTCATTAGTTATACCAGTCCCCATCTGCGACCTGCAAGCAAATAATTTGCACTTCGGAGTACGATACCTCGGGGGACGCGAGTCCGCACTTCGGTAAGTGAAATCCAATCCTCCCCCCCAATCGTCGCGTAATCTACTCACAACTCTTAATTCATTAGTTATGTACCAGTCCCGATCAGCGGCCCGCAAGCAAATGATTCACACCTCGGAGTACGATAACTCGGGGGACTCGCCTCCCGTGGCGACAACCTCTAGCGACTCGGAGTGTACAGATAGCCAGCCAGCCATTGACGGCAAGCGCAAGCGGCTCAAATCTATCAGCGCTACCTCCGGCTCATTTTGCGTAAGTCCCCCTTTCCTATCAATCCGCGCCTACTCTCGCTGACCCGTACTGAAGCGACCGCCGGCCATGCGTACGGCTGGCATGATTGAAGACACCGTGGCTTTCGACACCGAGCGCGTAAGTATCTTCTTTCCCTCGCCCCGCTAGTCTGCTAACCGGCTCATTACAGTACGGCGAAGAGGGCGAAGCTTGCGAGCCCCCTTGCTTGCGCTGTCTGGCGTTGGGCAAGAAGTGCCGCTCGCAGGCCGGCGGGCGCGCCTCCCCCTGCGCCCAGTGCCATTATGCGCATCGTCAATCCTGCCGGCCGTCGCCGCCCATCATGTTGAAAGCTAAGCAAGCCTAGGAGACCGCGAAGCTCGCCGAGGAACGCGACCCGTCGGCAGGGAACAAGGATGCTGCGGCCAAGGCGCGCCGAGTCTTCTTCGCTGCAAGCCAGATAGCGAGTGCTGGCCCGTTGCTAGTAGCTGCGGGTATCCTCGACGGGTATGTAGGGTCCTATTGGGTTTTGCGAACTGTATTGACTTGTGGCGTAGGATGGTTTTCGAATGGACGCTCACCGGGAACCTTGAGGATCCCGACAACTCCACGAACGAGGCCCACACACTGCCAACTGCTCTTGCCTCGCCTCAACCGGATATGTCGCCTGATGTCTTCGTCATTAAGCGGCTGGCTGACCGGGTCCAATATGATGGCGAATGGGACGGAGCTATCTGACGAATTTACCGCGCTGGAGCCTGGGAAGAATGGTCTGGACCTTTGCCGTTTAAGGAAAGATAAAGGCGGGACTATTGGAGAGGGTGTGGAAAACGCGTAGAAAGGATACTTAGGATCTAGCAAAGGTCGCTTGCCAGGCTCCTAATCACGTAGCTAGCTAGCGGCGGGACGAGGGTGCTGCTCCCGACTCTAATGAATATGACTGTCGTAGGTGCTGCAATCCCAACTAAGCTCTCCCAACGCGTACTATATAATCTGCTATCTTTAGTTGGGTCAGTCCGCCTCAACTCTGCGAGCGCCACATGTGCTGCTTTACGTCGCCGTGAGTCGAGACCAAGTTGATATTAGGGGTATTTCCCACCGCCGAACCGCACACTCAGGGTTTCGAAACGCCTCGTGCCTCAACCGTTGTGCTAAAAACCACCCATCGCCTGGTTATCCCGCAGGGAGCCTCGTTTCTCGAGCTGACAACCTGCCCCATCACGGGCCAATTTGTCTCGGGGCTACCTTTGGTTAGAGGACCAGCAGAACGTAAGGCTGTTGTCGGGGCTCAGCCGTCATATGCTAGCTAGGCTGGGTGGTGCGAACTGCCGTATGTTTCCCCACTTTACCCTGCGGCGGCCCGGGTCAGTAGCAAGGTACAGTCTTTACGCTTGGGGAGAGTGTGCTGCGGGTTGACATCCGGAGGGTACAGGCGCTATTCGCCCCGTCCATTTCTACCTCACCCTCTCTTGGGTGAAGCCACAGTCTCTTCCTTGGACCCAGAGCAATTTTGCAGCATCTATTAAGTACTCTTGGTGAAATTAGCAATGTGAATATTACTGTCACGGCAAGTGCAGACAACTGGCTGGATTGGTGGGTCCCGCCCTTGCCCCCTGGCCACACTGGATTTAAGCGGTGGTCTGTGCACACCACAACCACGCGACCCACAACACAACCTACTTCCCCCGCGCCCTACCCGGAAGCTTCTTTCCTTTTTTCCTTCTTTAGCTTTAGATTCTACGAATACAGCGACTACATTACAGCTTTGCCTCATAACAGTTGACTGTGCGGTGACAATTGTGAGGACCCGTCCACCAAACTGGCCCTCAAGCAGCCAGAGCCGCCCAGAACCCCGGGCCTATCAGAAGCCGCCTCGAGGCCCCACCTACCCCACTGATAGATGAAAACTTATTCGCGAGCACGCGACGCGTTGTTGGACTTTTCCTTCTTTCCCTCCTCAGTTTAGAATCTTCGTCGATAGCACCCAATGGACTGAGTTCACCTCAATGCCTTGCCCTGGTCGTGACAACAATTACACGAAGTTCATATCCTTAACTAGTTCTAAACTCGTTTGTAACTAATTCCCGGTGTAAGTAAAGGCAGGTACGCCTAATATTACAATCTGGACAGCAGGGTCTACGGAGCTAGGTATTACAAACCACTCGACTGTTAGGATCGTCTGTCTGTAAGGGAGCACGGGCTCCACAGGATGCTGGGGTTGGTAATCATGAAGATAGGACAAAGGGCAAGCTCCTATCTCACGGGTAATACAGTCAAATTGGAATGCCACTCAAAGTGTACGAGTGCAGTGAATGTGTATTGCTTGCTTGAAGAACCAAGCAAAAACTATCCAAGACCGTGGGTACGGTCATCGTATATATCTAACTGTGTAACCAATAAAAATGGTCCCACTGGCCCGTGGTCCCGAGACTTGCTGATGCCTGAACGGCCGGACCGGCCGGTCCTAGGACCCCCCTGTGTTAGTCATAGATTAGTCAGCTAGTTAGTCAGCCACCCCGCAGGGCACTTAGGTGCCTGCGCCCAGGCGGCTCTCTCGAGCCGACCTTCTTTTCTAGCATCATCAATTTACCTACCTTTTCACGAATAGCCTACCGCATTCCGTGATCCAGGTGACGATCACCCTTCACTTGCGGTCTCGGGACGCCGGGCGCGCGGGACACTGTCCCGCGTCCCCGACCTTAAGTGGTCCCGAACCTCAGGACCCAGGAACACTCCTAATTAGTTCCTTCCATAGGACGCTCCTGATTGGTCCACACCAAACTAAGCGTGCCCCACTATTGCGCATTTCGACAAGGATTCGTAACATTTTGCTTATGAAATATCTCTTCATCTTGGCCCTCAGCCTCCTGTCACGAATCCCTATTCGTACTGGTTTGAAGGCGGGGCAGGGGCGGCGGGACCCGCCCCGGCCAATCCCGTCGATGAAGAGCAGATGGACCCACAGTTGCTCTGTCGTGTGGAGAACAGAGCAGGTGGGCCCACAGTTGCTCTGTCGTGTGGAGAACAGAGCGATGTGCTCTGTGTCCCACAATGAGAGCAACAGAGCAACGCTCTAATTGGCCCACATTAGATAGATATATACGACGGCCGTAGCCACGGTCTTAGATAGTTCTTGCTTGGTTCTTCAAGCAAGCAATACACATTCACTGCACTCATATACTTTGAGTGGCATTCCGATTTGACTGTATTACCCGTGCGATAGGAGCTTGCCCTTTGTTCTATCTTCATAATTACTAACCCCAGCATCTAGTGGAGCCCGTGCTCCCTTACAGACAGACGACCCTAACAGTCAAGTGGTTTGTAATACGTTGCTTGCTTCTTTGGTACTGATTGAACAAAGTGCTCATTGCACACCGACATCCTGGCTACGCCTGGAGAGGACACGGTCCTGCCAGACGCCCAGCCAGAAGGAGAACCGGGTTCGTCAAGCAGTGACGAGTCTGACGATAGCAGCATCGCTGGATCCATCCAGCCTGAGGATACGGAGATCAGAGACGCAGACGCGGATTCAGCCCAGGACAACGCCAGTGACGGAGAAGTCACGGACCTTGCGCAGCAACTCGGACCCCTCTCGCTGAACGACAACATGGCGACCAACGAGCAGCTGATGGCGGAAGTCACCCAGCTGAGAACGGAGTTAGCGGAGGCCGGAGGAAAGATTCGGAATTTAGAAGCGGCCAAAGCACCTCCCAAAAAGAAACTGAAGATCCCTCACCCCGAACTCTACGACGGGGACAAAGACAAGTTCGAGACATGGAAAGATTCGGTGCTTTCCTACACGTCGTACAACGTCGACGAGTTGCCGTAACACAAGGATGGGGTGACGTACCTCGGCACTAGACTTGTTAGAAAGGCGGCCACTTGGTTCGAACCCTACCAGAAGGCGCTAGCGCTACAGATTGCGGACAGAAACCCGGAAGTCCACGCCGTCATCCAGAAGGGAGTCTGGGAGGTTCTTGCACGAATGGGAGAATTCTTCGCGGACCGTCACATCCAACGGAAGACGGAGGAACAGGTCAAGTAGTTGAGGCAGACCCGTTCAGTGGCGGAATATGCAGTGGACTTCAAAACCTGCATGTTGCACCTCGACTGGTCGGTTCAAGGGCAACTGCTTGCGTTCTACGATGGTCTCAAGGACCACTTCAAGGATGAGCTTTACAAAACGCCTCGCCCGGAGACACTGAGGGAATACATCGACGCGGCAATCCACATTGACGACAGGTGGTTCCAGCGCGAAAATGAGAAGCGTAGGGAGAAAAAGGAGGGACGCTCGGCAAGAGGCTATTACGCCAGTCAGGGCAACAAAGCCAACGACAAGAAAAAGAGGCACACTCCGAGTACCTCGTACGGCACTCACCCAGGACCGATGGATGAGAGCGTCGGCGCACTCTCTCAGGCACAGCCCAGGAACCAGGACCAGGGACAGCGCCCACCACGCGACAAGAAGAACGACACTTGCAACAACTGTGGCAAGATAGGCCACTGGGCTAGAGACTGCCGACGGCCCAAGAAGCAGGGACAAGGAAGACCTCCGAACGATAGGAGAGCATGCTTCAACGATTCCCAGGCTATTGGAATGGTACTGGAAGACGTCGACGATTCTTAGACCATTGGAATGGTGCTGGAAGATATCGACGAGGAAGAGAGTCCACCGGACTACGGAACCGCGGCACTTGCCTACGAACTCGCGGAAGCCTGGGGACTGGAAGTCTCGTAGATCCCGGAGTCGCCCGAAGGAAGGAGCGACCGCGAAGCCAGACCGGAAGGCGAACCGGAAGACGAAACGGAAGACGACGAAGGCCCTGACCATTGGCCTTTCGGCCCAGCCGCCGAAGAAAGACTGGCGGGTCAAGCAGCTACTCGACAAGAGATCAAGAACATCAGGCACTTTCTCGGAAAACTGAAGGAAAGACAGGACCAGATGATTGCGCTGATCAACAGCGGCACTCAGTCGTCCCAGGGACGACAGCTCGCCTTCGATGAGCTAGCTAGAGTCACCCTTCAGAGGACCAAGCTCTTGGAACAGCTCAATATCGAGACTGAAGAGTTTGAGGACGAGCCAGCACCGCCTGAAAGCTGGATCGGCCCAGAAGAGCGGGAAGAGATCTGGCGTACCCAGAGGACCCTCGAGGATACTAGAATCGGGGAAGCATTCCTGGACCTTGTTGAGATCGAGGAAGCCGAAGAAGACGAAGAACCAGGAGACGCACATCAGCTACACCCCACGCATCCTGAGCACCAGGAAGTAGACTGGGCGAGTTGCGTTCACGATACTTGCCGGACACATCTTTCGCCAAAATGGCTTTACAACCACTTCCCGGCCAGGGAATCGGGACAGGCGATTCCCAGGGTATATCGACATATACCTACCTGGCACACAAGGGTCGGTACGGCTACAGAAGACCATCAGGGGGAGGCGGAGATCGTGATCGAACCCCTCTCGCCTAAACCTTGCCGGGAAGGCAAAACCGACTGGAGGACTTGCCGACAGCCAGGCTGCCGAGTCCACCAGAGACAGAAGCTTGAGGACTGGCACAGAAAGAAGACCCAGCACCTCACCCACTCCAGAAACAGGAGGCTCAACAGGGCGCACCGTTCGTGGCCTTCGGTTGAGTACCGCCTGGAGGCAGAGACGATGAGGAGGATCGAGCCAGAAGAATCCACCTATCGGAGCCACGAAGAACGGCTCGTTAGGTTCCTCCATCGTCAGTACGAGAAGCGTTTGGGAAACGATTCGCGGGCCTCCAGTAGGCCCGGAGGAAGCGAGTAAAACCCACGCTTCAACGGACCGATACCGAAGATTGGAGGCATCTTGCGGTCGGGTCCTCAGAAAGCCCTCAACAACGGCCTTATCCGGATGAACAGATCATCGGCAGGGTAGAGGCAGATGCACGATTCTCACGTGGGCTACACGTTCAGGCCCAGTGCGAATGGAGGACGAAGAATCCTCGGGAGCCAGTTATACTCCTAGCGAAGATCGACGGCGGGAGTGACAGGAACGTCATCTCGGAAGATCTTGCCATGAGGCTCAGAATCCCATGGAGAACGAAGGCAGTACCTTTACGACTACGGACCTTCGAGGGAGAGCTCATGAAGCACAACGGGGGGCGTTGTACGAGAGAAACTCAAGAACTCTTGATCACGGTCGATGGACAATCTCTCAACGTCGTTTTCGACATCCTACCCTTGAGCAAGCAGGTCGACATACTGCTAGGGGACCCTTGGATGGAAGAATATAACCCCGATATTTGGTGGAAGAAGGGCGAGAAGTTCCTCGCCAGCCGCCAAGAGCACAGCTGAGGCTCGGGACGCCGAACTCGAGGAGAAAACCGCCAAGATAATGGCGAAGGGCCACCCAAGAATACGGGTAGGAGCCAAGATCGCCTTGCAGGCCAACGCAGGGATCAAAAACGGTCGACTGAGCAAGAGGAAGAGCAAGACACGGCCACTTTGAGTACCAAGTGATGCCGATGGGCCTGACCAACGCTCCAGCATCGTTTCAGGAGATGATTGACCATACTTTACGGCAAGCGATAGACGACTTCGCTATGGTCTACGTCGACGATATCTTGGTCTATAGCAAGACCCTCAAGGAGCACAAAAAGCACGTGCATCAGGTGCTGAAAGCTCTTGCGGGAAAGGGACTCTCGGTTAACCACCATAAGAGCGAGTTCCACACGCAGAAGACGACTTTTCTGGGATTTGAGATATCGCCAGGGGAAGTTCGAATCGACCCAGCAAAGATTGCGGCAGTTAGAGACTGGCCCGCACCAGAGAACCTGTCAGACTGCAACAGCACTTTTAGGATTGCGTGCATCAGAGTGAATTGCTCTCTTCTCCTCTTTCAGTCTTTCCACAAAAGACTCTCTCTCTTATACTTCCTTATGTGACAATTACATGACGAAACCCAGTGGCGAAGATTACGCATCATAGATTCCAGCACCTTCTAGGCCATTCCATCTGACAGAACCCCACAGACGTCAAGTCCTTTATTGGATTTGTAGGGTTCTGCCGGATGTTTATTAAGGGATTCGCGGCTATCGCGCGACCGCTTCATAAACTCACCACCAAAGATACCCCATAGGTATCGGAGGAAATGCACCAGCAAGCCTTCGACTGGCTTAGGCAGAGGATGATCGAGGAGCCTGTTCTGAAGCTCCCCGATTTCAGCAAGCCTTTTAAAGTCGAAACAGACGCTTCAGACTATGCTCTGGGAGCAGTACTCAAGCAGAAGCATGACGGCCACAAGCACCCAGTCGCCTACATCTCTAAGGCTCTCCACGGCGCCGAGCAGCGATGGCAGATTCACTATAAGGAGCTAAAGTCGATCATTTACGCTTTTGAGGACTGGCAGCCATACCTCAGCGGAACGGAACACCCCGTACAGGTGTACACCGACCACCAGAGCCTCCAGCAATGGGCCAAGAAGCAGAAACTCAGCGGCAGACAGACACGTTGGGCAGAGTTTCTCGCGCCATTCAACTTCGAGATCCACCACATCAAGGGCACAGAGAACGCCAGGGCGGATGCTCTTAGCCGGAGACCAGACCATCGGATCAAGGGCGAGCAAGTGGAATCTCCACCGCTCTTTGAGAAAGACGGAGATGTGTTGCGCCACCCGATTGAGGATTGGTACGACTGTTGCATGGTCTACAGGGTAGACTGGACCAACGAGAAAGAGTACCAATTCCAGGTCACCACTCCAGAGGAAGAAGACCTTCCGTTCGGTACTACTACCGACGGCCTAGGCAAAGTCTGGTACGGAAACAAGATGTACGTCCACCCGGACGTCCAGGCGGAAATGATCAGGGAACATCATAGCGCTAGGCTCAACGGACATCTTGGGCAAGCAAAGACGCTCGCCAGAATTCAGCAGTGGTACGACTTCCCCAAGATCAGTGATGCCTGATTGAGCGAGGGAGCGCCAAGCAGGGTCATATGACCGGCACGTGTAGTTTAAGTACATAGGTACATATGGAAGCGGGGCTCAGCCCGACGCGGTTGGACCGCGTCTGCCCCACCAAAGGACCACATTAAGGTCCTCAGCAGGGCAGTGCTCCCGAGCTTCCTCCCTCGATCATCAATTTACCTACCTTTTCACGAATAGCCTACCGCATTCCGTGATCTAGGTGACGATCACCCTTCAGAGAGGCTATTAGCGATGATCCTTCGCTTAAACCTGCCATTCAATATCGTTCAACAACAAGAATTTCGCAATTTCTGTACTAACTTGAACCCTGATAGGGCAGCTGAGGCGCTTCCTAGCTCACACACGACGATTCGGACGTATTTTGGCGATCGGCTTGATGCCCAGAAGGAAGTCCTACGCCACAGGTTATCAGCATCGCCATACAAGAAGCACCTTTCCTTCGATATTTAGACCTCACCATCGACTATTTCCTATATGGCAATCTTTGTGCACTACGCTGATCGCGACGGCGCCCTCCACCACGATTTGTTAGCGACACCGCACATTCACGGCTCACACAGTGGCGAGAATCAGGCTCTTTACCTCACAAAGGTAGCGAAGGAATACGGTATCGAGGACTCGCTTGGTTATTTCCAGTGCGATAACGTGGATTCGAACTCTTTGGCGGTTAAATTCACACTTGGCGCCCTGCAAATTGGCCTTAGCGATCAGGAACTCGAAGAATTGGCCCTACAGCGTCGGCTACGCTGTTTTGGCCACGTTCTGAACCTCACCGCACAAGCCTTCATTCTAGGGAAGTTAACCCACCTTGATCGAGCCTTTGACGATGACTTCATCGGTTAGTTATCGCTTGAAGAAGAAGAGGCCTTACTAGCAGGTTGGCGGAAGCAAGGGTCAGTTGGTAAGCTGCATAACGTGGTGCACTTCATTCGCAGGTCGCCACAACGCCGCGAGACCTTCCTTCAAATCGCGCGCGACCAGTTGAGTGAAGAAGAGGCTCGCGAATTCGGCTCTGTTATTTTTGATAGGAATATCGAGGGCTTACAGCTTTGTGGCGATAATTCGACGCGTTGGAACTCGGTGTTCTATATGATCTAGCGCGTAGTGCGATTGCGCGCCTAGGTCGATTTTTGGTGCCATCAAGAATACATTGGGTTGATGGAAGAAAGCTCTGCCTACTGGGTCGCTATGCTCTTGCACCCTGGGCACAAGAGGTGGATGGATAAATGCCTAAGCCCTGACAGGGCCAGGAAGGCATTCGCTGCCTGCCGTGATCTTTACCAAGCCGAATACGCCGATCTTCCTGTGCCTACAGCGCCGCAGCCACCAGCCCTGTCAGGCCCAGGCAGTCATCTTCGCTCTTACGACTACTACGACCCGCCTGAGGACCTGGGCCAGAAAGACGAGCTGGCTGAGTGCTTTGCAGAACCTGTTTGGCCGGTGGATGACATACAAACTTGGTGGTTGGCTCACAAGGAACGCTGACCTCGATTGTCAAGGATGGCTTTGGACCTGTTGTCGATACCAGCGGCGCTGGCCTCGATTGTCAAGGATGGTTTTGGACCTGTTGTCGATACCAGCGACGCTGGCCTCGATTGTCAAGGATGGCTTTGGACCTGTTGTCGATACCAGCGATGTCATCTGAGTGTGAGAAGGCCTTCAGCCAAGCCAAGCTGGTTATTGGCACGTAACGACATTCCTTGGTCGACGATACCATCAATATCCTCATGTGCCTGAAGAGCTGGGGCTTGTTTTGAGGGCGTTGGCTGGATTCAGCGCTCTTTTCTGGTCTAGGGAGTCAATTCGGGGCCAAATTTGGCTAGATTTTCGTGTTTTTTGGTGGTGCGGCAAGTTCTGTCAAATAAGGCTAAATAAAGCCAACTCAGCTCAAATAGGGCCTCAACCCAACTCAAATACAGTATTTTGAACTCAATTCAACTCAAATATAGCTTCATATTTGAGTTATTTGAGTTGTTGGCAGCGCTAGTTCGATTGGGTATCCCAGCGTGTATAGGCTGTATATGTCCCGTTGTAGTGTTCTAGACATCGTCTCAAGCGATCTCGAGAAGATGGTATAGTGTACCTCTTCTACCCTAGAAGGGAAGATCGTGTCACATGCTCTCGTAGATAAGTAGTCCTTTGCTGACTGATGCACAAAATAGATCGTTCTCGCACGGATAGTGATAAACGAACCGCAAAGTCCAATTATCTCCTCCACTGACTCGAGATCTTCAGCCCTATTCTTAAGCTTCTGGACAAGGGAAACCAGTTCCTTGAGCGTCAGAGGTTGGTATGCAGTGGCTGAGGCTAGTATTTGGTTGCACAGGTCAGCATAATCCGAATAGGATATCTGCTCCACTATCCGCCGATAGAGAGCATCAAAACTAGGTGGAAATATGTGAAGCTTTGCCAGGGTATCCCATTACGGGATCTTCGTGGGGTTCTCGTAGACCAAAGCCACCCAAAGGAAGGTGTCCTGCGCGTTTAAAGACAGGTGCTGGAGCACGGTGTCTCGAGTTTTCTTGTTATATCTCTTCTACTGCGCCAGCTGCAGCGCTTTATGCCGGATTTATATGCCGACAGCCGTTGACACAGACTCGGCGTTCAGCTCGAGAGAGAGCCTGACCTTTCGTCCGGCTGCCTGTAGCTGCTCCTCGATGTCCAGCCAATTGCGGCTCGACAGGATCCGGACGAGGCGTGGACGATGAAGTCTAGAAGCTTCGCTATGTCTGTCATACACTCGTCTAATGCATCGATGATCAGGTAGGCACTTTACAAGCGTGGATCCTGCAGAATAGCGGTGAAGATCTCAGACAGCGCTTCCTAGGCATTCGCGTCGTCGAGGAGAGTCTGGCTAGCGTGGTCGTGCTTCTTTCGTACGTGTGAGAGGAGCAAAGGCTGCTGGTCGAGGAGCATGTACGCTAGACCGCGCAGGACGGCGGTCGCGCTGTTGATGCGCGCGTCGGTGGTCTGGCAGAAGAAGTAGGACAGCAGCTTGTGGGTGTCTGGGTCTGTCAGTCTCGTCGAGGGGCTAATTTCGTTGATAATTCCGCAGAGCAGCATCGTCTTGCCTTGCTGTGGTCGCCCTTAAAAGATCCAGAGCATGCGACTGTCTTCGCTGTCGCGCCATTGCTTAAATTCTGGGTTTTCGAGGATCCAGTGGTACGATTCCGTGAGCAGGCCGCCCTTAGTATCCTCGATACGTTTCTTGTCGAGGCGTGGATCAGTGAGACGAAGGTCTTTCAGATATTCTAAGTGGTCTTGAGCTTCGGTCTTTATCGACGAGAGAACTACGATACTATATCCTAGAAAGGGCTGCCGACGAGTTCCATACTCTGGTAAACCGGCAGGGGAATGGTGCCATTATCGACGAGGCAAGCGACTTTTCTGCTCCTGCTGCAGCATTGCGGGAGCGGACAGTGGCCTAAGCTCTATGGATTTATATTCGTTTTGTTCTTTATTATGACATGACCTGCGCTGTAAGCGTGTTAAATAGACTTCAAGACCCTGTACCGTGGCAAGCCCAATTAGATGTGTACCGCTACATAAATCCTTGGTCATTGCCTTTTCTCGCACTAAAGCTCGTAACTACTTGTGTATCTGTGGCAGAAGACCAGACATGAAGTTTAGTGCTCGGACAGCAGCGAGCCAAAGCCCTCGGCCTTGTCCAAGATGCCATTGTTCCGGTATGCGTGCTAGACCGTCGCTGTGTTGATGGCAATGACGGGTTTACCAAGCTCCTTTTCCATTTCGGCGGCGGCAATGGCGGCTGGCAAGTTGGTTCCAGCCTGAAGCAACGCATCCACATCCAGGGCGTTTACATTGCGGGAGGTGTCCTTGATGGTCTCGGGTGGCACCTCGGCGATGACGGTAGCATTTGCGCACCGAAACCCATAGATATCATAGACCTCGTAGCCCATCTCGGTGAAGAAGTCGACAACCTTTACCCCGACTTAAAGTTAGTCCTCAAAGCCGACAAGGGCGTCACGGAGACAGGGTTAGCTTTGATGGCTAAAACAAAAATGGTCCTGTTTATTTGCGGCTTCAGCGAGTAAGTGCCTTTCGATAGGTGGTATTTTCCCGGTCCAAAGAGTTTTGAGAGATGATGTGTTTCGGTGTTTACGTGTTGGGCTGCCCTGTTTCCTTTTCATATCAAGGTATGGTTTTATAGTAATTAAGACAGGTTTGCGGTAGTCCCTAGGTTCAAACGGAGAACCCATCAGAGGCAGGGACAGCCGTTCTCGACCAACGAATCTGCAAACGCAGACATCTAGCTCGCTTCCGTCGGGTTCTATCTAGACTAGGTTGTTTCCCATTTCGCCTCCGATGGAAAATAACTTGGACACCGGCCTGTTTGAGATTCTTGTATTCCTTCATTGCTTTTCACAGGGAGCTGTAGTTGGCCGGAGCAAAGGCGCCGCGTGGAGAAGGTTGAGGCCTTTTCTTTAAAGTCTTGTAATTTTCGTCTGTCTCTCAGGCTAGATCAGCCTGGAGGGGAAGCTGTTGGATTACTGCACTTCAGGATTTTTACTGGCTTCAATTGATTGTCTTCTCTATCTTCCTGGCTTTCTGGCAGTGCCAGAAAGCCTCCTTCTTATACTACTATTGTGGTGGCAAAATAGGTGGCAAAATGAGTGGCGAAGTAGGCCGCGAATCCTTTGCCTAGCTCCTTCACAGCCCACATTCTAGCATGTTCCATCTGACAGAAGCTTGTAAAGGTTCGAAGAATTGTAGGGGTTATCTCAGTACGTATCCTCTTGGGAAACAACTCACACGCCTTTTGGGAAAAACCCACTCGAAGCACCCTCACTAGGTAAACCTAATCGGCCACCTTCAACATGGCAGAGGGTCGCTACAGTCGATGCAATCAAGCGGCTGCCTTCGAATACAGCGCTAGATTGCTTCGGATACAGCACCCGTTAACATCGATTCAAAGCATCTCAATTATTTTGAACGGACATATCAATCATTTCGAGTAGACATATCAGTTGTTTCGAAGACAGCGCCTGTTTGCATTGACGACAGCAATCAATTATTTCGACTGTAACGATCGATTGGAGCGACAATACCGCGGTGGGTCTGCTACGCTACAGCCGAATCGTTCGGCGTATAGGCGACTCGAAAGCGCCGCTGTTTCCGACGGCGCCGGGGCTCAGGATGACTAGCTACTGCACTGCTATTCACAAAAATACGGACACGGAGCTCATCCTAACATTGGATTCGTAACTCGATCCGGCCATTAAAACTCACGGCCGTTCTGTCGCTCCTCACTCTCGCCTTGGAGACCGAGGTCACTCACTGTCTTCCACCCCAGAGCCGTTTGAACCAATCCGTCCGGCCTGATCTAGCCTTGCGCTTATTATAGTTTTTCTGGTCTGTGGACATTGGCGAGAGTGGTATTTTATTGGAAGCGACATTATCCAGAGAAGGCGGCGTTGGCGAAACTGGAACAGGTGACGAAGGTCCATCCGGCCCACGGATTTTGAAGTTGTTCGGCTCAAATAAAGGTGACTTGTCTGCTTCTGGCGAGTGCGGTATGGGCTGCTCAGGTGGCTGGCTTCGCCCTCTCAATGCCCGACGAATCTGGCGTTCCACCTCTGGGTCGGTATCTCGCCTCCGGTATCCTGCTAGTTTGAGCCGCTGCAAAACGTCGTCATGCGAAATGAATTCTTCCCAGCTCTTCCGCCCCGTTGGAAGGATGTTGGGATCGGCGCCCCAGTCAAGAAGTAGATCCATGATGGAGTGCATGCTCTTCTTTGCAGCGTAATAAAGCGCAGTCCTCTTTCCAGAGTTCATGCCATTGATGTAGTGGCCCGATTTCAACAGAAATCTGATCAATGGGGCGTTGCCAATGGCCACAGCATCGCGAAGTTCTGTGACGGCTTGGCAACAACGGGACTTGCTGAACGCCAGGTTGTTGGTGGCCTTCTGGGAATGGCTCGTTGGTCCGCGATCCAGCCATTCTTCTGCAGTGAGGCCGCTCTCGTCTACTAGGGCCTGAGGGTCTTCAATGATCGATTTGTCGAGCAAGATACGGACGGTGGCTAGATCTCGACTGTGAACGGCCAAATGAAGAACGGACCAGCCGTGGTTGTCCTGCAAAGAAGCGGTAGGTCGTACGCGGTCGTCCTGAAGGAGGAGACCAACGACACGGGAGTGCCCCATGAAGGCGGCATGATGTAGCGCGGTCCAGCCGTGGCATGTTGACTTGACCGGATCGACTTCCCCCCTTTTGAGGAGCGAGTTCACAATGAAAAGGTCCCCCCCATTTGCAGCGCAGTGCAATGGTGACGTACCGTAAGAGCTAACAGCATTGGGATTGGCCCCATGGTCCAGCAAAAAACTTACGATCTCCTGATGGCCCTCCTCTGCTGCCCAATGTATCGCCGACCATCCATCGCGATCACGATAGTTGGGATCCGCGCCACGGCGGATGAGTAATTCAACAATGGGAAGGCTTCCAGAAGCTGCCGCTTCTTCCAAAGGCGTAGTCTGCTGCGTATTTCGGGCATTATGCATACTGGCACCCCGATCCAGAAGCATTTGAGCAGTTGAAACCCGTCCCGTACTGGCTGCCCAGGCGAGCGCAGAATGTCCATCCGCGCTCGATGAATTGGCATCAGCGCCCATCGATAGCAGCTCAGCGGTGGCGTCTTCATGCCCAGCAACGATAGCCCAGAGAAATGGGCTGAATCCAGAGTTGTCAGTGATTCGTATGTCTGCACCATGCTCAACCAAGACTGCCACGCATTTGACCAGTCCACTCCCCGCAGCGTAATGCAGGGGCGTTGAGCCATTTTCGTCCCTACAATCAACACTTGCGCCGCTCTGGATCACAGACTCAACCAAGTCCAGATCATCGGCTCGTACCGCGTGGTGAAGTTTCGTCATCCCCAATTCGTCTTTGTCCTCCAAGTCGAGTTCCGTCACCCGTGCACTTATTTCCTCCTCGTGGCGTTCAGGATTATCGTCTACATCACCAGTGTCATCGTCTTGGAAATCAAGGTCCTCGTCTTCCAGAACGCTATACATGGATTGACGTGCAACTCCGACAACCCCGGCTGCCCCATCGTTTTCTAACGGTTGGTCGCTATCGACGTTCTCGGCGTTCTCATGATCATCGCTGGGAAGTTTTTGCAGTGCAAGCAGAGCGATTTCCTTCATATGGCCGGCGACGTGCGACTGGAGAGCTTCGCTCGAGAAGACAGCGCTGGATTCGACCTTATCCGGGGGTTGGAAATCGTCGCCAAACGGACAATTCAGGACCTTGTCGAGGACTGGTCTCCGCGCCGCCCGGGAAAGCGTCCCGACGTGGGCTTCAGGCACTCCGTGCTCCATCACGGAATGCTCCTGGTAATGTATCTCTTGTTCAAAGACGATTGGATCGTGAGAAGGGGCTCTGCACTCCCATGCATTCCCGTGAGCTGTCTGCATGTGGTTGGACCAGGCCTTTGACGTTTCGAACGTCAGCGGACCGGTTCCCCCGCGGTGACCTCCCCCTTGGCACTGTGAAAAGACACATATGAAAGGCTCTAAGTCTCCGATAACATGATTTCTGGTGTACATTAGTCACGCGTTCTTATGATATGATAGGAATGCCTAAGGATCCGAGCACTTGTGTTGGCCCCCTCTACTGCGTCGAAGTAGACACGTCTACTCTGTCGAAGTAGAGGGGACTACTGCGTCAAAGTAGAGTGAGTCCATTGCAAGGTACTCGAGAGTCCAGGCAGAGAAAATAATATACTTACTGCCACAGCAGGGACCTTGCAGTCTTTTTGAACTCAATGATGACGCCGCAGTAAATACACTGCCCATTTAGTGGTATGGAAGGGAACGACAATTTATTGTTCACGAGTACAGATTTTGCGCGGGGGACTTCCGTCGTGGATTTGGCGTACAAGGCCGCAACGGCGGTTTGTCGAGCAGTAGTCGCATTTGTCACTGGTGCTGGAGAACGGACAGGCGCGTTGTTCGTCTCAGGCTTTGACAGAGGGCTCGGCGCAAACCGCACAGTCGGTGCGCTGCCCGTCATCTTGAGGAGTTGAACAACGGACGGAGTGGTTGGCGAGCTCTGAATGCTCATGTCGATGCGTCTCCGATGGGACCGTTGGTAATATAACCGTCGAAGTCGCCACGCGTTGGCCTCTACTAGTGCTGAGCGGAGAGACTCTGGCGCCTCTGGGAACCGGAACTCAATATAGCACCTTGTGTAGAGACGCAGCTCGTCTATAGCCTTGTTCGCGTCTTTGTCGTTGTAACTCTCGATCTTGCGGGCCCGGTTGGCTTTGGCGGACCTTCGAACGGCGTTGGATAGACGGAAGAGCCGCGTTATTGTTCCGCCAACCGTCTCCGTCACCTTTAGGATGTTTTCCTCTGCTGGATCGACATCGCTCTCCGAATCACTGGTGTCGTAGTTGGATCTCCTCGTGACTTCTGAACTGCCTTGGACTGAGATGCGCTGTCTCTTCCTGCTCGTAATATGTGGTGGGCGGTCGTCAATTGGTTTCACTGTTGTCAAGACTCTCTTAGCCTTGATACTCAGTCTATTCGAAGGTGGTGCTACTCACAAGACAGCAAGGTGTCGCAAATGATATCCAGGAGCTGATGTGTAATATCCGTAGCGGTGGGACTAAATCGGAGCCTGTAGTCCAACGACACATTGAGAGGCCCCCATACGTCCATGTTAGATGTCCACAATGTAAAGCGTGCCAACTGGTCGTCCATGATGGTAGGGTCTTCCGATATTTCAGGCATAACTAGATACTTGTGGAAAAGAGACCGGCATTGTGTTGCGTGCTCTGCGATGGTTGGTCTGAGGTCGTCTTGGAGGAAGACATCTTCCATAGACTCATCTCCCGCGTGCTCAAGACTTTCCATGGGCGCGGCGCAGGCGGTCGCGAGTCCAGGAAGCCGATCCTGGTCTCCGCATGGAAAGGACGTTCTCAAGCTCCTAGGTACGAGTGAGGCCATGAAATCGCCGAGTCAACTCCACAGGTCGGCCTGACGGTATAAAGACAGCACGTGTCTTGGGACGCTGCTCGAGTCGATTGCTAAATTTTGGTTTGGCGCAACTTATAGCGACGAGAGCGCTCGAGGCTATGGAGTTCCTTTTGGTGGACGTACCCGAGAAGGACTGGCGGGCGGGGGTATCCCCGCAAAGTCCGGCGAAATTGGCCAAACCCCTCCCCCCCCCTGTAGGGCTAAACTAAAAGAGGTATTAGCGCATCGATTTTACCACTAGTACACACCAAATTTAGGTGCCCCTCGTCAATCTAACAGGTATAGACAGGGGTGCCATGAGCGGGTCGGGCAGAGGTGTTCGGAAGGTCAAGGCGCAGGGGCAGGGAGACAGAGCATTTGGTTTTTACTACTCCGTACCAGGGCTCGTTTCTTCGAGCTCCGGAGCTATGCCTTTAGAAATAAAAGTACCGTAGGTCGTTATCGTGAGCCCTTGCCCTTCGATAAACGATCGCGCCTGTGGGTTGCGGTGGGCCTATATACTGATCAACATGCCCTTCTTAACATAACCACGAAGAAACCAAGAAGCGTCCTAGTAATACTTCGGAGCGATTCGAGATAATAGCATTGTAATACTGCATAAGGCCTCAGCCTTCTCAGGCCACCCGACAATGGGTTACGGATATAAGCAACCGCTCGCCCGGCGGCCCCGCTGCTGAAGACACGGCTTGATTGGCCTCCATACGAGGTCTGACAGTGTTACAGAAGAAATGAGAGGAGACCTTTGGCCGGTTCAGTGATTCTTACTACACACTGGGCAGTGCCTATAAAACCTGAGCCCCTCAGAACATCTACTGTCTTCTCCGCTGAGGACTCAAAAAAGCTCAGTATCTACGAGGTAAACTCGATGAAAGCTGAAGCCATGTCCTTCACCAAGACATATTTCCTGTGTCCGACATCCGATTTCATATTTCCACCACCAACGGGCCCGCTATGCCTTGGGTCTATAATCCGCTCTACGTCAGCACCGCAATTCCCTCTGAACAGAGCGAGTGTTGTTACCGTGGCCAATGAATTCCCGCCTATCGTGGAGACCAACTGGAAGAAGACTGTCTCAACTGAAAAGGGGGTTGGACTAGGTGTCTACGCACAATTCTTGCAGCTGGCCACCGGTGGACTGCCCCTTGGTCCCGAAGTGAAGGTCGAGCACTCGAACAAGATGAAGAATACCTTCGCCTTCGACACGATGACGACTCTGTCTTTCGAGCCTACCCAAGAATATGTCGAGCAAGCTGTCAAGGGACCAGCCGTGCAGGCATGGCTGCGGGAGCCTAGGCAAAAGTTTGCGCTCATCAACGCGCTCTTCCTCGTCACGGGTATGAAGCTCGTCAAGGGCGCCAAGATCAAGTACTCGACTTCGCAGAGCACGACGGTGAAGGGGAATCCCGGCATCGACATAACCGCGCTGGGCGCGACCTTTGGCCCGAAGGGGCACTGGACTCGCGCGGACGAGGACGCGGTCGAGTCCACTTGCGAGGCGGAATTTGTGTTTGCGTTCCGCGTCAAGAGGCTTAAGTTTGGGCGGAGAGTGAAGCTGGAAGAGTACAGTAAAGGCGCCTTTATGGCCGTTGGTGGGAAGGCAGATGAAGGCGAGTGTGTCTTGGTTGAGGATGTGGATGGAGCTGGTATTGAGACGGCTGAGGCTGTTCCCGATGAGACCGAGAATGGAAACGTCTATTGCGTTGCTGCTTGATTAGGTATCGAATCTTAGATCGCAAGTGAGGAGCTGTGTTCAGTATATAAGGTGCAAATGTTCTGTGTATAGGGCTAATTCTGATATCTGTACATGGTCCTCTTGATATCCCTGATTTTCCTGTAAACATCCTCCTCTGTCGAACCGCTATCGAAGAGAATCTCAGGCGTGATGTAGTCATAGCCCGGGCCCCGCCTTCGTCTGACCATACTATTAAAAACCATGTCCATGGAATTGTCCCTTTTCAGCCACTGTCCCAGTCTTTCACTTTCTACAGCAACTTGCCGATCCTGGTGACGGACAAAAGACAGGACCGACGCAGCTAGACCAGCAGCGATCGGTGTGGCCACCGACGTGCCTGAAAGAGCCCTGATGGGCTGATTGTGTCCGCTCATGCCAGCGGGCCAGTGGGAGGAGACTTGCTGCCCAAGTAGACTGTAGTTGACGTCCTTTTCACTTGCTGTAGGGTTGAAATCAGAGGGATTGCCGTTTCCGTCGGTTGAGTGTATACAAAAGACGCCGGGATACTGAGCTGGGAAAGCTCTGTCAAGGTTCGCCCCATCATTCGATGCTGCCGCGAACAATAGCGTCCGCTTGTTCAGTGCGTTGGCTATAGCGTTGCTCATGGGCTCGTTATATTCACGGATGCCGAACGACATTGATATTATGTCCACTTTCCATTCTTCCACTGCATGATAAATAGCCTGCACAGTCCGTTAGTCCAGTCCAACAGGTCTGCTCTGGTGTGGAACCAATCTCGCCTTTGTAATGTCATTGAAGGTATTATGGTCCAGAGTTTCCCGGCGCGCAACTCTGGCGACATAAATCTCAGCGCATGGGGCAACTTTGAGAAGAAGACCTAGAGCATGAGTGCCGTGTCCGATCTCGTCTTGAATCTCGTGTGGTTGTGTTCCATGTACAAAACTTCGCGCTTCCTTGATTTGTGGGTTGGCTTGTTGTTGATCCTCGATCAGGAAGGGGTTTGTAGGGTCGAGTCCGGAGTCCAAAATAGCTATTCGCACAGGTTCGACAAGATCGAGAACAGGATCAACATAGCGAGAGATCGAAGACAGTAAATTGTCCATCCATCTTTCCGAAAGGGGATTTCTGGCGGGTCATTAGTACGACAGAGACTTGTAGTTATGGGAAACAACCCACTCTGATTTAGGTCCTGGGCCCATATGGTGGCTTGCATCAAAGAAATGCAAGCTCTTCTCTGAAGGCTTGGCGAGGTGTCCTTGGGCTTGCGATCCCGGAGAAGGCTGCCCCGATAGCCGTAGCACCATATCCGAATGGAGATAGCTCACAGGCGCGCTGTCAGACATTGATCGATGCCAGTTTCCCTTTGCAGAGGCATTGTTTGCCATCTGGGAATCGACCTGACCCGCGTGGAAGCGGACAACTTCTCGACCGATAGGACCCCAACAAGATTCGTTTTTTCGAGCGTCGAATGAACCCAGATCCCCTAATCGAATGCCCCATGCCTTGAATATCACGTTTTCAAGTCGTTTGACGACGTTCTGGTAGAAGAGCCGCTGGACACTGACATCGTCAAACTCAACTTGCTGTCCGATTGGATAGTACTCCCCAGTAAGGCATGCTTTCGTGGCGAGGTAGTAGTCGACACCAGCGTCGTCTTCCAGAATCTGAAGCTTATCAAGACAGGTGTAGCAATCATCATTGATATTCCTGGCGCTAGGAACTCCAGCGGCGGGTATTTCTTTCGCCATGAGCTCGACAGGTGTGCAGAAGTGAAGCTCGCATAAAAGAATGCCTAGTGCTAAGACGCTAGCGTTAGGGTGAAATATGTGTTTCGAGGCATCTCCGGTGTCGGTGGTATTGCGGGCTGGCATGACTGGAACGTGCTCCAGAGCCAGAAATGGTTTCGTGATGTCGGGGAGTTCTCCATTCTGCCGTGGCTCAAAGAATTGTATCTTTGAGTGATTGAAGGAGAACTGCAGCCATGGTGTCTCCAGGAAGGGAAGAATAGCTGAAGCCAGGGTAGCAGCCAATACTGCCTTCCCCTTGAATGGCAGCACCGATTTTCCACCGTGTAGTTCTTGCTGGCGTTGGAACAAGGCCGACAAGGATACTGTGCTTGACATTCGGTCAGTCCCAAATGTCTTTTGTTGCGGACGAAGCCTCTGAAACACTCCATCCTCGAGAGCGAAGTGTAAGCAATTTCGTTGACCGATGGACTCAGTGATGCTTTGGCATAGTATATGGTGGGCAAAGGCGGGTGGACTGCTCAGTATCGGGTCAGATGAGCGCCTGTTGAGGCTGTGGTGTAGGTCTCTGCACCGTCCGTGTTAGCGAATAGAGGGAAGCCAGGCGCTTGATCACACAATGCTTCGAGTACTTACTTGACCGTGATTCTGGCCTCCTGCAGAATACTAGCTGGTACGGACCGTACGCCGAAGAACACTTCGAAACTTGCCTCAGACTCGAGGTTGGCCCCCTGCTTGTGTTGTGGCAGCGAGAGTCTCACGCTCAGCCCTGAGCATTTCTGGCAAACACAAACCCAGTGTCTTCGCAACGCATTGTCCAAGGACACCAAATGTCTCCTCATCAGCACGGCGAAGTTGGCATTGGGGTCGAGGCTAGACTCGCGGGTTGGCTCTTCACGAGGCAGGACTCGGCGCTTCTTCCTATCTTGCTCCAATTGCGAAAGTTCCTGTATTGCATCGTCGCATTCCCGTCCCCGTTTACCAACGCAAATGGTTGCACCTAGGTCGGCATGCGGATCGCGACTCGGATTCTCGACCATGCGGCGAAGATTCGGAAATCGCTCGTTTCCATCTTCTTCGAAATTCTGCTCGGGCGACCGTCGTTAATAGGCAGGAAGTGAGGGGTCAATAGGCCGAAGACGTACGAAATCTATCTCTCGATGAGGGTCGTCCTGAACAAGATGTTCGAATGCGCGCAGAGTCCTTTTGACGCTCGCTGGGTCGGCTTCGCGAAGATCATCACGCTGCATAAATGAATCTGCGCGAAGCCAGGCCTGGCGCTTCCGTGATCGCAGTGACGCCGGCTTCGCCGACCTTTGCGGTCGTTCTCCAGCGAATAGTGCAAGCACGGATTGCAATAGGCTTGGGGCATCGGCGTCGTCGTCGTCCATGATTGCGCATTTAAAATGATGGATTTGAGGATCGCACCGGGATTTTTGTCCAACGTTGGCTGGACGAACGTTGGCAGATCACGTAGGTGCTGTGTACTGGTCTGTCTCGGATCAGGCTGTGCTACGTTCACTCCCAGATCCTCAGGACGCCGTCACAGCTGCCCGCCTGGGCGCATATCCTGTCGGGCAGCTACAGGTACTTGTGCGGCACAGCTGCAGCACAATAATAATTTAGAAAGTTGAGGGGTTGCCGCTGACCATGGCAGCCTGGCGCGCCTTGCCGGGCTGTGTCTGCCTCCGAGTGGTTACTGTCGTTATTTCCGTGCCTCCGCCCGGCGTCGACACCACAAACGACTTAGACTGACACGAATCTGTGCCTGTGCGACGGCATCATCACAACATGATGACTCTGGGTTACTTCTTGTATGATAACTTGGAGTTGATCAAAAGTTTCCGCCAAAACATTCGCCTCTGTAAAGATTGCGAACGCGTCGATTCTGCGAAATCGGGCGGTCGTCCGTCTTCAGCCTCTTGGCAGACCCCCTCCCAAAACACCGCGGGTCCTACCTCCGCAGTGGAGAGGGCCCTTCAGCTGCCTGGGAGGAAATCATGGGCGACAGACCTGTCGGAGAATCGACTGCAGCACTCAAAGGCGCCGGTGGAGGTCCACCCTTCACCCTCTAGCTCGCGAAGTATGAAGAAACACAGGACAGGACACGCCTGACATGCTTAGCAAATCGATGATCTCCGCCATCACCACCCCTAATAGTAGATACAACCAGAGAGCCGCAAATACATCAATTCCGTCCATGATTAGTACGCCAAGTTTTGAATTTGTGCGCGATTACAGGACCGTGAGTGCGCATCGCGCAATTCTTTATACACCCAGTATGCGATTCATCATATGTTCAACCTCCGGCAAGGACCGCAGATGCTTCTCGACGCTTTGTTTCCGCGCGCTCAAACCGTACTGCTTCCCAATGATCAGGCACTCTATCAAAGCCTTGCAAGCCCGCTTCTGCAGCGCTCCCGGAGGCTGCTGGGCTATCAACGCCGCCATCTCCTCCGGGATGACCTCACCAATGAGCCACTGGTGGGCGGCAGCGTTCTCATAGCAGAGGATTAAGCACGCGGCCGAGGGTATGTTGAGAAAGCGCTCCTGTCCCTTCTCGTTGGCCTGCTGGGCGCACTGGAAAATGGTGATCAGGAGGAGACGCAACAGGGCAGAGTCTCGGCTGTCGCTGGCGACGAGCAGCTTGTTTGCGTACGCCTGGTTCGCGTCGCTGAACAACCCAGCCTCGTAAACGCTGCCGATGTATCCTTCAAAGAACTCCGCGGTGACCCGGGATATGTACTCGATCGGCCCTGGTTTCTGTTTGTCGAGCATGGCGAAGTGGACCGTCATGAGTAAGGTCGTTCGGAGCACGTTCTCTTCCCGGTTCTCATTCCGGATACAACCATCGAAATCGATCAGGAATTCTCTGATGCCGAGGTGGAAGTATTCTAGAGAGTCCCTACCGTAGGCGATGGCGGCCCAGTCTGCGATTGCCGCGGATGTGATGTCGTCTCCTGGCTTCCATCCGTGTTGAACAGCTGTGAATTTCGTCTCCATGCCGGTGAAGGTCATGATGACCACCAGTGCCTGCATATCTCCGGGCGTGACCTTCTGTAAGACATATGTCGGCAGGTCGCCCATGGCCTGGAGCTTCCTCGCACTCTTAGCATACACCAGCCCCGCGAGGAACACATGGTACGGTTTTGCCCATGCCCGCAGTTGCTTCATCTTGTTCTCCTGGACCAGCTCCCGCAGCACAGGCAGACTGTCCATGCGGTTCAACGCTAGATACTTGAGATAGAGAGTCATCAATTTAAGGACCAGAGGAATGCGGATGGATAGGACCAGTCCCTTCGTGACCAAGTCCACAGCTCGCGTCGAATGCTTGAAGCGCGCATTTAGGACCTGCTCCTGGAGCCCAAGTAGCTCTTTCACCCGTCCATCTAATGAATCCGTAGGCCCCCTCAGAGAAGCAACTCCCAGAAGAGATGGCAATTTATCCACGCGCGCTCCTTGCTCGAGTAGTTCCTCCGTAATTTCTCTCGAGTTCACCAAAATGGCTCGCACCAATGGGGTGTCCGTGTCGCCAGTCTCCCCCTTGGCCTCGATGCGGGCACCGTGCTCGAGCAGCACCGACACAACGTCTCTGTTTTGACCGATTACTGCTATGTGTAAGGCAGTTAACATGCTTCGATCCTTGAAGTTGACACGTGCCCCATGTTCAAGCAGGAGCTCCACCATTTCTCGGTGACCTCTGTTGACTGCCCAGTACAAAGGTGTCCGGCCGTAATTGTCCTTCCGCGAAATGAGGCGGGCATGTGTGCCGAGTAACATTTTGGTCCAGGGTACGTTTCCAATGTATGCCGCGAGATGCAAGAGAGTGAAGGTGGGTGGGCTGCCACCGTTCTTCTCCTGCTCCCAGTAGACTTTCCACCATTCTGTCCGGATGGGAGAGTCCGCTCGAAAGAATGGACGCGAGAATTCTGTCGCTGAATCGATCACATAAATGGCGTGGTGGAAATGCACCGGCCAGTACTGGCTGGCGTAAGATAAGAAGGGATCCTGGCCGGGCGTGCTGGAATTTCCGTACCCGCATTCTACGTGAGCCAAACAGGTCTGCATGAACCTCCTGTGGGTTTCCTGGCCCATATGGAACATGTCGATCCCTTTGATGTTGACTTGATCGCTCTGGAAGAATTCTTTCGCCGATTCGTGAACCAGATTGACGACGTCTCCTTCGACTTTCACGAGCAACCCGCCGACCCTAAGCCGCCTCCGGGTCACTTGCGTTGCTGGAATAGTACCAGCCGCCTTGACCCCTGCGGCCACGGCCAATTCTTCCAGTGTAAGGGGCCGGGCAGCGAGAACAACCCATTGAAGAATAGGGACCAAAGCTTCCTTGTCGTCGACCTGCCGAAGAAGCCGCTGATAAATCCCACCCAGGCCTTTGGGAATTTGGCGGAGCACTTCATCAATCTTGCTCCAACTCCGGCCCTGAAGCTCATTAGCAACGAATGCGACCCACAGAAAGGTACCATCAGCGCCAGCTAGCAGGCTCTGCTGAACCTGCGCAACCATCTCTTCGGAAAGGTCTTGCTCGGACGCCAGTTCGGCGACTTTGGCAAAGATATATCTCTCGACATCATGCGTAGTTTCCGTGTCGGAGGCGTCCAACTGAATCTGCTGATAGCGAACGAGTTTGCTCTCCAACACAGCCGGCTGAGGTCGGGAGAGAATAATGAGCTTCAGTCGTGCCTTTGCCCCTTCCCCAGACTTCGATAAGTAGCTTCCAACGGCATCTAGAAGTTTTCTAAGTGATTCCTGCTCGCACTCGTCGAGACCATCGAGGACACAGACTACCTGAGAAGATGTAGTCTGCTGGAGCAGAGTCAGGAAAACCCTCCACAGCGCGATAAAACTGGACATTGTGTACTTGGTCGTCTCCGCCCCCTCGAATGAGCTCTTGACTTCTCTGGCCAGGTGGGGCTGGAGATCGATCCATTGATGCAGGATGCCTCTCAATATGGTCAATGCGGTGTTCCGATTCTTGTCACGATTACTGCAGAAGTAATAGAGGAGAACATTGTCACCAGCGTCAACCAGTGGTTGTAGCACCTCGGTGATATAAATCGCGAGCATTGTCTTCCCTTTTCCAGGGCCACCTGAGATCCAGAGGAGTGGTTGACTCGTATCTGCCAGCCACTCTTGATAATGGTGATGCTTCGTAACCCACTCGCAGGTTCCATCAACCCTGCGTCCCTTCAGTGCAATGAGGGACTTCCGATCAACGTCCGGTCTTGTTAGAAGTAAGGCGTCAAGAACGGGTGCAGCCTCGGCATGCGCGTTTGCGGCCAAAGGTATCGTCTTGGAGGCGGCAGGCACGAATGAAAGGACTTCTCTTGCGTATGCTGCTGCGGTCGCTGCAGCCCAGGCATGCCAGATATCTGAGGTGTGCGAGTCTGCGTAGTCGCTAATTCCTCGGATGATCAGGTACTGAGCGGCATCCCTCAGCCCAGTTGCCTCTTTCTCGAAGCAGAGAATATCATGCTTGTGTGCGAACTGGTCCCGGCCTGCTCCGTTGCGCGTCAAATGGCGGGTGGAGGCAATTGAGCCATAATGAACAACGGGATCCTGTACTTCACGCGGCTGCCTTGACCGGATCCTATCCGGGTCGCAATGACTGCATCCGCCTTCTTCGGATTCATTGGTTGCATGATCATAATTTGCGTCGAAGAGGATGTCTTGTTCTGGGCCAGGGTGGGCAAAGGTAACTGGATCTTTCTGCACGATCTCGGAGATGTAGCGGGGCATCTTGCTTTCTTCAAAGATGGCGGCTGTCTCGGCCTTCCCCAAAGCTGCGAGAAGCAAAAGTGTCGGCTGATCCAACGCTCTGCCGAGAGCAATCTGATCTTTCGCTCGTTCCCCGTTCACGTCGTACTCGAGGACACCCGACCACCCAGCTGCCGACTTGCTGACAACAACATCACCGAGACGAACATCATCCTTCGTATCGGGCACTCCTCCTGCAATGCCTACCATCAGATTGAATCGGACAGATGGGTAGCTTGCATGCAACTGTGCGGTCACGTCGGCCAGTGACAGTTTGCCGTACACGTTCGGATACGCCACAACGACACTGTGGCCCTGAAGATTCCCCAGAATGTAGCTGTTGTTGCCGTCTGAATCCTGATCCGTGGGTAGATTTTCATGGACGCGATCGAGCGCTGCTTTGGCCGCGGCCACCTCAACAGGCAAACGGCAGACCCACCCAACTGCATAGTCTTCACGGGACGCCATCTCCAGCCAGGGCGCAGGTCAAGAAACAAGAGACTCCGGGAGCGTCGGTGCCGATGCGTTGTGTTAGCCCGGTGCGTGAAGCTGCCTGAACGGTCTGTCCATTGCGCGGCAGGGCCGCGACTTTTTAGGCCGTCGCATCGTTACCAGCCCGTAGTTAGTAGCTGGGGCCGGGTCCATCATCGTTGCCCAGTACGCCTATCGCTGGAAAAGGGACTAATCAAATCCATCAATACTGACTGCATGCTTGAGACGCATGGGGCTGGTGACGGAACAAGTAGGAACCAACCACGTCGAGTTGTTTGAGCCAGGATGATCAGGTTCAGCCTCAGCTCGAAGACGCGTTACCAGACTGTGCAGCGCACTAGTACCAGGAGATTCTAACCAAATCAGGCAGCTGCTGGGGCCACACAGCTACAGCAACCACAGAACAGCGCCCTAACATAGGCTACCGCGTCGCTGAGATCGCTGTATCTGCTCCAATAATTAGCGGTTGTGGCCTGTGGCATGTAGGGTCGATTGCTTAATAGCGTTAGACTACTTCTAGTACTAGCATCGCAGCACAGTCTAGGAGCGCGCCCCTCAACTTGTGCAATTGTTGACACATGGCCCTCGCATCAGAGACTAGGATCTTTAAGACGCTGACCGGCAAAAAGCCCATCTGGTCGAGTCCCCGAAGAAGTGTGAGTGGGCCCAGGCAACCAGCCCAGCGAGGCTGGCGCTTAGCGAGCCCAACCGAAGAAAAGAGCCGCGGCGCAACTTCGCAAGACACAAAAAAACTACGAAGCAAAGAGGAAACGCATTTCTTCGATTCCATTCTTACTCACTCTCAAACTCCGGCCTTCAGACATTACACATCACTAGGTGCGACAGTAAATGGCGTCCGCTCCCCGTCTCCGAATTCCGCCCAAGAAGCCAGGGGCGCGCAAAGGGCGGGGAATGGAAGACGACGCATCCGGGTCTGGGTCCGGTGAGGCAGGACGCCCGGCTCTTCTCTCGTTCGATGAGATGCCGGAATGGTTTCGACACGACAACAACCAGTGGATTCTTCACGGTTACCGGCCCATATCGGGCTCGGTTCGCGCCTCGTTCCGCAGTTGGCGGTATCTCCACAACGAGACGGTCAACATCTATTCCCATCTTATTCCGGCCGTTGTCTTCCTCCTCGGCGAGTGGTATATCTTGCAGTACCTAGCTGGTAAATATTCCAGAGTTACTAGCACCGATTTTGTTGCTTTCTCATTCTTCATGCTTACGGCGACCATTTGCTATGCATTTTCGGCTCTTTATCATACTTTGATGAACCACTCTTGCACCGTGGACCATTTCTGCCACCGACTAGATATGCTTGGTATAGGGATCTTCATAGTCGGTGACATTGTCTTGGGAATATACATAATCTTTTGGTGTGAGACTACGCTACGCAATATTTATTGGTCTATGGTTAGTTGATCTCCATATGCTCGGCTTTTTCTGTCCCAGGACTGGTAATCGGATCTAACGCCGTCTTCATCGATCAATAGATTGGGGTTTTCGGGGCATTGACCATCATCACGAACATCCATCCCAAGCTCCAGAGCCACAAGTATCGTTCCATGCGAACAGTAGCGTTCGTGGCGACTGGCATGTCCGTTGTGGCGCCCTTGATTCATGGGCTCGATGTATTCGGGCTAGACCTGATGAACAAAAAAGCCTTCACCTATACTATGGTGGCAAAGATAGGCTGCCTTCTCTCTGGAACAGCGCTTTATGCAGTGAGTCTCCCATTTTGCCCATACAGGAGAAAAATTTATCCTAATACACGTGATTCGAAAGATGAGGTTTCCCGAAAGTTGGTGGCCTGGAAAATTCGACATGTGCAGCTCCCACTCATTCATGCACATTCTGGTGGTCTGCGCCGCTGTTATCCAGATGATAGGGTATCTGGAAGCCTTCGACTATGCTCACTCAAATATTACCTGCTCGGCCTCTTGAGTTACTACCTTTTGTAGAGCCTCTAACCACCGGGACGAGCGGCGACCTTCCAAACTAGGTAGCGCTGTTGGAGATTCTGGCAGAAAGGTGCTTTTGGGAGCCAGGAATTTTGACATTCATAACGAAGGAGAGAATATTCACTCCAGGGACCAAGGTTCGTCAGCAATGGTTAGGAACGCTTGGAATTGAGGGCGTGGCAGTGTGTCAGAGGTCCGTTTATTGTGGTGACTTATGGGGTTCTTTTCCGGAAGAGATCCAAGGGGATCAGCATGTGCCTTGCCGGCTGCTGGTGCCCTCCCAGCCTCCCCTCCTTTTGGCTCGAATATCCTGCTCTTAGTGTTCAATTTAATACTTCTTCCGTACCATGCCAGGTCATCTACCTAGCGAGCTATATCGTCGCGCGGGCGTTGACCGATGAAGCATTCGAGGCCGGCTATAAAACGGTGAACGAATGACTCAAGCAGCCCAAGTTGGAGTACGTCGACTATGTTCCGTTTAAGTAGACGAACGAAGTGACGGGAATAGACGGAAGGAAAGGAGTACTACTTGTAGATATTGGCTATCATCTATTCTGGAAGCTTTGGAATTGTGCGATATGGCTAATTTGCCTCCGAGATAACCTGCGTCAATACTCGACTGTGTCGGTGCAGGATCTAATCTAAACGGTACGGCGGCCCCTGCCCGTGAGACTTGGTCAGAGGATATGGCGTGGCTAATTGTTCTTGCGTGTAGGAAAACTTGAGTCGGTAATTCGCAACTGGGTTTTAAGTCATACGGAGACGTGTTTTGCAAATCCTACAGACCGAACTATCTGTTTGAAGACCTCATAAAGCTTGCATTTGATAAGAAGAACTTATAGTTGTAAGCCTTAAGGCTGGAACGAGGTATAGTATCACCCCCCACCTTTGGTCCGAGTTTCCGAGGGGTTAACAAAGGTGCAGGGAACAGTGAGGCTTTAAGTGGGGCATTGTGCAAAAAAAAATCCTCTTCGGGCTCTCTCGAAGAGCACCCCACGCTCTGTCGGTAGACTCATAATCAACCTAGGTGCTGTTCGTAGTAGAAGTAGCCGTTAGCACACTCAACCCCTAGCGAATCACAGCCTCCCTTCGCATAAGTCGCAATTTGTTTCTCTGGTAACAGACTTGAATCCGGAACCACCCAACTTTACGCACTTCGAATATCGGTACGGCTAAGTAACTCTGAGATCCTCAATCTGTAGTTTTAATCGTTCTTATGGAGCCGATGAATTGTGCGGTCAATTTCGGCCGCAGGAACTTCCCGCATGGGAAAAGATCATCAGGAGAAACCGTTCTCAGCACAAGTAGCAGTCCCGGAATTGATGGTGGGAAGCGGTACTAAAGGAGTTGATCGCCTTGGTAGCTGGCTGTTGTCCACCGAACCCCGGGGCTGGGAGATGAGTGATTCTAGGAGAGCTATGCGCATCTCCACGCCATCAAGCCTAGCAACTCTGCCGCTTCCCTCGCCTGGGAACATGCGCACCTGCCGCGTCGCCATCAGAGCCAGACTCCCTGCGGGTCCTAACGGCAACCGCGAAAACCACGATCCGCCAAGAGACAAAAGCCGAGGGTCAGGAAAGACCTGGCAGGTACATAGACACAAAATAGCCAGTAAAATTGTCAGTAGGGGGTAATGAGGTTCGGGGGGACGGAAGCGAACTTTGTGCGGGAACAACCTAGAGCGAACAGGACATTTCGCACAGGGGGAGCCTCTTTCCCTGAAACAGGATTTGGGAACTCGCAGCAGCCACGCCCTTGGCGACGTGCCCACCCATTAAGGCAGCTGTGGCTACCGCTGGTGATCTCGGGCTCTCTGTCTTGACTTCTTTGGTATAGGCGCATTCTTTTTCTTCCCGTGATTGTCCTCTTACTCCTCCTTTACTTCCTTGGTATTCTTGTTTGAGATTGCGTCCTCGTTCTCGCTCTTATCCGTCTGCAACACGAGCGTTGGCTGGGCACCGCCTCTGGGGTCGTTTTGGCTGGCAGCTTCGTTCTTGTCAGGTTGTGGAACATACAAGTATACGGTTTAATGCTTCATATATCAAGGTGTTTTGGTGAAATTTGTGAACGAGGTTTTGGAATGGGGAGTAAAACATGTCGAATCTTGGGGTTGGGCACGAAGGGTTGAGTATTGAGGGAGTCCTGTGTCCGGGTGTGTATGTTTGTGTGTGTGTGGGGCTGACTTGCGTGGTTTTCCGGATTAGATGGGATTGCAATGGTGCATTGGTTCTATCGAAGTGCAACTTTTCGACCGTCGATTCACCGCCTGATGTATGCCTCGTTCTGTGACCATCTGCTAATCATGTTGGCGTTCCGACGTCGCGTGAACAAGCCATTGCATATGTGGGATATGAGGTAGTACCTTAGTTCGACCAACGTGCATGCACGTTATCTTTCGCTAATTTGGCGCATCTGCCAATCATGCCGTATAATGGTTCAAGTACTTCGAGCGGAGAGGTTCTGCCAAGTATCCGATATTCCATGGATTCGAGTGCAGGTGATTTGCGAAGCGACAATCTATGTCAGTCCGAAAATGTAGGGCTGCGGATCGCCAGAAGTACCCTGGATGTCGACACTGTCTCCCACACATCCGGAGAGCAAAATGTAAATCCGCGAGTTCCGCCAAGCAGACATGGCGAAGTGGATAGCCGTCTTTCCTCCCAGCCAAGGTCTTCGGTGTCGACAAAAAAAGGAGGTCCAGGAGTGTCCTACCGCACTGAGCTACGAGTCACGACGAGTTGATCAAATCCCGCTACCTACCTGAGATCGAACAAGAACTCAAGTTTATTGACGGAGGATATGACCGCGTCTTCTTTTCCGACTGGCGCGTACGTCCTTCTAGTATTTAGAGTACGGAGCGCTAACCGAAGTTGTGCAATTATCACGGCTCAGTCAACGTAAGGAGACAGGGCTGCAGTAATCATTGCTGAATTCGTAGAATCTAAAGATGAAGAAGGAAGCTATGGCAGAGACTGCGTAGGACGCAGGGAAATAGGTGGTTGTGGGCTACGTGCCATGTCATGCACGGGCCATGCCGTGACAGCCATACTCACAGCTGTGGACTCTCTTAGATACGGACCTCATATTCGTCCAAGCATGACCGCGAGAACAAGATAGTTGACATAATGCGTGGCTTGACCCCGTCACTCGAGTGCACGTTGGTACGCAATTCCTAGACATACATTCTAATTCTATCTACTCTCCAATCAATTCTTATCTATCCTCTAAAGCCTGAAAAGACCAGACTCCCAGATCTGTCGTTCATCGAATCCGATTGCAGCTTCGAGGGGACGCTCCGTTCCTCTTAAAAGGACGGGTCCGCATCATCAAGTAAGCCCCCTTCTATAGAAAGCGCATGTCTCAGAGTTCTTAGTAATTAACATGGCTCAGCGCATGGCGTCCTTTGCGGCATACCGTTCAAGAGTGGCCACTTGCTCTCTGCGAGTCGAGTTTGATGTCGCAACAAGACCTTGTGGAATGTGACCACGCTCGGCGGAGGTTCAAAGGGTGCGCTTTTTACGCGTACTACAACCCTGATCATAAATGGCACTATCTGTCAAGGCAGAAACCGGAGGAGGTTATGTTTTTGAAGATCTTTGACTCGGATCCCTTAGTTAGAGCTACGAGTACATCGACCCTCCCGTGCCCTCCCGCTCTACGTCAAGCATTAAAAGGGCCGTAAACGTAAGATTGTCCTCATACATCTTTCCAACACCTAGATAGCCCTAAGGACTGTCCCCCTCGCGAGAGTATCGAGGTCCGCGCACTAATATTTAACTACCCGACTGATAAATAACTGCTGGGCACAATGAATAAGCCAAATTGGTGCAAGTGTAGCCCATAATTCGGGGTTGCCACCGACAAGCTGGTCAAAGCCCCTATTCCAATTTTCCTTCAGAAGATTACTTCCTTACCACAATAAAACCTCAATTTCACTACTCAAACTACGTTATTTAACCCTTCGTTAAAGTGTTTGATAATAGCCGGGACATATATAAGGAAATTGTCACGCGCATTCACAGGGCAACGGAAATGAAGCATTTGATGCAGGGAGGTAAGGCTTGAATTGTCTGAAAGGTCTAATCTCTTGTTTCCTTTGGCAGGGCCAAAAGTCTCTCTTTTATAGTTATGAATAGTGGCAAAAGCTGGTGGCGAAGAATCACATAGCAGCTTCTAGATCTTTCTTGCTCACTAATCCCAATATTGTGACAGAAATATTAGGAGATAGCTGGGCCTTATTTACTATCGATGGCCATTGTACAACCGTGTTTCGTGTTCCCGCGGTCTCTTCGACTTGTAGTGACAGTGGCCATACTGTCCGGACCTTGTGTCAACCTTTGTTCCGCACTGTCAATACCCTAGGCGTCCTACCTTGCAGTCCGACTCGTTTGGGTGTAAGTTGTGACAGTAGGGCGTCCACCATGGGGGCTCGGTAGGTGTGCAGTCCCCGCAAATCACTTCCTCAAATCGTTCTGATGTCTCCATGGAGATGCAAGGCAATGCGCGTGCGCAGAGAATTCAGCCATCCGCCGTTAAGGTCTTCAATCTGCCGCATGCGAGCGTGCCGTAGCAGCGGCCTCAAACTCCTAAACCATCGTTAGATTATCCTTCGCAGACGGAATAACAGACAGACATGCCTTACACAAGGAGGAGTACCTGACAATCGCATCTTGACCGCCTACCTCCTCCTCCCTACCCGCCCGGACCCGATTCATCAGGAGTCTTTCGATGATGTGGACGTACTTTGACGCACTCGACCCTATATCTTCGTTCGTGATATCTGGGTTTCGGATTTGAGCGATAACCACTCGGAGCCATTGGTTAATACCAGACCATTGAAGGATGTGGCCACCTAGTGCAAATGTCTGTGCTCCCCGTATTCTGAAAACAAAGTGGATTGTACGGGACGGGAAAAATACCGTCTGCCCTGGCGAGAGGACGACGTATCTCCATTCTCCATCGGTACAGCTATACGGATTGGACATCCATGCCTCTTCTTCCTGCTGGCTTGGGTGGGACATCCATCCGAAGCCGATGCACCCCTCCTGAGCCGTAATCCAGGTTGAGTAGCCATGGCTGTCCATATGCGGTGCTGTACTGTGTCCTCCCTCAGATAGGAGTGCCCAGTCAATCACATTACGCCATGTATTCCAATCTTGCCCAGGTGCTACTACTCTTTCGGCACTGCCACCCATCAGAATCGCATCACGTACTTGGAGAAGAAGCTGGCAATTCTCTCCTTCTAGAAAGGATGGTAGGGCTGAAGGTAACGGGCTCTGAAGATCAAGAAGGTTCCAGGGGTTATTTGTCGGGCGCTGTGCGAGGAACCGGTCTCGAACTTCCGAAAGTGTTTTTCTCTGATAAGAGTCTCCTCGTAGAGTACGAGAGGGTACCTGAACCGATACGGCCCGATCAAGGCCAAGATCTTCTATACGGCGGAAAAACTGCGAAACCGGGCGATCGCTCCCCACCCACTGATACCGTTGCTGACGTTGCGTGAAGATAGGCATACTAACTAGCCCGAACTCGACTTTTCGGGCTGCTTCTTCTCCATATAGAAAGTATGCTTCCCCATCTGTTAGTAGCTTGCTCTTGCGTAGAATTTGAAAGACCAACTCGTTTGTCCGCTTACCCCAAGAGCCCTTCTCGTGCCCTGTCGATTGCAATTCCTCGAGTGCCTGCCGGCGGTAGGCAACATCGCGAATTGGTTCATACCCTAAGGGCTGTTCTTGCCTTGGAGCGGACGGACAGCTCCGAACTGGCACCTGGTCATCAAGCCGCAGCCTTTTTAAGGGGGGGCTGTCGGCGAGGTCAGGGAGTGATGCACGGCGCCGTCGGGGGTAGGGGTCTTTGTCGGGGCTAGTTGGGTAGAGATCGTTCTCAGCCCCTAGCAGCCATTCAGAGGGCTCCGTACTGATTACCGCTTTCACGAACTTCTTGAGATGTGCGTAGCACATAGCCTGAAAGGGAACGTCAGGTAACGTAGATGTAAATAGCAACCGCCTGACTGCGTGGGCATCGAGCCTGTCCAGAACTACCAGCAGCATTGGCGGCATTTCGGGTGGACAGCATCGCTTTTTACCAAGATCCGTTGTGGGAAGTGACCTAAGCTGATAATTTGTTGGTTTTTGGATTCTTTGTGGATTTTCGTGGTAGTCTGGTTTTTTTCTCCGCGGACGGAGCCGTGCGATTGCTGCGGAATTCGAGATAGGTTGCGAGTCGTCGTTAGCGTTGCCATCATTGGGCGAGGCCGTGTCGTTTCGTCTTGGCATAGAGGCCCTAGACAGGGTTTCGATGGAAGGAGAATCTGGAGGCGAGCTCAGAGGCGTTGACAGGAGGGAGGAAGCGTTATAGGCAAGGTCGTCGGGCAGATCTGGGAGGCCGGCGTCCTCGCTGTTTCGGTTGACGGCGGCGAACAGCCCACCAGTTTCCCCCTCTCCCGGGGTCGCATCGACAATCTCCTCGACAGCAGTGTCAAAACCCGAGTCTGTAGAGCCAGCTTCTTCTTCCCAACGGTCGGACGGGCACCGGACCAGAAGCCCAAATTGGTCAAAAACGAAGCCGGTAGGAAGATCGTCGTGAGTGAGGTCCGCAAACAGCAGCTGAATTCCAATAGGGTCATTTTGTTTAACAAACGGGCCTTCACCCCTCCAGTTCACCAAGTTTTGGAGGTCCACCGGCTCGATGGGGTTTACCCCTGCTTTGATATCGCGACGCCCGGGCATCCGAAATCGTCGAAGTAGCAGTTGGTTCAGCTTCCGTATGGCGTTCTCGCGGCTGTATAGTTTTACAGCTGCTGAGAATTTGTTGCAGTAAAACTGCCCTTTGCTGGCCAGCTGGTAATGTTGAACGAAATCCTTACCCCACTGTAAGCTAATTACCTTAAGGGGCGGGAGCAACTTCGATATGGTGTCCAATCCGACTTTGGCAACGCCCACGAATCGGTCCCACTTTTCCGCACCGTTCTCCTTCGTCCCCTTCAGCAGGCCTACTGGTTGGCGTATACGCTCTTTCCTGCCTTTATACCAGACGCATTCAATTGACATGACATGCTCGAAGGCGGCCAGCCGGAGGACCAGCTTGTCGTTCTCCTCAAGCAGCTCATCCCGCTTCTGTATGCACTTGTCGAGTTTCTCTATGTCGGTTTCGCAGAGGCGGATATCTTGGCGAAACTTCTTGACTAGGCTGGCTTCGTAGGAGGTTAATAGGAGCTCGATTTCGTATTCGGTAGCCGGCACATCGAGAGAGGCGGGCGTGGTTGAGCCGTCAGCGGCCAGCAGCGGCAGCTGATGGGTTACAGCCTCGGGCTGTCTCTTCGGGTCGTATTCGGCCATGATTGACAACGGGATCCCTTGACAATATTGGCTTTGTATTGTAAAGTGTGTGGAGTCGCTGGGGTTGATGAGGCTGGCTCCCACTAGACGCACGGGTCCGTGCGCTTACGTAAGAGTGAGAGTCGCTGACATAATTCCAAAAATGCATCTAACGCAGCCCATTTTTGCGCTGCCTTTTCCCCCACCACAGCCAACGTATCGCCAACACCACAACCAGCTAGCCAGCCATTCAATCAATCCGTACAATATCTGAATAACGCTTCGAGCATACCCGAGAGGTCCGTATATTACCAATTTTACCGCAAGCCGTACACTGGCTTGGCCGCCTAGTTCGTATTGCCTGTGTTGCCTCAACGGCCTCGAATCCACTAGGCTCCCGCTTCGTACTTGACGCTAGGTGTCACGGTCGCTACAGGGCTCATGTGACAGGATTGATTCTATTGGCTGCATTGTGGTTAGAGTGTGGTCTGTGCGCACTGCCTCACTTGCTCAGCACCACCTATTTCTCCGCGCCCTGCGTGGACCCCGCGATAGAGTCTTTTCTCTTCCTTAGCTTTGAATCCACATTCGTTACTGCCTTCAACCTTTGACTTCCCTACCTTCGTAAGGCGGGCCGTCACACTAGGAGCCTACTTATCGTAGCTTTTGACTCCATACGATGGGGCTCTAAAGCTGAAGTGGAGCCCCATCACGTACTAAGCGCTAGTACGAATAGAAGTCTCCAAGAAGAAGAGGCTCTTGACGTCCAGTAAGTATATAAACATATAGAAGCTGTTACGAATCCCTGTGGAAATGCACGACAGTGGGGCACACTCTATTTGGTACGGACCAATCAGGAGTCTCCCAGAGTCCCGAGCTCTAGATCACGGGGACGCGGGATGTGAGGACCCGTCCACCAAACTGGCCCTCAAGCAGCCAGAGCCGCCCAGAACCCCGGGCCTATCAGAAGCCGCTTCGAGGCCCCACCTACCCCACTGATAGATGAAAACTTATTCGCGAGCACGCGACGCGTTGTTGGACTTTTCCTTCTTTCCTTCCTCAGTTTAGAATCTTCGTCGATAGCACCCAATGGACTGAGTTCACCTCAATGCCTTGCCCTGGTCGTGACACGGGACAGTCCCGGGCGGCTGGTGTCCCAGACACGGGGCTACGGGACAGTGGGACTATTTCTATTGGTCCACATTACATAGATATATACGACGACCGTAGTGTGACGGCCCGCCTTACGCAGTAGGGATGTCAATGGTTGAAGGCAGCAACGAATGTGGATTTAAAGCTAAGGAAGAGAAAGGAATCTATCGCCGGGTCCGCGCAGGGCGCGGAGAAATAGGTAGTGGTGCTCAGTGCGCACAGGCCACACCCTAAGCACAATGCAGCCAATAGAATCAATCCTGTCACATGAGCCCTGTGGCGACCGTGACACGTAGCCACGGTCTTAGATAGCTCTTGCTTGGTTCCTCAAGCAAGCAATTACATTCATCATGTGTTCATACATTTTGGACAGCATTCCAGTTTGACTGTATTACCGCAATAGGAGCTTGCCCTTTGTTCATTCTTAATAGTATTACAAACCACTCGACTGTTAGGGTCGTCTGTCTATAAGGAAGCACAGGCTCCACAGGATGCTGGGGTTGGTAATTATGAAGATAGAACAAAGGGCAAGTGTCACGAATCCCTGTGGATTCCCTGTGGCTATGCACAAAGGTGGGGCATGCACTTTTGGCGCGAGCCAATCAGGAGCGTTCCAGGATTCCGAGCTCTGGAGCTCGGGGACGCGGGACAGGTCCGGCCGGGCGGTGACCCGGACGCGGGACCACGGGACAACGGAACCACTGTTATTGGTTACGTAGATAGATATATACGACGATCGTGTCCACGGTCTTAGATAGTTCTTGCTTGGTTCTTCAAGCAAGCAATACACATTCGCTGCACTCATACATTTTGAGTGTCATTCCGATTTGACTGTATTACCCGTGCGATAGGAGCTTGCCCTTTGTTCTATCTTCATAATTACCAACCCCAGCATTCTGTGGAGCCCGTGCTCCCTTACAGACAGACGACCCTAACAGTCGAGTGGTTTGTAATACGTGACACGTGCGATAGGAGCTTGCTATTACAAACCACTCGACTGTTAGGGTCGTCTGTCTGTAAGGGAGCACGGGCTCCACAGAATGCTGGGGTTGGTAATTATGAAGATAGAACAAAGGGCAAGCTCCTATTGCACGGGTAATACAGTCAAATCGGAATGACACTCAAAATGTATGAGTGCAGCGAATGTGTATTGCTTGCTTGAAGAACCAAGCAAGAACTATCTAAGACCGTGGGTACGGTCATCGTATTTATCTAATTGAACAACCAATCAGAGCTCTCCCTCGCAGAGCTCAGTGTCTCCGGGGCGCTCAGTCTTCAAGGACGACCGAGCTCTCAACGAAGACTGAGCACTTCCCTAACTGGCTGTTCTTCCTGCTCAGTGGGTCTTCCTAATCTTAGAGACCGAACGCACTGAGCGCCGCCTGATTGGCCGCACCGAGCTCATGTGGGGCCCGTCCTGCCCGCCAGTGCTGCCCAATCAGCAGTCGGCTTCCAGCGCCTCCTGCAGACTTGAGCCAGGATCGTAACAAGACAGTTGTAAGGAAAAGGACACCCCAAACACCAACTGCGCGCACAGGGTGCGCGCCCACCACTTGTCACCAACTGGCTAGAACACTGCCAGCTGGCATACGCTACGCCGTGGCGCCACGACCGCAGACTGATGCCCGGGCCGAACCCCTGAGCAGGTATATAAACAATGGCCCTCGCCCATTGTGACGGCGCCAGCTTGCAGCACTCACTACCACTGCGCTAGAACCCCCAAAAGGATGCCAGAATTGCAAGTTGACAACTTGCAACCTGTAGTAAGCTATATAGTACTGCTACGGCCATTGCGCGCCGTGACACCCATCTTCCTTTGCGAGGGCCAGGTTGAAGTCTTACACCAATACAAGTCATTGCTCCCCTACCTTCTTGCCTGCATTGTGACCACCTTGATCAGGCGTACCTACCTTCTCTTACAACAGTCAAGTGGTTTGTAATACTCTGGCCTTGACGAGAGTCCCAGCGGACTTCAGCGATACGGTTGTAGATATCTTTGTGAAGGCAGGCATATACAGGTGAAGGGTGATCGTCACCTAGATCACGGAATGCGGTAGGCTATTCGTGAAAAGGTAGGTAAATTGATGATCGAGGGAGGAAGCTCGGGAGCACTGCCCTGCTGAGGACCTTATTAATGTAGTCCTTTGGTGAGGCAGACGCGGTCCAATCGCGTCGGGCTAAGCCCCGCTTCCCTATGTACTTAGACAGTTAGACTACACGTGCCTGTCATATGACCCTGTCTTGGCGCTCCCTCGCTCAATCAGGCATCAACAGGAGTCAAGGCTGCAAGTAAAGAATGGCTGAATTCGTAAATAACTAAGCTAAGGAAAGGAAAAGGAAAAGAAGCCTGCAGTTCTTGCAGGCTGTGGTTTTGTGGTGGGGAGAGGGGCAACTGGGCTAGTCCCAATTGGGGAGGGTGGGGCCGCGGGGTGGAGCCTGCAACTAGGGGCCTATCTTCTCCTTGTTTGACATATGGGATGTAAAAGCGTAGCCTCGAATCTTTGCGTACGCGTTAATTGATTTGAATAAGGCCTACCGAGACTAGAAAAAGCCTTCGGGAGGGAGGCAGGTATCAGGGAAGGTAGCCATGGTTGTGGTGTTGGCGATACGTTGGCTGTGGTGGGGGAAAAGGCAGCGCAAAAATGGACGCGTTAGATGCATTTTTAGAATTATGTCAGTGACTTTCGCTCGTACGTAAGCGCACGGACAGGTGCGTCTAGTGGGGGCCGGACCCACAGGGACACATCAGAATCCTGATGACTCGTTGTGGGTCTTCTGTAGGCCTATTCATTGGCTGGAGGACTTGACAGCAGAAGGACAAGAGAAAGTGAGGCTGGCGGGATGTTGTTGATTGGCCGAGTGGGAGCCCACGGCCCCACGTTTGTCCAGAGACCTTCTGAAATACCAGCGTGCGCAATCGTAATCCCTGACGTCAGGCTTGGTGCTGTGACACTTGCGGTTGGCTACCAGCCCGATGCCCTTGCCGGGATTTCGGTCGCGTAGAAGGGTGGCGCGCCGCCGTCGTGCTCGAATGTCTCGACGCTTGGGAACCTGTCGACGACGTGGACGTTCTTCTCGGCTGAGACCAGCACGAGGCCGCCGTTTATGTGGTTGTTGACGTAGACGCAGTACTTGTCTAGGGACTTCTTTCCTTCCCACTTCCCTGGCCGGAAGGTGGCGTTTCTTAGATTGGGCGCTGCTTAGGTGAGCTCGAGCGTGTTTCTTGGACAGTCTACTGTGTTATCTGCCCATGTGATGAGCACGGGAAGTGAGATGCAGACCTTGTGAAAAAGTCTAGGTTGTTGCATGATGAGACTTGTCGGCGCTAGCCGAGACAATCAATGCGGATGTTGTGAGCTGTACGGAGTATAGTAAAATGCGCTTCCTTTCCCAGCCTAGCCTTCCAGCTCCTTGAATTGTAGCCGGCAAGAGAGACGGCCATACTTACGAATTACTACAGAGTCTGCCACTATGTCTGAACTGTGGCGCACGTTTTCGTAGATATGCTTACTGGAATGCGGTGGGTCATGCCCACAAATTTGCCTAAATGATGTGGCAAAACTGCCACCCAAGGCTGTACCGTGCGATGAAGTCTGGGGTTTATCGGGCCTTAGTATGATATGTACGCCTTATAAAACTCTTAGTTTTGCGAATCGGTTGTCATAACTCCGCTGACCTAACGGGCGTCACGGAACGAGTCTCAGTAAGCGATTGCTCGCCGCGCCAACGCACATCACACCTCAGGTACCGGAAAATACAGACACGACAATCGCTCTGACTTGATAGCTGCTCAAACCCTGGTAGGCTGAATCGGAAAATGTGTCAAAAATGCTGCAACCTGAAGGTAGGCGTCTAATGAGGAACTGGTTTGAGAAAGGAAAAGAAAGCCTGGTCGCATCCTCATGATACAGGAACAACTCTAAATAGCACTACCTACTTAATCATCATCCTCAGAGAATATCCGCTTAAATACGTAGTACAAATATAGTGCTACAACAATGCCAACGCAATTCACCAACCCAGCTCCCCCCCTGGCGGTCCATTCCACCCACCCAAACCACAGATGCAGGCCCCATCCTACGCTTACACACAACCCCGTATGCACATACATGATAAAGAAACACTCGCGCACCTCCTACCCCAATGCCCTCGCACGCTCCGGCCTAATACTCCACGGCGCCGCCCGCCGCGCCCCCAGCACCCTCTCTCGCTCTCTCCAGTCCCCGCTCAGAGGCAAATCGAACCCGCTCATGCGTAGGCGGTGCTACGATACTGCGCGCGACGACCCCGGGCCGCCCCAGAGCAGCGGCGTCGTGTGCTTGAGCGCGTTGTACGCCTGCGCGAACCCCAGCGCCAGAGTCAGCCACGCGCGCGTGCTCGGGCGCCAGCACTTGAAGTTGACGACTAGGATGAGCACGCTTGCGGCGAGCGAGACTGACGCGCGCCAGAGCCAACTGAGAATGAATGAGAGGCCGTCCCGGGTGAGGAGGGAGGAAGAGGGAGGTGGTAGAGAGCAGCGCTAGTAAAAAATCAAACGATTCAAATATGAGGCTATATTTGTTTGGATTTGACCCCAAAAACCGGATATTTGACTGGCTCTAGGCTCGATTTGATTGAGTGGGTCTCATTTGACAATATTTAACGCCATCTTCCGCTCTACTAAAAAATAGGTAAAAAGTCATTAAAATAGTCCCCTGAGATAGAAAAAAAAGCCCTGAAGCCCGGGAAAGCTCATTTTCGCATCCAATTCTTCAAATACATGGTGTTATTGAAGGTATCGTCAACCATACTGTGTCTCTGCGTGCTAATGACGAGTTTTTCTCCGCTGAATGCCCTCTCCGGGTCTATTGATATCTGTGAGGGCCTGGTCCTCCAGGCCTCCCAGACGCTCTGACTAATCAGACGCCAGCCTGGTGGATCCACCCGACCAGCCAGAGGGATCCACCCAACTGACTAATGGAAGCTCGGCCAGAGCCCCACCTTGAGACGCCCTGGAAGAATCTCGCGAGGGGAGGCTTTTGAGCTTCTTTTCCCTTTTCTCTTTAGTTTAGAATCTTCGTCTATAGCGCCCAACAGAGGAGTTCCGCCCTCATTCGAAGCCGGCCGTGACAATATCGACGGAATCGTCATTAATTCTAGAGGCATCTTTGACAACCGGGGCTAGCGATCTAGACGACTAAACCACCAAGCCTGTATGCTACCTACCGGCCTGACATCCTCTATAAGGTATTTAGCTAGTTCATCCTTATTGTTGGGGTCCTCAGGCGTGTCCTAGTAGTCGTGAGCCATAGGAAAAGTCCCCGGGCCTCCTCATCCGGTTATATCGGCGCCGGGATGACGACTTGGGTATATACATCCTGATATAGATTACGGCATGCCCTGTATACCTCCCTGACCCGGTCTTCTCCTAAGAACCTATCCACCAACTTTCTTTTATACCCGGGGTGTAATATCATCGCTGCCCAGTAAGCTAGTGATACGGAATGCGTGCAGTGTAAGAAAGAAACCTGTAAGGAAACCACCCTCGTAGCCACCATGGTCACCGCCACCAGGGCCACTGTAAGGAAACCACCCTCGTAACCACCATGGCCACCGCCACCAGGGCCACCCTCGCCACCATCGCCACTATCGCCACCGCTAACAGGGCCAAGCACTATCGCCACTACCACCCTGGCCACGCAAGGATGACTCGTAACCCCTTTCACGTGTATATAGACCATGGCCTTCGCACACCTCTTTAGCTCAGGCCAGGTTGAAGTCTCTTGCCAATACCAGTCATTGCTCTCTTACTTCAGTACTTTCATTGTGACCACCTTGATCAGGCGTACCTGCCTTCCCTTACACACGGCACTCTTGGTTGTAATTGTGTGATTGTATTGCTTCTCCGTGGCTCTCTGGCGAAGCCAGAGAGCATACTATTATAATTGTGAATAGTGGCGAATATGTTACGATCCTGGCCCAGAAGTGCAGATGGCGCCGCGGGCCGTTGCAGGATTGGCTGGTGCAACCAGGAGGGGTGGACCCTCCGCCGAGGTTGGTGCAGCTAATCAGGAGGTGCTCTGTGCGATTAGCTGCCAAGACCAACGGAGCGGACGGAGCGGTCGCTCTGTGGGGCTCCGGTGCTCTGTGGACAGAGCACCCTGGACCCGCAGAGCGTGTAGATGAAGGACCCTGATTGGTTGCTCATAGTTCTATATAGGAGCTAGCAGTACGCTCTCTGGGAGAACGGTTCTGCAGCTATCAATGCATATGGTTAAGCATACATTGGTTGTGTGTTGAAAGTCTACCTTTCGCAATCTGTGCACGATACTCCTTACCTTCTAGCACCTCCTCCACGTCGTCCCAAGACTCACAATCCTAGGCCGGGCCTAGCTCCGTGGACTCTGTTGTCCAGATTGTAACAAAATAGTGTGGCAAATCTAGCCCACCAGCTGAACTGACTACGTCAGTTCAGCTCGAATGCACATACCAGAGCTCAGCTGAGCTGAGCTCTATTCAGCTCTGTTATCTACACCTCCATGGTGTTCTGGCCTCTGGCCAGAACCCCTTTCTTTCTGACAGTGGAGAATATCCGTCAGGAGACAATCAACAAATGGGTGGATTCTATGGTAGTTCGGATGGAGCAAGTGATGGCAGGGAACGGTCAGATGACCGGCTGGTAGTACAAAAAGATACCTCTGTTTTACCTACAATTACCATAGTAGCCTATGTACTAGGCAGGTAATGTAACCCTTTTTTTTGTCAACCGCTTGGGCCTGTGGGTCAGAAGGTACAAACAACTCAGCAGCCTAGTCTGCGTTCTCAATTGCGCAGAAATGAGGTCTTTCCGCCTGGCCCTTTCGCGGGCTCTGTGTCGCGCTCGACCGCTTGCCGCGGGTGTGGCCTGATGGACCTGCAGTAGGGCGTCGCTGACAGCCCAGCGACACCGGTACCGAGAGACACGCCATCCTATTGTGAGCATGCAACCCCGCTTTTCTGAAAGACATTAGGTGGTGTGCTGCCTAGAAGGTGCGGTTGGCGAAACATGGTGATTGTGGAAGACGACTGGCCAGCAATCGACTAATGGATGGAACGCTGACGGTACGCCCGGCCAATTATCTTCCTTGCCCAGCCTGACACACCCCTAATTAAAATTCCTTGCTCATTGATAGGCTAGTAGTTTTCTCAGTGACACTGTCTTGCATCGCAAGGCTCTTGATGAGAAATGTTGTGTTACTCTGTTTTGGTAATGAGTTCTTCCCAGAGATCCAATTGGCCAGCTGCATTCTTATCTGTTGCGTTAATGTTACCCCAAATGCAGAGATGATTTAGGCGGAGATTTTACGTAAAATTGCCACTGTAGAGGAAGAGCAGTTATCTGCATATCCCATACTATTAATGAGACCCTTTCCTGTACTTAGGTTGCTGGTATATCCCTTATCTTCTCCCCCTCCCCCGGGACGCGTTAATACAGCCGTGATATCCTCAGTGAACCCTTCTCCTTTACACTCTCATCTCCAGCTCCTAGGCTCTTCTAACGAACTCAAGATTCCTGGTTTATTTTGTTATCCTGTTCTCACCGTTGCCAAATTATGGACACCGACACTCCACTCTACGAAATCCCACGCTTGGTAGCGTCGGGCCGTCTCAAGCACTTTTTTGAGACCGTCAATTTTGACGCCACAGATCCAAACTGCGGAGCACCCCTAGCAGACATTAAGAAAGCAGATGACTCGATCACATCCGGGTGAGTTTGCTGTCAACTCAAAAAACGATTAGATTGTTAATTTAGGTACTAATTGACACTATAAGCACCCTGATCTTCCAACTCATCCAAGCCAATAAAGATCTCTTTGACAAATTCCTCGATAATCACTTCTGTAAGGGAATGGCGTTAGGCTTTTTACCTCCGTCCGCATATGACGAGTTCGCTAAGGCAAGCATCCCTTCACATGTTTTCCCAGGAACTTAAATTCAGAAAATTGACTAGATTTCTTTTTAGCAAGACTACCTCTACCTCCTGGACAATGTCAGATTCAAAGCCCTGCGCTTTGCCAAGCTCGGCTCGAGGACTGCGTTCAGCGACCTGCGAGCCCAAAGTCAGAAGATATCCAGCGCAGTCGACTACGCCGAGGAATGGAAGAAGATATGCGTAAACGACCTTGGTATTTCCGCCACGGCCATAGAGGACATCGAGCCCAGTGCGGCCGAGATCGGCTATTCAAGCTTTCTGGAAAGCCAGACAATGATCGATGACTGGTTCAGCCTCTACATAATCACCATTCCATGCGTCTATGTGAGGAATCCTTGCTCTTTCTGATGACGTACATTCCATTGTGTTAGGGAAGACCTCTGCAGTTGATTTTTGCCCACTAACTTCTGGGACTCCCAGGGCTGGAACCGGATTGCCGAGAGGCTCGACAAGGATCCACGAACTGACAAAAGTGCGAGGTTACGCTCTAGTCTGAATTTGTTAAAATGGTTTCATCTGACGCTCATATTTGAATTGACAGGTACTCGCTTTTATAAGACATGGATTGAACCGAACTTGGATGACCAGTATGGGAAAAAGCTCTCCCGTAGGTCTCAACCAGAACAGTATTATCAATTGTGGGTGGTTAGCTAACTAATGGTTCAGAATTCATCGAGGCGAATCGAGGAGTCTATACATCCTCTGCCAATAAGAGCGTGTGGAATCACCTATTCCGGACCGCTCTCAAGTTTGAGATTGGCCTCTTTGACAGCGTGCTGGTACAAATCCCCGTCGGTGAAATCAATACCGCCGCCACCCATGGCAACTGCGTTTTTTCTGACGCTGAAATGCCTGTGGAGATCTACCACCTTCCAGGCCGTGCCGTTGTGTTTCGTAAGCATGATGTGCAGGGCAAAATTCACTTCCCACTTGGCTCGGTGCCAAACTTGAGCGCTGCGCTTGCGATCCACAATCCGGAATCTAAGCCTCGTGTGTGGCTAGAGGTGGATTGTAGCCAGGTTATACCCCCTAAGAAGCCAGCCTGGGAAGATAGCCAGCAGGACATACCTACCAGAATTGTCAAAGCTGAGATATTTATCGGGTGCAATTGTGTGGCGTCCAAGGAGTTCTACCCTCCAAAGACACAAACATTCAGAGAGATGGTGGAGTCGCCGCAGCTACCTGGATTGGAGATGATGAAGGGTTCGTATCTGCCTCAGCTAGAGACGATGAGGGGACTACAGGGCCTCGGGGTGACTCTCACTCTCCAGTTTGAGCGGGCACCAATGCGGTTCTGTTCAGTAGCCGTGTCAGTTGAGAATGCTGCTTCCCCTTCACGAAGCCAGGTTTAGGTTTGATGAAATTGCCAAGGGCGTTCAACACCTTGCCATGGAGATTCGGATATATTGCAACGGGGGCCTTGGAGCTGGGCACCCACTTGAATTTGTTTGGCCTTGACTTTGATCTGCGGTTGTTCATGATGCTGAAACGTTCATTCGGAGCTGGCAGACAGATTGATGAGAGAAGAAGGCGGGCCGGCTTCGTCAATATGTCAAGTTATTTATCGGCAATCCACTGGTTTGCTGCTCTTCCTATCATTGGCCGATCTCTAGCAGAAGGAAATGATGTATCGCGTTAATGTCGGTCTGTATCCTGCATACTTCTATCTGCTACCTCTTAGACAATGGTATAGCTATATTAGCGATCCTAACCGTAATTCCCCTTCGGATTGTAGTAGAATCCATTTAAAATGGGTGGGCAAGCTCGACCCACAATTACAGACATGGGGTAGAATCCATTTCAATCTTCGCGAGTAGAATCCATTTAGGTTTTCGGGGTCAAAACCGATGCAAATTGCATGCATAGAAAGCGCTCAATATGGAATATCCTAGTACTAAATTCTAGAATTGTGCGATCATAATATCGTGATGTAGCAAGGGGTGTTGGTTTGGCAATTGAGGACGATGGGGTTGGCTGTGCGTGGGGCTGGCCAATCCGGTCGGCAGAAGGCGTAAGGGTTTGGACGACGACTCGTAGTACGGCTGCTCAAGGTGAGCGTGCCTTGGATCTTTGAGAGGAAAAAGCAAATATCAAACGGGGGTCTTTTCGCGTCGCGCGTCAGCGGCTCTGAATAGCTTACGCGTTAATATACTTGATAAATTGAAAGATAAAAACAGTACCGTTATGGATCCGTGCAAAGTTTTGCAGCCACACGGCGTTCTAATATGTAAATCTTGCCGGTACGCTTGTCTTATACAAGAAGTCACTAACCACCTACGTACGAAGCATCGGCACCTCAGCGCCCAACAGAGAGCAACTATCCAAAAGGCTGTCGGACGACTCCCCAGCTTATTCCACAACCAGGACTCACTCAACTTCTTTACTTTACCGGCATGTCCCGTTCCAGCCATTCTAGACCTGGCGGGACCTCACTTTGACGGGCTGAAGTGCGATCGGTGCCAGTATATTGCGCGGCAAGACCGTCTTACACAAGAGCATTGTCGGATAGCACACGACTGGGTTAATCCCCGTAAGCCAGGCCGCACCACGAGGGAGATACCAGCATTCAGCAATCCGTGGCGCTCTGGCGTGCCGTGCCAGCGCTTCTTCAGTTCCCGGCGGGCCAGCGGCTGGTTTGAAGTCATCATTCCAGACGCATCTCTCCCCGGCAGCCCCGGCACCTGATTTTCTCCACAGTACAACGACGCAGACAGGTACGTGGCTAATCCATCAGCTACCTGCAAACTTGGTATTTCCCATCGCCAAGTACAGTTTGCCTTCGTGTCCTTTTTCTCAATCGCCCTCAAAGGGCATTTTTCACATTGTCATTCATCTTGAGGAGGGAGGTGGCTAAGCCCACCAGCAAAACAGATACCAATCACGATGCGTTGACACGTGCAGTTGGCGCCAGCCGTCAGGCGCAAACGCCACCAAAATGCCTGACATGCGGGGTTAGGGATTCTGACAGGCATTGACAGGGAAACGCGTCGAGCCCAACGTCGGCCACAACAATCACATCACGGGCCAAAGTACTATCGGGACCACTGTGATGTATACTGCGCGCCTTGGCTGCCAATGGTAGGTGGTATTTCTTGCCTTTGGGATGAATAAAGCTGAGCTACTGATGCGTTGTACCTATAGATCCACGACCTTGAAGCCTTCCGTTTGCGTATCCTTTGAGCACCGTACAAATACATGCTGCGAGCTGAAACCGATAACCTTGCAAGATGCGGCTCCTAGAAAGAGGCGATACCGGCGAGCTCCGCTTAACGAACCCGATTCCGAATGACGCGATCCCCGAGATCCCCCGTTACGCGATCCTCTCACACACATGGGGCGACGAGGAGGTCTCCTTCGAAGACATGGCGGACGGTACAGCCAAGAAAAAAGCAGGCTATGCTAAGATTGAAGGGTGATCGTCACCTAGATCACGGAATGCGGTAGGCTATTCGTGAAAAGGTAGGTAAATTGATGATCAAGGGAGGAAGCTCGGGAGCACTGCCCTGCCGAGGACCTTAATGTGGTCCTTTGGTGGGGCAGACGCGGTCTAACCGCGTCAGGCTAAGCCCCGCTTCCCTATGTACCTATGTACTTAAATTACACGTGCTGGTCATATGACCCTGTCTTGGCGCTCCCTCGCTCAATCAGGCATCACGAGTCCCCTCGTTGGCCAAGCCGGCGGAGGCCCGGGAATAGGGCGGGAATTCCATAGGTAGCTATGGGGACTGTGGCGGCGGCGTAGAACACCCTAGAGGCCCCTACGGGGAGGCCCCGGGCGATCTGGTTCGTCCGTGCAGCCAGTCCGGCGATGCGGCCGGAGCCCGTGGAACGGGCCCTGACGTGGTTTGCGAAGGAGAGCTTTCGGTCCAGGTGGATCCCGAGCCATTTGATGGATTTGGAGGGCCGTACCGGTCCTGCCGCCGTGGCGATTACGACTCGCTCCGGGAGGCGTGCCTGGCTGCCCCGTCCTTGCGGGGGGATGTACAGGAGCTCCGTCTTCTTCGGGTCGACCTTAAGGCCGATCGCTTCCGCTCCCCGTGAGAGTTCGGCCGCTCGGTGTGATGCGAGTAGCACCAGTTGGGTGAAGTCGTGGCTCTGTGTGTGCTGAGCGAAATCGTCAAGGTATTGGAAGTCCTCCCCTTGGCTCGTCGGTCGTATCAGGATCGCAGCGAACAGGACAAAGAGGATGGGGGACCAGGGTGACCCCTGCGGGAGTCCGTCGTTTGAGTGGAATGAGCCGTTGGCGCATCGGAATGTGTAGCGCCTTTCCCGGCAGAAGGAGTCCCATGGAAGGAACCAATTAGGAGTGTCCCTGGGTCCCGAGGTTCGGAACCACTTAAGGTCGGGGACGCGGGACAGTGTCCCGCGCGCCCGGCGTCCCGAGACCGCAAGGTCTCGGGACCACGGGCCAGTGGGACCATTGTTATTGGTTACACAGTTAGATATATACGATGACCGTACCCACGGTCTTAGATAGTTCTTGCTTGGTTCTTCAAGCAAGAAATACACATTCACTGCACTCATACACTTTGAGTGGCATTCCAATTTGACTGTATTACCCGTGGGATAGGAGCTTGCCCTTTGTTCTATCTTCATAATTAACAACCCCAGCAGCGTTGGCTGCCTGTGTTCAGGGGCTGCAGGGGGCTGTAGGGGGCTGTAGGAGAGTGATCTGGTGGGTGGCGGGTGGTCCGTGCGGCCTGTGGAAAATATTTCCCGGAGCGGCTCCGGTAGTCTACCCTCTGTGTGACCCCTTCCTGCGCCGCCGCTACGGGGCGCGCGCGCGCGGCAGTGGTGCCGTTGTCTGGGTTTTTTCCCGGGCTCTTCAGCGCTGTTGCGCGCGTCAATTTTGGTGAGGTAGCGGCCGAGATACAAGACAGGGCAGTTCTTTTTTTTTGTGGTTGAATACGTTGCCATGGGACATTGTTGTGCTAGATGCTGAGCGTCGATTGTACTTTCCCAGATAGTCATCCCCGCTTTTACAGCCTACTGAGCCTCTGCTACATTCTCTTCTGCCTACCATGTGGAGATAGGGTAGTCGTTTGTGGGGCGTACTGGGACATGGATTGCAGAAACTGCCAGCCGCTGCCTGCTGAAAGCTCTTCACAAAGCTAAATTGTGGGCGTTTTTGCACTCCAAGCGTTGCCCAAAACGGAGGACGCAACAGCGCTAATCCACCGTACTAGCAACCAAAATCTCTGCGAGTAGCGATCTGTAGCAGTTCGGCACAAGTTACAGGACTAACTTTAGATTGGCGAGCCTTTTTTTTTTTCTTCATTACACGCATGCAGCCTCTAGGGCTATGGCGTGGCCAGTCAAAGACTGGCGGTCTATCTACCTAGTATACTAGTAGGAAATAGAGAAAGCAAGAGCTAAGTACATCGTTAGGCGCGTGGCCTTATTAACGTAATAGTTTCATAGTAATAATGGGGTTCCTTTGGCCATATTAGGGTAGAAATGCACCGTCTGATCAGGTCGTTTCTACGGCTTGGAGTGCGGCGAAACCTGCCTCTTCTGGCACAGGCCCCTAGAGCGACCACGAATATTTTCGTAGCCCGACTTCACCGCAGTTCCTTCCTGGTCGAGAAGTCGGATGCAAATAATCCAGCGCATCGGCGTCAGTATTGAAGACCTAAACCGGGCGCGACGGCGTGGTGCGGTGCATCGAAGCTCCTGCGCTCGCCTTCCAGAGCCACGCCTTCTCCGGGATGCACCTAGAACTAATCCAAGTTGGTCAAGTGCACCCCGACGGAATAGTACCACTTCCACATAGACTGGTAAACCACGACGAGCCGTGGGACAGCGGACATGGAGTGTCTCAGACCGTCGCCGGTCTGGATTGCCCACAAGGTTAAATAAGACGTCACGTTGGCGCTGCAGCTTTCGTATCACCCGGTCGCTTCATTGTGCGCTGCTGAGCCGGGGAAGGGGAGAACTGCGGATGGTGGCGGCAGCTATCATGGAGACGAACAGCGACGGCCTGGTCCTTCGCCCGTCAGTCCGAGTATCTCCCGCTCAACGACAGCATTCGGCCTCTTCATTGTTGTAGCCAAATGTCTAGGTGCGCCGCGTGCGTCGCTAGCGCACCGCCTGGGGGTGTACTTGCCGCGCTGTGCCGCGTACAGGACCGTCTACGCCCTGGGCGGCGACGAATTCGAGGAACCCGTGCCATGAGGCCGTGCCATGAGGCCGTGCCTAGCATCAAGTGTGCGCATGAGGTGCATCAGGGTCGAGGTCTGTTGGCGCAGGAGGCCGGGAAGAACGGAGGAAGACGACGTGGAGAAGGAGGCCGACGAGATGATGGATTTGAGCGAGGTGATGTGGGAGACGAGTACGCGGCGTGCGTGGGATCGAGCGGCCGCACAAAGGACGGGTTAGTGGTTAAGTGGGCGATGCGGGCGAGTTGGACGGCGGAGGTGCACGTTGTTGGGCCAGGGCTGGTGATGCGAGCTATGGCGGTACGAAACTGGGCGCGAAGGGCGAAATTGGTGTCTAATGAAAGCTAGGGAAAAATCCATTCTGCGCAGAGTGGAAGTGGGGTTACAGGCAGCGCGGGGTAATTTAACGATTTTGCGAGAGAACTGGAGTCTGCCGTAGAGAAGGCTTCAAGGTGTATCACTAAGCCTACCCGTCGCGGTCGCTAATGTTGTGGAGGACTCGATCTAACGCTCGTGCTATATAAAGGCATAAGCGCTTGGGGGTGACTGTATGTTCGTCCTCTTCCTGCTCTTCCTTATGAGCTCGAAGGCTAGTCTGCTGAGTTGGAATCCATCGAATCTTTGTCGAGATTAGTCGATTTGCTTGCTTGCTGAGTTTGGTGATTTGTATGTTGGTCCCCGTGGTGGCGCTCTAGTCTGCTGCAAGCTGCTGGGCCTTGGCCGGTTCCTGGATCAAGGAGGTGTGTTGGTCTGCTAACTTGTCGTAGGTTTCCTTGGTTTGTTGTAGGGGAACTGCGTGGCCCGAGTCGTTTGTTGCGATGTAGTGGGATGGAGCGGTCTCGGCAGTTGTAGAAGCCATTGTATCCTGGGCGCCGAGGGGGCGCTATCGATTACGGCTTAAATCTCGGCGGGGAGGAAGGGCTAGTGGTTTAGGTAGGAGAGTTGTCGCTAAGTTGGCTTCAGATGTCTCGCCTCACTCTTGCATATTTCAGCCGGTTAATCGTCATTGCCACTAACCTGAGTCTTTCAGCCAAGCGGTAAATACTGCCTTCTCAACGAGCATGGTCACCGTCACGGTGCCGCTGCACGGCGGCACGATTACACTCAAAGAGAGGCGGCAGGGCGCGACGGATGCGTAGCTGAACGCGGCGAAAGCTGGGCAAGGTAATCAAGGGGTTGCTCAGCGTCCCATTCGATCTGATGTGACTTCGTCTAGAACCCGTGTTCTGGACGGCCGGCGGGGGCTGGCTTGGGTAGGCCTGTAGCCGCGGTGAGATCGGTGGACAGATCACAACAATGAGTCTAGCTTCTCAACCGCTACGCTAGGCGCCCAATTCCCCCCTACCTCGGAGCTCGACGTTATGCGGGCAGCCAACCCAATCCTGAAGTTCTTGGAAGCACACACCCTTACGATCCAGGCCAGACCATCCTCCTCAGAAGTGCCTGTCTCTGACGGCACTTGAAGGGTCAGAGCTGCGATGCATACCTCGAAGGAAGAGTATGAACATACTGAAAGGTAAGCGGATTTGAGCCAATGCCAAAAATTTTAATCCCGGCTCTAGCCGTCCCCGCTCGCCTGTGAAGTCGATCTCAAGGTTGAGAATCTCAGGCTAGTCGTGACATAATTATCTGAACGTGGTCTTGGCAAAGTCGAGGGCTTGCGACATTGTTAGGCGCAAAGATGCTGAGCTCTAGAGACTCGTTCTGCCAGCAAAAATGTCACTCCGTTGCCGAGCAGTGTGATCCGTCGATACGGCGGGAATAAGAAGTGTGACCCAAGTTGTTCGTGGGTTCTGAGTCGGTGGTTGGTTGTTTGCGAGAAGTTTGGTAGGGAGAGAGAGGCTCAGAGGTTCTCCCATTGAGTGAATGTAGGGCCTGTAGTGTGGGGTGCGCAGCTTGAAAAGGCTCGGGCTGCGGGGCATGCGAACCGGGCCGTTCCTGGGTATCGGTTCCAAGCATTTGGGGTGGGAGGTTACACTTCGGATAGCGAGACGTCTGCCTTGGCAGCGTGAGGCCGGGGAAGGATCGAGTACAACAGTGAACAGTAGCAGCCACTCAATACCAACGTTCAACTCTACACATAACTTTCCGGATCGCAATTGCAATGCCCGCAGCGCCTGCGATTGCTGAGTCTGCGCCGTTTACGGCGTCCTCGTTATTTTGTTGAATTGAACGTGTCGCCTGCGCTAGATACTGTTAGTCGCGATGGTGGTTAGGAATTATTTGCCAAAGGCCTGTTGGAGGCGCGACTGGCGTGCTGTCGATTGTTAAGCGTCCGACTTCTCGGCCAGGGACTGCGGTGAAGTCGAGCCACGGAAATATTTGAGGTCATTCTAGGACTCATGCCAGAAGAGCCAGGCTTGCCTGAGAACCCCGCTCCCGACATTCTAGAGACGAGATGAAGCGCAAGAGGATGATTAGAAGGTCGAATTGCCGCCCTTGTAACCAACAGCACTCCAATGTTCTCTTGGGAGCTGGATAAAAACTTGAGGCAGCCAAATAATGGTATCTTTTGGTCTTCCCAAGTTCAACTATCTGCTTCTGCGCCAAATTCAGGTACTTTCTGTGCTCGATCCGAATGTGTTTCGGGTCGGGAGGCATTGACACCATCCACGACGACCCAGAGCAAAATAGACTCAGCGTGCACGAGCTCGAAGACTTGGTTCAGCCCTCGAGCGAGCCGACATGCCCTGGCCAACCCACAACTTTCACCTCAACAATCATCCTCCTCCGGCTGTGACGGCGGTCAACAGCATCTAGGAAGAAGAGTCGCGAGAATGGCTATACCATTGTCTTAGGATTCTAAAGTAAAGAAAGAAAGAAGGAAAGTCTACAAAGGTACGATCGAGGGTGCGGGGGTATAGTGGGGTGCCGAGAGCGCACGGGCCATTATGGTTTGCCCTGCCAAGGCTCGTGACACTGGACAAAGAACATGCCCGTTTGCCCAGAAAGCTAGGCGACTCGACTCTGTATGTCCTCAGAGAGCTCAGCGGCCACAACGTGGTCCTTGCTAGCCTTCCCGGCAGCCAGGGGAAGGGCGCGGCAGCGGCGGTGGCAAAGGATATGGTGCGTACGTTTCCGTCGATCGAGCTTCGGTTAATGGTCGGTATCGGAGGAGGCGTGCCAAGCGGAAAGAATGACATTCGCTTGGGCGACGTTGTGGTGAGTGTGCCCGACGGCGAGCATGGTGGCGTGGTTCAGTACGATTGGGCAAGAACACGGACGACGGCTTTGTCATGAAAGGATTCCTTTGGCCGCCACCCGAGATTTTGAGGAGTGCTGTGGGTATTATGCGGTCCGACTACAGGGTTTCGCATAACAAGATCCCTGAGTTCCTGTCGGCCATGTTTCAGAAAAGCGACGACGTTCGCGTCTCGTACCAGCGGCCTGTAGAGCCGGATGAGCTCTTCCAGTTAGAATATCGTCATGTCCCCAACCAAGCCACCTGTCAGCTCTGTGACAAGACAAAACGGGTCCAGCGTCCGCTGCGTGAACCGACCCCCAAGATTCATTATGGGCTTATTGCGTATGGAGACCAAGTCATGCGGAGCGCCCCGAACGCGACCGAAATGGATGGGAGGGTGGTTGGCGATGTCCTGTGTTTCGAGATGGAGGCGGCGGGCATGGCGACCCAGTACTCGCGCATCGTCGTCCGGGGCGTCTCGAATTACGCAGACTCACACAAGAACGATGCCTGGTAGCATTATGCTGCGGCTGCGGCTGCGGGGTGCGCTAAGGGGCTCCTTTCGTATGTGGACCTGCCGCAGCCTTCCACGACGACAGCAGCCGTCGGTCAGCATGGATTCGACTCGTCTATGGGCAACCGTCCAGCTGCGCAACACATCTTCCGCGGCCAGGGCGTTCAAAACCCGGGGTCTGGCAATGTCTCCATAGGGAAGGACCTGAACATTGGCAGGATTGATTCATGGTGAAGGGACTCAGACTTTCGGCTATCTGGCATGCCGTTATCTACATCCTGTCGCGGGAATGGCTGGAAGTGATAACCAAGTACTCTCATTTCCAAGCCTGTCAAGGTAGGCTGCCACATCCCTGGTCGCAGCGCTACTGCCACGCAGACTGCGGCGTTCGCGCACGTTGACGAACTCTCCTGGGCGAAACTCGAACCCATCTAACAGATTCGTCAACAGCGCCTTGTTGGGTCGGCAATGTTTCCCTTTCGGCAAAGGGAGAAAGATTAGATAGCACGGGCCATAAACCCCGCCACAATTCCGCCGCGAATGAGGGAAATAACAAGGACCCATCCAGCGACACCTCCTTTGCCGTTCTGCCATGACATCAGGGCCGTGCGTTCTTGTGCAAGCAATCGGCAAGCCGAGAACAACCTCGCATCACGACTTCCGGTCACGTAGACGCCAGAACGCCGGTTGCGGAAGCGAATCGCGCGTGCGACACCACAGGCCAGCATTGGGACGACGTCGTCGGCACGGTTTTAGCTGGGAGGCGGACGCTTTCTGGGCTGTAACCACACACTTCACGTTATCTGGCCAGTCAATCGCTCACGATCTGTTACACCTTTTTCACGCCGCCGCGCCGCCGTGCTAAAGATGAGGCGATGCTTATTTGTTATGATAGTTGGAGCCCATCCCCTCCCCTTCTTTTCTTAACTACATGGATTGACAACCAGCACCTCTTCGTAGTACGAACGTTCACCTTGAGAGCGCGAAGACGACGGTTATCCCGGCATACCGCGACGGCCGACCCGACACGGTACGAGACTCAAAGCCACGACTAGCTCGGGTGGGCTGGCGATCACGGGCCTAATACAAGTGGATACTGCGACTGAAGAGCCGAAGGGGAACCGCTCGCGACGGCGATCTCGACGTCATCTGCGGCAAGCGCCAGGCGTGACTGTATCATCGGACCTGTTATCACCCACCCGGGAAGAATAGCCACACATCAAGTCATCCGCCAGCAACGGCTGGTAGGTCATGTCGTTCAACGACGACGCTAAACGTTAGAGGGGGACCACAATCACAGCCCAGTTCTCGTCCCAGCCAAATTTTGGTCAACCGCTGCCGGCCACACCGGTACGGCTTCGTTCTTATGCCACCTGCTTCTCGGTCTCGGCGGCTTTTACTAGACGATGCGACGGAACTTGTACGCCAGACGGTGGCGCTGGCGCAGCTTTTGATGTGCGATCGAGGTGCCCCCAAGGCCAGTTGAAAGTATCGAGGCTCTGGCGGCGCTCACCATACTGCGAAGCAGATTAGTTCTTGAGGGTCAAAGCCGCAAAGGCAAGCTACGGCCTACACAATAGTTAGCCGGCATGAGCCAGGCAGGCAAGAGCGAGGGCCTCGATATTAGCATCACCATGGACAACCAGCTCCTAGAGCAGCTCTTCATCTCCGGAGTGCGCCCAGGCCGCCGACTTCGCAAGCAAACTCAGCCCGCCCCAGATCGGCTCCAAAAAGACAAGCGGCGGCAGCAGCAACAATGAACTCTTGGTCACGCCGTGGCATCCTCACCAGAGTTTGGTAAACGATTGATGATATCTCGTCCTCTGAGCGGTACGGCGTCATGAAACCCAGTCAAGCGCCATTGGGTGGGCCGAGACGTTGGCGATCGAAGCCGACGCCAAAGTCGACGAGAGCGACAAGCTCAAGGAGCTCGAGAAGAACTTTGACAAGTGCTAGGCGGCCGTCGTTAAACTTGTTAAACAATCACAGGAACCTAGACTGATAGTTCATTTTAGAGTTATATAATTATCCGTATTAGTTGTCCGTGATTGATCGTTAAATCCATTCCATTTGTCGTCGCCCGTCAAACCATTCCACTAGTTATCATCCTTCTTAACGTCGTTATCATCCGAGACATCTTGGTCCGACTGGATATCGACATCGCCATCTTCATCGCTAGATAACTCAACCCTAATGTCCCTCCACGGATGGCAGCTTCCCAGTACGAGAAACGCACTTAAATCTTCGCTTGATAATATCCTCCCAGGATATATCTGAGGATTCCTGAGTCTAGGGTTCCTGAGGCTCGGGATCCTCGTACCCATCCGCGGTGGGCCACCAAACCCATCTAGCCTCATACTGATCTTGATTTGTAGGATAGGCCGGCCAACCCTGTACACGCCACTCCGCCCAAGTCAACGAGCAAAAACCAGAAGCACTCGTCATGCAGCTAGTATAGATACCTCCATCACCAACGACCAAGTCCTTCTCGAACCACGGATCTTGCTCAAGCTTGGCTCTGTAGTCTTCATCCGTGCAGCTCGAGCTGACCCGAAGCCTCCATTCACTCCTACCTCTCCAATACCGTCATATGCCAAGACTAGGCGCTCGCCCTTCTGCGCATATACCGCGATCCAAATGCCGTCGGCACCTCGGTGGAAGATAGCAGCCTTCTCCGCGGTGGAAGGAATGGGATGTGAGGCAAGATCTAGGGTAATGGAGGGATAGCTGCTAGGTGGTTGAGGAGTTTGAGAAATAGGCACGCAATGGAACAGGATGAGCAGGGCGAGTGTGCTAGGATGCTCATATTTTGGGTTTAGTTGAGGGAAGGAGCTTGCTCGTGTGCTACGGTCTCGTGCCTGCCATAAAAAGTTGTCTAGATTGAAGGAAAGAGCTTGCTCCTGTAGTGAAGGACTCGTGCCTGCCATAGAAAAATGCAATGAAGTGTGAGGGTCAGGGTTAGAAGGACAGTGTCACGGCGCGCAACGGCCGTAGCACACTATAACCCACTACAGGTTGCAAGTCGTCGACTTGCAATTCTGGCATCCTTTTGGGGGTTCTAGCGAAGTGGTAGTGGGTGCTGTGAGCTGGCGCCGTCACAGACAGCCAGGCACCAGAGGGAAAGGTCGCAGGTATACTAATGCACAGCACGGCGTCTCCGGTCGTCTTGGTGCCGATCCAGGGCTAAGCAGCGGCAATCTCGTATCTGTATGAAGTTCTAGGGAACACAATTGACTTTAAGTCAGCTTGTGGCTACTAACAGCTCCTGAAAAATCATGTTATCGACTGTGCATTGGGTATTAGGAACGTAAGCGTCTCTTTGAGAACGAACTAACAAATAGCACTAACTCTTAGATGGAACCGCTAGCTAACAATCGACTCGTATCGCAACTACAGGTTTCTTATGGCAGCCTTGTAGTGGAGCGCATTCGTGCCCGGACAGCGTCAAAGGCGTGAACTACACCCTTACAGGTATGCCAACGGGGTGGTGTCTCGAACCAACGCGTGGTTTGGAGCTAATTGCGGTCGGTAACGATTGGGATGATGAGAAACAGATGGCTGTATATCTTGACGAATCACTGAGCAGAGCCGAAATTAAAGCCGACAAAGCAATCTAGTACCCGGAGTCCATAATGCCTTTACTCTCCTAGCTCGCTAATGAAGACAATCACTAAGACTCTGTCCGCTTAAACAGGCTTGAATAGACTTCTCATACCTAAGCACTCCTCTAGCCTTTCTGTCTCGCTAACTATTGTCGACTTCCTAATAGACCCGGACCTTCGCTCAACCAAAGCATCGCAGTGTATTAGATGAACAGTAACGCCACAGCCTCGACTGAAATTGTGCAGTTAGAACCACGTGAGCCATGCGCGCGGAGCTCAATTTGGTATACACGACCTTTCCTTTATGAATATTATCAAATCCCTAACTATTGTTAGTCCACTCATTACTCTGCTCATTACAGACATGACAGCTAACTCACCTTCAGTAAGGAGAAGAACTTGGCAGTTGTGTCTCGATCACCTGCCCCCCCCGCTCTTCCCGCTCGGATTCGGTTTTCCAGAAGCTCTTTGACGATGCAAACGTACTTTGAAGAGCTAGGTTGCATATCCTCGTTCGTGATTTCCGGGGTTTCATCTGAGCGACGACCACTTCAAGCCAACGACCAACTCCAGACCACTGAAGTATATGGCCACCCAGCGCAAACGTCTGTTCCCCTTGTACCCGAAAGACAAAGTGGATGGTGCCGGAGGGAAAAAATACTGTATGCCCAGGTGAAAGGACGAAGTATCTCCAATCTCCTCCTGTAAAGTTATGTGGATCGGACATCCACGCCTCTTCTTCCTGCTGTCTTGGTCGGGACATCCACCCGAAGCCCACACGCCCTTCCTGAACCGTAATCCAGGTCGAGTAACCGTGGCTATCCATATGCGGTGCCGTATTATGGCCCCTTCTGACAGGAGCGCCCAGTCTGTAACATTACGCCAAGTGTTCCAATCTTGGGCGGGCGCCGCTATCCTTTCGGCACTGTTGCCCATCAGAACTGCATCGCGTATTCGGAGGAGAAGCTGACAATTCTCTCCTTCCAAGAAAGATGGCAGGGCTGAAGGTATCGGGCTTTGAAGGTCGAGAAGATTCCAGGGGTTATTTGTCAACCGCTGCAGAAGGAACCGGTCTCGGACATCCAGAAGTGTTTTCCTTTCGCAAGATGCCTTATGTAGGGGGTGAGAGGGTATTTGAACAGACACGGTTCGATTAAGCCCGATATCTTCCATACGGTTGAAGAACTGTGAAACTGGGCGGTCCTTTCCCCTCCATTGAAATGGCTGTTGACTTTGCGTGAAGATCGGTATGTCCACTCGCCCCAACTCGGCCTGTTGGAATGCCCCCTCTCCGTTGAGAAAGTATGCTTCCCCACGTATTGGTGGTTTGCTCTTTTGGAGAATTTGGGCGACTAAATCGTTTGTTCTCCTACCCCATGAGTCGAGACCGTCCTCTGCGGATTGGAATTCTTCTAGCACTCGCTGGCGGTAGGCTTCGTCGCGAATTGGATCTTGTGTTGGGCAGCACCCTTGGTTCAAGGCAGTGGGTAGAGAGTTCTGAATCGGTGCCGGGTCATTAAGCCGAAGCCTTTTTAGGGGGGTATTGTCGAGGATGTCCGGAAGCGAAGTGCGGCGCCGTCGGAGATGGGACCCTT